>NC_041219.1:54560344-54562357 GCF_002837175.3 Physeter macrocephalus | reverse complement strand
AAAAAAAAAAAAAAAAAAAAAAAGACATGTCTAAAGAAAAACAACATGGAAAGATTTAAAATAAAGAAATAAAAAAAGATATGCTGGAGAAATACTAACCAAGAAAGCTGGTGAGCAATAGTAATATCAGACAAAATAGAGTTTTAGGGAAAAAGTATTAGTAGGGATAAAAGGAACACTCCTTTGTAACTTGGGAATCCCTCCCTACTCCTGATTTTCTTGCTCTGTGAAGGGAACACTTCTCTGTGGCACCCCGGGCTCTCTTCACCCTCTTGATACAAGGCTAAATTTGGGAGTAAGAACTTGATGTGTATAGCTGTGTTCTTTTCCCTTTCCCTCTTGGAGCTAGCTGCCCTCAGGGCATTCCTCCTGCTCCCTGCACTGTAAGTCCCACCTGAGCAGACCCCACGAGAGGAGGCTTGCCCCTGCCCAGCACTGCCTGTGGGTGTGGGTAACTCTGGGGTGTAGTCAGAAGACCCACTGCACCTTCACAGTAAGCTCATGTGCTTCCTCTTCACCTTTATCAGTGCCAAAGGAGTTATTTTAATTCCCAAATTACTTTTTTTTTTTTGCGTTAGGCGGGCCTCTCACTGTTGTGGCCTCTCCCGCCGCGGAGCACAGGCTCCGGACGCACAGGCCCAGTGGCCATGGCTCACGGGCCCAGCCGCTCCGCGGCATGTGGGATCCTCCCGGACCGGGGCATGAACCCGTGTCCCCTGCATCGGCAGGCAGACTCTAAACCACTGCGCCACCAGCGAAGCCCTGATTTTACTTTTGAAGAATCTTGTCGATGTCACCTAAATAGCAAAAATGCCTAATGCCTTGTGATCAGATGATCATGAGCTTTAGGGACATTCTCAGGGTTTTCTTTCTAATATCTTTAGGAAAATTTATGGGAATTTAAGTTTCTAATAGAATGTTTCTTCCAAAATTAGAAGAGAAGAAAAAAGTCAGTGTAGCTACTAAGGTTGACTGCTTACATTCACAAAGCTTGATCTACTTCCATTTATTTTGTGGGAATGGATATGTATTGGTAGAGCTCTTTAAATCACTATTCAGTTGGTATTTCTTGGGAATTCATTTTGTTTTATCTTTTTTTTTTTTTTTTTTTGTGGTACGCGGGCCTCTCACTGTTGTGGCCTCTCCCGTTGCGGGGCACAGGCTCCGGACGCGCAGGCTCAGCGGCCATGGCTCACGGGCCCAGCCGCTCCGCGGCATGTGGGATCCTCCCAGACCGGGGCGCGAACCCGGTTCCCCTGCATCGGCAGGCGGACGCGCAACCACTGCGCCACCAGGGAAGCCCTCATTTTGTTTTAGTTAGGACTTGAAAGCCAGAGCTAATGTTTTTGTTCTGTATTTCATGTTCTTGAAATGAAAATATGTCAGTATATGCTAATGGAAAGAAACTGCAAACCACCAGGAAAATAAATTTGAGAATTTAAATCTCCATTTTGTTAATAAATAGTATTTATTCTAGATGTATGTTGCTTCTTTTAGGCTTCACTCTTGGATCTGAAAGAGCATGCTTCTTCCCTGGCTTCCGCAGGACTGAAAAAAGACTCACGGCTTAAGACACTAGAAATTGCTTTGGAGCAGAAGAAGGAAGAGTGTCTGAAGATGGACTCGCAGTTGAAAAAGGTTAAAGAAAACTTTTCCGATTTCTTGCTTTGCTTTATTTATTTATTTATTTTAAGTTTCCGCTGTATAACAAAGTGAATCAGCTCTACATATACATATATCCCCATATCCCCTCCCTCTTGTGTCTCCCTTCCACCCTCCCTACCCCACCCCTCCAGGTGGTAACAAAGCACCAAGCTCATCTCCCTTTGCTATGCGGATGCATCCCACTAGCTATCTATTTTACATTTGGTAGTGTGTATATGTCCATGCCACTCTCTCACTTTGTCCCAGCTTACCCTTCCCCGTCCCCTCAAGTCCATTCTCTATGTCTGCATCTTTGTTCCTGTCCTGCCCCTAGGTTCTTCATAAACTTTTTTTTTTTTTTTTTTTTTT
>NC_041219.1:54532715-54559621 GCF_002837175.3 Physeter macrocephalus | reverse complement strand
TTCATCTTGTTTATGGTTTCCTTTGCTGTGCAAAAGCTTTTAAGTTTCATTAGGTCCCATTTGTTTATTTTTGTTTTCATTTCCATTTCTCTTGGAGGTGGGTCAAAAAGGATCTTGCTGTGATTTATGTCACAGAGTGTTCTGCCTATGTTTTCCTCTAAGAGTTTTATAGTGTCTGGCCTTACATTTAGGTCTTTAACCCATTTTGAGTTTATTTTTGTGTATGGTGTTAGGGAGTGTTCTGCTTTCATTCTTTATGTAGCTGTCCAGTTTTCCCAGCACCATTTATTGAAGAGGCTGTCTTTTCTCCATTGTATATTCTTGCCTCCTTTATCAAGAATAAGGTGACCATATGTGCGTGGGTTTATCTCTAGGCTTTTTATCTTGTTCCATTGATCTGTATTTCTGTTTTTGTGCCAGTACCATACTGTCTTGATTACTGTTCTTGCTTTGCTTTAAATAATAGCATAGTAGAAAACGCTATAGTGTCCATATGGAATAACTTACCAGTGGAGTAATAATCTCCTAAAATTCAAAATACCATTTATACCTTGATTAATTCGCTTGGCTTTCTTATCCTATTTTACTTTACTCCTGAGAGTTCCCATACTCTTAGAAAATTGGCAATTCAGAGTAAGATCAAAATATGCAGCTCCTTTATAGATGAAATGTAAGACCACAATGTAAAAATCTCAATTATCTGATATTTTTCTTCTACTAGCATTAGGCTTCCTGGAAAGAGATAATTTAACAGTGATAGTCACCCATACCGGTGAATATTAGAATTTGGCACAGGTATTTACTATCCATTTCATTGATTTATACCTCTCTAATATTTATATGGCAGTTTGTAGTTTTCAAAGCACTTTCATACTTATTATCTCTGAGTTACCAACTCTGATTAACTGGGTCCAGTTCATGTGGTTACTGGTGAAAAGGGGGCCCAGCCTAGTCTTGAGACTTGGTGGTGTTCTTTTTCCATATATTGGGTGTGTTCAGCATGAACACCTTGTGATGAATCATTATTTAGGGTATGCCAGAAATGAAGTTATATTATTAAGCTAGGGAAAGGAAGAAAATCCAGTAGCTTAAAGTTACTGTTGAGTAAGTAGGAAAATACTTTCTTTGAGATTAACTAATTCAGATTTGATAATTGACTCCCCCCCCCACTAAATAAGTGGAGGTAATTTTCTATTTAATACTGGAATATTGAAGGTAAGACTGTTAGATGTATTTAGGATTATGAAACTGAGCAGTAACTGTCAAGAGTAATAAATGTTATTCACTAATATTCCAAACTCGCCTATTTATGACAATCCCACATTTTCTCTTTATTTTTAATCTCCTTGTTATGATACTTCTATAGCTGGTCATTTTTATGATCTCTTAAACTTTGTGTTTAGGTTCATGAGAAAAAATAAAGTTACCTTTGGGTAGAGGACTTGGTGGCTTCCCCCTACTCTGATTTATTACTTGTTTTTCTACTAATTGCCATTTTACTTTTCGTATTTTCCCTTCTTTCATTCTGGACGACTGTAACTTTTCATTTTAATTAGTGATGTTTTCCTATTATACTGCTCCCGCAACGCCCTCCTCCAACCTAAATATAGGTTGCTCTAGAGTTTGCAGTATACATTTTCACTCTTTTCTTTTTCCTCAGCTTTTTCAATGCCAAAAATTGTATATATTTAAGGTGTACAACATGATGCTTTAATCTGTGTATGCATTGTGAAATGGTTACCACAATCAAGCTAATTAACACATTCATCAACCTTAAATAGTTACCTTTTTTCATGTGTGTGGTGAGAACACTTTTAAAAAATTGTAGTATAATTGACATATAACATTTTATTAGTTTCTGGTGTACAACATAACAACTCAATATTTGTATGTATTGCAAAATCATCACCACAGTAAATCTATTGAACATCCATCAGTATACATAGTTATAAATTTTTTTTCTTGTGATGAGAACTTTTAAGATTTATTCTCTTAGCAACTTTCACATATGCAGCACGTATTTATAGTCACCATGCTGTACATCACATCCCCAGGACTTACTGTTTTGTAATTGGACATGTGCACCTTCTGGTCACCTTCACCCATGTTGCCCACCTCTGACTCCCCACTTCTGGCAGGCTACCAGTCTTTTCTCTGTATCTATGAGCTTGGTCTTTTTGTTTTTGTTTTAGATTCCATATATAAGCGCAATCATAATGATATTTATCTACTCTGTCTGACTTATCTCACTTAGCATGTTCTCAAGGTTCATCCATATTGCGGCAAATGAAAAGACTTCCCCCCTTTTTTATGGCTGAGTAATATTCCTGTGTGTGTATACATACCTACATACGTACATACCACATTTTCTTATCCATTCATCCACTGATGGACATTTAGGTTGTTGAGAACACTTTTTAAGATGTATTCTCTTAGCAAATTTCAAGTATGCAACACAACATTGTTAACTAGAGTCAATATCGTATATGTTAGATCCTAAGGACTTATTCATCTTATAACTGAAAGTTTGTACACTTTGACCAACATCTTCCTATTTCCCCCACCCCCAGCCCCTGGCAACCACCCTTCTACCCTCTGCTTTTATGAGTTCACCTTTTTTAGAGTCCACATTATAAGCAAGATCTTACATGTTTTTAATATATGGCATTTCCTTCTCATTCTTCCTTGGAGTGTCCATTTCTCTGCTTACATTGCCCCTCTATTCTTGGGTGTTGTCTCCTTTTCCCCTTAGCGCGTTTAACTATTTTTAAAAAATATTTATTTTATTTATTTATTTATTTTTTTGGCTGCGTTGGGTCTTAGCTGTGGCATGCGGGATCTTCATTATGATGCACGGGCTCTCTAGTTGTGGTGCACGGGCTCCAGAGCGCGTGGGCTCTGTTGTTTGTGGCATGCAGGCTCTCTAGTTGAGGCGCGGAGGCTCAGTAGTTGCGGCGCGTGGGCTTAGTTGCCCTGTGGCATGTGGGATCTTAGTTCCCTGACCAGGGATCAAACCTGTGTCCCCCGCACTGGAAGGCGGATTCTTGACCACTGGACCACCAGGGAAGTCCTGTGCCTTTAGCTATTTATCATAGTTACTTTAAATTCCCTGTCTGATAATTCCAACATCTGTGTCAAATATATGAGTCTTATTTTTTACTAGCAGGGGCTAGAGTGGGAGAAATGCCTTTTCCTCAGGTAGGATAAAGCTCTGTTAAAATTTTTACTCCTGAGGGTCTGTCTTTGGATAGAGTACGCTTTGGGCATATTTCACAATTGTTACTCTTCCCCTCCTGCAGCCAGAACCACAAGGGGATTTTTGTTGACTCTTCACTGTGAGACCCTGGTGTGGTTCCTGGATTAAAGCCCATGAAAGTATGGGCCCCCTTAAAACCGCCGGCCCTGGGACTTTTCTCACTCTTTTGCTTGTACATCCACACTCAGCCCCCAGCAGTTCCTTAAAATTACCACTTAAGTGTTTCTGCTCACAGCTTCTGCTCCAGGCGAGCAGATCTCGCTTCAGCTCTGTGGGTTTGCCAGTGTCTCTTGATGTTGGAGGGGTAATTTTTCCTGTGACCTCAGTTCTCTGATAGGTCCTAGAAAAGTCATTGATTTTCTGTTTTTCAACTTTTTCTTGTAAGAATGGTAGTGATGACTTCTGAGTTTTTTACATGTTGGAACTGAAGTTACAGTAGTTTCCCGTATGGAACAGGCCTACTCATTCTTGTTTTATGAAGGTATTTGTATGAATTTTTCTGTTTAGAATAAAATCTAAAATAATAATATAATAAAAATAATTTATTAATTTATATTTGGGAATCAGCTTTAGTTTTATTCATTAACACGTAACTGTTTATAGAATCAATAAGTTACCTATGCCTAGGAATTTGAAAGTAGATCACAGAGATCTTAATTAACAATATACCTGTCTTATACAGCTTTTTTAGTTCTGCTAGATGTTGAATGAATTTGACTATTTTATCATGTCTGTTTCTAAACTTAATTTATATTGGAAATTGCCTTATTGAAAAGAAAAAAACCTTTGACTTTAAAAAAATGTCTTAAGGGCTTCCCTGGTGGCGCAGTGGTTGAGAGTCTGCCCGCCGATGCAGGGGACACGGGTTCGTGCCCCGGTCTGGGAAGGTCCCACATGCCGCGGAGCGGCTGGGCCCGTGAGCCATGGCCGGTGAGCCTGCGCGTCCGGACGGTGAGAGGCCCGCGTACCAAAAAAAAAAAAAAAAAAGTCTTAAAATAAATGAGAGCATATTTCCTAATGCAAGATTGAGATAAGAGTTTAGTAATAAAATGTAAGACCCAGAATAATTGTTAAATATCAAATTTCAGATTTTATCCCATTCTAGTAGATAAGTGTTTCCCTAACATTATTACATTTTAAAAGCAGGGCAGTGAAATAAGTCAGACAGAGAAAGACAAATACTGTATGATCTCACTTATATGTGGAATGTAAAAACCAAAAACCAATGAAAAACTGAACTCATAGATACAGAGACCAGATTGGTAGTTGTCAGAAATGGAGGGCTCTGTGTGTGTGTGTGTGTGTGTGTGTGTGTGTGTGTGTGTGTGTGTGTGTGTGTGTTTGTATAATGGGTGGAGGTGGTCGAAAGGTACAAACTTCCCGTTATAAAAAAAAAATTAACCGTGTAGTGATATTTTGTCTATGTAATATTTAAGCAGAGCAGAACCTTATAAATTGAAGACTAGCTATTAGATGTTTGATAATACCATGTTGAAATTGGAGTATAGGTGGCTTTTGGGGACATGGTTTGCCCACTGCCACTGTATGTATATCTGATAGAATTTGGACATTTTCTTTGTAGGCACACGAGGCAGCACTGGAAGCCAGAGCCAGTCCAGAGATGAGTGATCGAATACAGCAGTTGGAGAGAGAGATTGCCAGGTACAAAGATGACTCTAGCAAGGCCCAGGCAGAAGTTGACCGCCTCTTGGAAATCTTGAAGGAGGTGGAAAATGAGAAGAATGACAAAGATAAGAAGATTGCTGAGTTGGAAAGGTAAGGAAAGGGAAGCTGAAGAGGCACTCTCTATGTTAGAAAGGTTGAAGGATGGTTTTAAAACTATATACTTTTCGGGACATATTTTTCCAATATATCTGCCTCTCTGAATTTACTTTATTACCTACTTTTTATTCTAAGTCAGTGTAACTTCATTGTTGCAGTCTCTGAACGGCAGCACAGAGTGGGAATAGATTGGGAAGCTATGGACTTCAGCATCATTGGTTGGAAAGAGAAAGTATTCATTGATTAAGAAATTAAAGTTTTCCACTGGCTAATCAGGAGAGTGCAGATAGCCACTTGCTCTCTAATTATTTATTTATCTGTTTAAGGAACAAATGAACCTCAAGTTCAAGGAGTTAAAATTTTTAATTGGTTTAGACCTTTTATGTGGAGCTGTTGCTCTTTTGGGCTGTGAATTTTTAGACTCTGTATGGTGGAGAAGCAAGCTATTACATTGGTACATAGGTCAAATTTAGAAGGAGGGACATTTTCAGGACAATTTAGGAGACTTGGATGTGATTTTTTATTGAGCTCTGACTTTGACTTCTTCAAAATGAGCTTTGTTTAAACAGAACCATCCAGATAGCTCTCTTGGAATTTTCTTTGCCTTTTTTTAGGGTATTTTATACTAAGGATAAAGCGTATGCCTCTTGGCCTCTTCCTTTACACCATATATTTAACATAAATTCACAAGTGCATAGAAATAGTTCTTCCAGTAGAGCTGCATTAATCACTGTATTCTGAACAGTCAGAGAGACTGGCAGTGACAGAATGAAGTCATTAATCCATGTGACTCCTTTGAGCCTGATTCATAGAAGTATTTTATTTTCATGCTCTTGAATGTTGGGAAGTAGTAGACTACTTTCATAAGTTGTTTACTAAGTTTTAAATTTTTAGGATATTGGTAGACTTGATATTTTCCCCTAGAAGTAATTTTTTCCTCTTGTTCTGTACCCATAGAATTTTATTTTATTTTTATTTTATTTATTTATTTTTTTTTGGCGTTACACGGGCCTCTCACTCTTGTGGCCTCTCCCGCTGCGGAGCACAGGCTCCAGACACGCAGGCTCAGCGGCCACGGCTCACGGGCCCAGCCGCTCCGCAGCATGTGGGATCTTCCCAGACCGGGGCACGAACCCGTGTCCCCTGCATCGGCAGGCGGACTCTCAACCACTGCGCCACCAGGGAAGCCCTGTACCCATAGAATTTTGATTTTCAAAAAACTAAAAGGATAAAGTCCAACCCTCACAATTCTTCACTAAGTTGAAAGTGTGAATAAATGAGCTGATCACCTACTCATTTGTTTCCTCTTATTTTGATATTAACTCTATTCATGTTTTCTGGTCTGGTTCTGGATAAGATGGGTGGATAAAGTTCTTTAAGTCAGAATTAACAAGTTATCCGTCTCAGGATTAGATTATGCATGTTTTTTGTACGTCTTCCCTGTTTGCACTGCATCTTTACGCCCAGCACATGTACGCACGCGCACGCACACACACACACACACACACACACACACACACACACTCTCTCTCTCTCTCTCTCTCTCTCTCTCTCTCTCTCTCTCTCTCTCCTTACATACTTAATGAGTACATGCCTTTCTTTGCTTTTGTGTCACCCTGAAATCAACAGCGGTACTTCATAGATTTTATTTATTTTTATTTTTTTTATTTTTTATTTTTTTTTGAAATCAGACTTTTATTCAAACCTTAATTTCATAGATTTTAAAATACGATACTTCTGATGGATTAGTGACTTCCCACTAAATGTATTTCAGTATTTCAGAAAAGAAATTTCTTGATAAAGTTTTATTTTTCAGTTTGATTTTTTTGTATTAGAACTCTGCATTGAAATTATTGCTTGCTATTCCAGATACCTTGCTTGAAAAATGTTTCAATTCATTTTTGGACCCAATACTGATTTTGGGAGATGGACGTGATTTGAACGAGAGTAAGAAATGGAATTAAATCTATATTTGATATCCAAAGCACACCAGATAGCTTTTATTAGCCACCATATTACTCACATTTTGGGAAAGAGTTGTAAATGATCTGTTCTTTCCACAGAATATTACTTATAAATTTGAAAAAGTACTATAGAATTTTGTCCTCTGGTCATGTAACATTGTAATCTTCTTTTAAGATTCCACACACAGTTTCTTGGCTACCAAGAAAAGAAACAGTTTTAAAAACTCAATTGCTACTGGCTTTGTAATTTGTTATTGAGCTGCATAGTTTAAGATGGGAATAAAAGATGATTGGAATTATTTTATGCCTTTTCTTCCCAGATTTTTAGTACTGAGCTGCGTGTGTGTGGCTGCTGTGTTTCTTACTAACCATTTGCTTCTTATGTTGCTATTCCACTATTTCCTGTGTGTAGGTGTCTGTCTCCCTGTCATTTATCATCTGAGTTTCTTCACCTTTCTTTTGGCTTGTCTTATCCCGGTCCTGTTCCATTGGGGTTTTGGTCTCTGTGTCTGTCTGTGTTCATATCCCTCTTGGCCATGCTGTTTCTCAGAAAGCCAGCCTCCCACACTTTGTACCTTCCACACCACGTTTCTGTCCCTGCACCATCAGGGGGGTTTGTTTGGGACTTCCTGGGAAAGTGAGTGTTAAGTAAGGCTACAGTTCTGTACTAGAGGAGTTGCTGCTGCCACTCTTGCTGCTGCTGGGGCTTGCTGGGGGTTTTGCTTGATCAGAATTAAAGGCTAGCCGGTTATATATCCAGTTGAACAGTACCTCTTAGGTCCATTGCTTGTGGGTAAAGTATGTGTTCTCTCTGGTAAGATTCCGATACTGTTGGATATAATTGTCTTATTCTTGATTTCTAGCCCATCTTTTATGTGGTGGTTCTTTTGCTGGAGTGCCCTTTAAGTAGTAGCCTCTCAGGTGATGCAGCTGTAGTGCCACACCCTCATTCAGGAAGTAGCATGCATTTTTACCAGGTGTTCAGCAACCTTCTAAGTGCAAAAATGACAGCAGAACGTTATCATTGGGCTAAAGAAAATTCTTATTATTCTATAAAAATTTCCTAGTACTTATGTAAGATTCTCCAGTATTTACAGGTGTAGATTAAATCATGAGGAATTCCCAGACTTATTCTTTGTGGTCTTGAGAAGAACAAATAGTCCCTTACACTGCTCTTACAGAGCAATAGTAGTTCCTGTCAGATGATTTAGTGTGGTACCAGTGTCTTGAGCTACTGCAATTTTAAAACGTGGATTATGTAGGCCTACCCATACATCTGCAAATACAAAATATTTTTCCCAATTAAATCTAAGAAGTACTATTTCTAAATTTATATTCCGTACTATGGTGTGTATCAGTTGGAGTTCAACCAGAGAGGCAGAACCGGTAGGCGAGATACATACATATATTTATATATATATGATCTATATATCAGATTTATTACAAGGAGTTGTCTTGCGTGATTGTTAGCAGCTGGCTAAGCAAGTCTGAATCGTGTATGGGAAAGCTGTCAGGAGGAGATCACCTGCAGGATAGACCTCCTGTGGGCATGGGCCAGAACTGTGGTCCGCAGGCAAAATTTCTTTTCTTTCCTTGGGAAACCTGCTTTTAGGGCCTTCCAAAGAATTGAGATATGCCCACTTCGATTATCTGGCATAGTAATCTCCTTTACTTAAATGGATTATAGGCTTTACTTATATCCGCAAAATACCTTCATAGCAACATCTAGATTAGTGTTGGATTAAGTTAACTGGGTGCTGTAGCCTACCCAGGTTGACACTTCAACGAAGTCATCACCTGGTGGTTCTGGATAGTCTTCACAGATGATTTTAAGGGAGAAAATAATAGTAAAAGCAAACCTAAAGACTGACATGTTATATAAGTAGATTGATTTAGATTAGCATGAGGAACCCAAAATGTAAATTGAATATTTCTCTTCTAAAATGAGCATATTATAGTTTCTATTTAGATGCATGATGAATAGCCTTTTCTTTGGCATAATGTTTAAAATGTTTAGTAATGTAGGCTGATGAAATTCTGATAGTAGTATCTTTTCAGACTCCTGAAAGAATTGCTTGTTGTCTGCTCTTTCACTCATGTCCCTTCAGCTAAATACCCATGCCATGGCAGTATACTGGGAGCATTATCCCCCGTGCATAATTTTGCTTCTGTATTTGCTTTATTACATTTTTTTTTCTGATACAGAAGCACTACTGAATCCGCAGAGTTTGGTGTTTGCACTAGAAATCCTCAGTTTACTCTAATGTGAGGGTTATTTAAATTAGATTCAGCATCCCACTTAGAAACTTTTATGTTTGGAGAATGACACCCATCTTCTGATTTTTCACGTAATTTAGGTATCAAGGATTGCCTTTGGTTTATGAAAGTTAGGAATTTTCAGCGATGTAAAGAATAATAGAATATTATTGTGTAACCTAAATAATTTATAAGAAATTTGGATTTACTCTATTTCCTGATTTGTGGGAATATAAAAACCGGAATTTTAATGGGTGTAGATTTCATTTGTTTTGACATTTATAAGAGGGATTAAAAGATGAGAAGAAAGGACATGTTTTCTCAGACATGTTTAATCTTTGAAAGCCCTAAAGTTCTTTTTATTCCTTATTCCTTTTACCTGGTTACTCTCCCTTTAAATACGCGTCTCTAAAAACACTACTGTTCGTAAGATTTGTAGTTATCGAGCTCTTGAGACTAGTAGCCAATCTGTGAGTTTAGCTTTTCTCTCCATAACTCACTCTGCTTTTTGCCACAAAATATTCCCTTTCCTTCTTCATTAATTAATGAGTTAATTTTTCTACTTATGAAGGCTCTTATTTGCTGGTCACTGTTCTGGGCTCTGGGGACACAACAGGGAACAAAACAAACAAAACCTCTGCCTTCAAGGGGTTTATCATCTGGCCTCGGAAGGCCAGAGCTCCAGCAAGGAGCGGACTTTTCCTCTGTAGAGGCTGGCAGAGACGCTCTTCCACAGCTTGCCAGTACCTAGAAATTTCAGGGAGGAGGTTTCCGTTTGCGGTCTGGTTGAGCTCTCCTGGGAAGTAATACTTAACATGCTCAATTGATGTGTGCCCCAGGATACAGAACTATTATAGAAAAGGGGCTTCTTGTTGAACTTCAGACTCTTAAGTCTGGTCTTCTAATTTTTGTGACCAGTATTAAATGGTAATGGCTTGAGAGTTGTTTGGATAGAAGGCTAGCAGGTTGTTTTGGATCCTAGGCTCCTAATTTTAGGTCCTAGAACTGTAGTGTAGATGGAGATGTAAAATGGAGAGGGAAAGCCAGGATAGTGTGCTGCTATTGGTACTATTCTGACAAAGGCAAGAGAACCAGGAATCAGTGTTGTTATTTACACACACACACACACACACACACACACACACACACATATGTATAGGTACATAAACACATTTGGGGGCCAGTCTTGTAAGTAGTCATAACAGGAGGAAACAGTTTTTCTGCTTTGTGATGGTCACTTTCATTTTCTTTGCTAACTGTCTTTTCCAGACCTGATCTAGAACTATTAGTTCTAAGCTTTTACATCATGATTAAACTTAAATTTTGTGGACTAGCAAGAAAAATTAACCTGTGTTTATAATGTTTCCAAGGGAACTACATTCTGATTTAGAAACAACTGGCTCTATTAAAAAACTGGTATATGATCTATTCGTAAGATTTGGAGCTGCTTGATTTTTTTTTTTTTTAAAGCAAAGGTGTTCCCAGTTTGCTCAGAATTCAGGCTCAAGGTAGTTAGCCCCTGAATTAACTGTCTAAATTGCTAAAGCAGTAACTGTTAACCTCATTTTGTAAGTGAGAGGAATCTATACTTCTGTAGTTCGAGATCAAAGTAATGAACTGAGCTTGAACACAAAGAATGGGGTCATTTTCCCATCATGCCAGGAGTGAGATTTAGTCTGTGGTGTTATTTGCACGTGTGCATGTGCAAGAGAAAGTACTTCTCTGGTGGTATTTGGAGAATTTAGGGAAGATAGTTACTAGGCTTAAATCCTCATGGCTCGAGGATATGACCTTTTAAAGCTTACTAGTATCTGAAATTTTATGTAATGAAAATGGAGTTATTTTTATTTTTTATAAATCTTTCAAAATGTGTTGGCAAACTTAAGAGTTTACAGGATATTTCCAACTTTTGGTCTGATGTTAGTAGATTTAACTCTTTGTTTTCTTTAAAACTGGGCTTTAGAATTAGGAGATGAATACTTTTTTGTTATCTGCTTTTTCTGAGTATTTTCTCTTTGACTAAAATTTTCTTTCCCCTTATTCATTTGTGGGAATTTGACGCCTTTTAATTGTTATCTTTTTTTGGGGAAAAAAAACTTTACTGACCTCTCTTAGGTAGTAATTTCTCTTTCCTTTTTTTTTTTTTTTTGTGCTTTTTTTTATAGTATCTATCACATTCTGTCCCAAGACTGTACATTGTTGCAGGCCCAATGAATACATACGTTAAAACAGAGAGACACAGCTCCTTTCTCATTTTACTGTCTAATCATCCCACATTTCTTCCCTTTTATCTTCCCATCCCCTGCACATTCAGACCTTTCATCAAACAGATGGAGATTTAATAGTCCCTTATACTGTTGTTTGTTATATTGAATATATTTTTATATTTGTTCCTTCTCTATGTTTGTAATATGTTTACCATTGCACATATACTTTTCTTTCTGTAAAAATATAAGTAAATGCATAAAGTATTCTTATTTAATATAATTCAATAGGATTACTTTTCTATCTGCAGGTTAAACAAAAGTATAGATAACCTCTCTCCTCTTCTGTCACAGTGAAATACCAATTCTAACTTGTATTGTTACATTATAACATCACTGAAACTGGGATACGTGAATAAATAATGGCGTGATTTAATTGGTATAATTTTTTTATTTCTTAGTAATACATAGAGTAATGGCGCATCTTCTTCCTTTGGTGAATTGATATTGAAGATGTGCGCAAAGAGAGTGAATAAAATTATTTCAGTGACTGGGGGTGGCAGGAAGTATTTCCAAATTAATGTTATCTTCTCATGTATTCCATTTTAAATGTGTGTAACCAGATGAATATGTTTACTATTATAATTAGATATTTGACTGTTTTAACTGCATCCTGAAAGTTCATTTGCTTAGGTTGACCTAAAATTTTTTTTGACATTTTCATTGGGAAAGTGGGTTTTATGTTTGTGATTTTATATTGGTATCACAGTATATTCAGGCATCTATGGCACAGTATAACCTGAGAATATAAACCTACATATTTAATCTTCATATTTGTAAATATTTTTTCTGTAAAGAAATCCCGAATTGATCATTCAGCTTAATGTCTTCAGAAATCTCCCATAGGGAAATTAATATTAAGCTGTATATAGATTTGGCGTAAACTAGTATACAGTTCATGAGGAAAATGGTTCCTTAAAGCATTTCCTTACTTTTAAATTTATAGTCATGTATCTCTGATCCACAA
The DNA here is from genome assembly GCF_002837175.3 of Physeter macrocephalus. Taxonomy (NCBI): domain Eukaryota; kingdom Metazoa; phylum Chordata; class Mammalia; order Artiodactyla; family Physeteridae; genus Physeter; species Physeter macrocephalus. Next base: position 54,547,132 of record NC_041219.1, on the reverse strand, counting down.
AGGACAGTGTCGGTGAATGTGGTCTTGACGTAGTTGGAACAGAGGAGAAATGAGTGCAGTGATTGTGTGTGCTTTCTTGAGGGAGAATGGGTTGTGTTTAAAAAAATGAAAAGAAAAAGGGAAAACGAGATGCTGCGAGTGTTATAACGGAAGGTGACTGGTTCTATATCTGATCCTGCTGGCTTCAGCTTGCTTTCTGGGGCGCCGGGGGGGCGCTTGTTTCTTTCTTCTTCCTCTGAGATGAATTTCACTGATTTCATTTAAAAGAAGAATAAATCACACAGCTTTACATAGTCAATTCTATTAGGCCGTCTTCCTAAAGTTTCTTGTGGGCAGAGCACCTTATAATTTTTTACAGTCTTGATAGAAATTTTGATGGTTACCTCAAGTTTTTACTTTACACTGGAAACATTAGAATTATATATAGTTATTCTATATGCAGATTTTTTTTCTCCTAAATTTATTTCCCAAGAGCTAAAGTTTGATGCCAAAGTGAAATATGACTCCTGAACTGTAAAATAGTTAAAAAGATCCTTAAGGTTGCTCACTCTCGACAGGAATAAGCTTAATTTTTCTTTTTTCAGGGATTTTCTTGTGTCTCGTATAAAGCTTTGCATCTATATGAGATTTCAGTGAGTGTCATTGTTGATCTAAAATTATTCTAACGTAATGTGTCATAACCAACAAAAATAAAAAAGATCATTGGGAACAGTCATTTAGATAAATGATTGGCCTCTCTTTGACTTTGAACATGGTCTGCATTCTGTACTGTGTTCCAAATGCCAAAGATCCATGGATTTTTGTAGATCCCTTCAGGAATCTGTAAGCATCATAGGACATATAAAGTATGCCCAGGAGGTGTGTCAGCAGACCTACATTCCTCTCATGGATCCACCACGTATTCGCTGTGTGGTTGTGAGGAGTTTTGTTTGTCATTTTGTTTCTCTGTTTTTCATCTATTTATCTTATATAATGGCGATCATAAATCTTGTTATCCTTGCCTTTCATTATTCTGACAATGAGTTTTAAAAAACTCTCGTTTTAGTACTGAAATATTAGAAAACATTAAAGTGCAAGTTGAAATGGTGCTTGCATTCGAGAAATAAACTTCTTGTTTTAGATTCTTAAAGTAAAATTTAGGTCCTGAAGGTAAGCTGGATGGCACTGGCTGTTAGAAGTCTTAAGTATTTGGAGGATAATATCGATACTACTTTCAATGACATTGATTAATTTTTAAAAAGGGAAAACTGCCTGTTGTTATGAAAAGCAATAATGAACCTCAGGGCCTTCGTGCTAGGGTAGGAATATGAAGCATGGCTACTTTGCATCTCTTTCTGCTGAGCAGTATTGGAAATGAATTGATGTTTATAGAGCCATATATTCTTCATTATTGCTTTTAGATTGCACCTTTGGGGGTGGATTTGATAGATTTGGAATGAGAAATAATGGGTGTAATTAGGAAAACATTATTTTCACATTTGAGAAAATTATTTCAAAATTTTCCAAATGAATTAGAGTTCTGTATTCTACAGAATAACTGAAGCTGTCAGTGTTTTTCTTCTGCTTTTGCTCCTGGATAACTTGGGTCTAAGAAATGAACTGGGGTGGATAAAGGAGTTGTCAGTTCTAAGATGGGTGTGTGTAGAACTAAGCTGACTGACCTTGTAGGATCGCAGTTAGCTACTTAAACGAGAAGGGGAGCAGCTAGCCTTCTTTTCTTTTCCTTTGTGTTTAAGAAACTACTTTTTTTCCTGCCCTAGGAAATGGTAAATTTTAGACAAAATTTGTTCCTTTAGAAACTTACATTAAGGTACAGTGATGTAATCTAATCTGAAAATACAGTTGTTGAAAATCTGAAATTACTAATTTTTGTTGCCAGTGCAGAATCTGTGTGACTCCTTTCCCTTCTCTAATCCTGTGCTTTATATTTTGCCTATGTCTGTGAATAATATTATTTCTGAATATTGCCCTAATTTTTTCTAACTTTCTCTTTCACACTTTCTTCCTGGATTTGCTGTTTCCTTCAGTCTCACCTCAAGGTCAGTATGCTTGTCCTAAAACAAAGATATGTAACAGAACATTGTATACTAACGTTGTCTTGAATTCCTATAAGCAACTGAAATGATGGAACTTATCCCAGGAACGAGATGTCTAGAAATTCAGTTAAGAGTGCAGAAAATGTCATGAATCTTAGATTTATCGGAAGAGTGGATTCACGGTTCTGTGCTTCAAAAGATAGTGAGAGTGGTCAGAAAGCGAGAATCAGACTGACCAGGTTTGGACTGAGAGAGAAACGAGGATGAAAGGAAGCCACTAGAGGAATGAGGAGGTGAAAAATATTGCTTTAATTTTATTATGTTTTCATCCAGAGACATTCTGGCTGTTATATTAGTAGGTAAAGTGCAGCATGAAGGAGGGAGGGAAAATTGCCACAGTCTGTGGATTTTTATAAGAACCTTTGAATTATTTCACGTACACAAACCTACACATACCCTTTCAGGTTGGGGCTTGTTTTGTGACTCTGCTGAATGGTAGAACTGGTGGTGACAAAAACAACCACCAGTCCTGCTGTTCATGTGTCAGAGGCTCTATGGGAGAAGCTTTACAGGTTTTATTTCAGTTGATCTTCCCAGCAAGTATGTAGAGAGGTTCATGAATTTCTACTTTTTAGGCAAGTAACACAAGTACAGAGTCCATTAAGTAACTCTAACTCATCTATCTTCATTAGTAAGTAAATTAGTAATGGAAGCTGGCAGAAAACAATCAGAAACCTGCATTTTAAAAGTTATTTATTTTGCATATGAGCCATGGCGATGTAAATTAAGGTGTGAGAATTTCTGATGGGGTTCAGAAAATATTGTCCATACCACATGCGTTTTACCTACCAGCTATTTTCTAATAACAACAACATCATATATGTTTACTGTTTGTAAAAGTACTTGTCAGCATGTGGGTTACACAGGACAGATTGTTATTCTGATGAGGGTCTGAGATTAGATTTCCACATCTAGGGTGAACCAACTAGTTAGTGGTAGTACTTAGATTTGAAGCCAGATATTCTCATTTCAGCCTCAGGGCTTTTTATATGATATGCACTCTAGCCTAGGAATTAGAGTCCCAGATTGCCCAGGTGTTCTTAGGTAGATTTCTCATCTGTAATTTTCCCATCTGTAAAATTGGAGTAGTTCTCTAATATCTGAAGGGTTGTCGTAAACTTTGAATGAGTTAATGCAGATAGCACTTGGAACAGCGTCTGGCGCCAGGTGAGCAGTCAGTAAATGGAGCTGTTATGATTACTCCTTTTTGCTTTTTTCATGGAGTCCTGTTTGGTCCAGGATACCATAGTACGGTGCCATACGTTTCAGGGTCTTTAAAACACAACACTGTGCTCTTGACGCCTGTCACTTTTAAAGTGCAAAGCTGTGTATGTTATGTGTAGAAGATGATAAAAGAAGCCGTATCCCTTCTGTAATGACATTTTCAGACTCTGTTTTTCAGGTGCTGAAACTTCTATTATAGGTAGAAAGATGAAGTTGAGGCTTTTTTTGGGAAAAAGGTTCTCTTTCCCAAATCTCTCTCCCTGATATTTCTTCTCAGTGCTTGACGATATTTCTGAAAAAGTCTTCTTACCTTTGACTCTTTAAAAATAAGCAGTTTGGGGTGTATGTTAAAAAAATAAATAAACCTTTGTTTCATAATTACTTATACAAATCTAATTCCTGAAGGGGTTCTTAACCATCCTCTTCCTTCTCTCTACGTATCAGCAGTCTCAGAATGTCTCTCTTCGCTCATCCTTACCTTACATTTGTCAGTGGGACAGATGTCCCAGCTCTGTTCCGAGGCTAAACTCTCTGTTCTTTCCTTCCCTCTGACCAGTTTTCAAAACCTTGTTCCATAAATTGAATCCTCCTTCTCCTTATTTCCCTGTTTCTCTTCTCTTTCTTCCCACTGACTCTCCCAAACATAAAACATATCCTGGTTTTCCCATCCTTAAAAAGACATGGAAGCAATCCTTCCAGTGTCTTTTCGTTGGTTTCAGTTCACTACAGTATCTTACTTTTACCTTTTACTTTTTCTTTTCTGTTTATTTGCACAGTTTTTGAAAGAATCATTTATGCTTGATGCCTCCACATTCACACTTCCCGTTTATTTCCACAGCAATATAATTTGGAATCTTCTCTCAGTGCTGTACTAAAATTGCTTCAGTGGTACTCTTTGCCAAATTTAGTGGACTTGTCTGTCTCGGGCCTACTGGCATTTCTGGGGTGTTAGATTTTTGACTCTCTCTCTTCTTTTTGGAGCTCTGCTTTTTAATAGTTTATGTGACATTGTTTTCTGCTAGCTCTCTTACCACCTTGTTGACAGTTTTTGGCCTGTTTTGCTTTTCTTCTTTTACATGTTTCTTAATTCTTGATGTTTCTCACGTTCTTTTAAAAAATTCCTTTTTCATCTCCATTATTGGTCACCTGACTTGTTACTACCAAAGACTCAGTTTTGTTTTGTTTTTTAAACATTTTTTATGGAACTCAACTTTGAATAGACCATATTCATTATGGAAGAAATCTTATAGTGTTTGCAATAAAAGTATCAAGCACAAATGCTGCATTTTAAAAGTGATTTTCCAATTTTCTACTCTAAATATTTTCTCCACATTGTAGCAAAACAGTTAGGGTACCACTTAAGTAATTCCAAGTCTGACCACAATTCAGCTTTAGGAGAAAAATATCATGAAGGTTTTTGCCTTGTACTTGGAGGACTTTCCTCTCTAACTTAAGCTTCAAGGGCTCTCATAGTTTTACTGGGAAGTTTTATCACTTTGTTCTGTATTTTGATTTTTGCATGACAGATTTTGATCTAAATGTCTCTAAACAAAACCTTATGAAAGGCTCCAGAAGAATTTGTCCATGGAAGTCGTTGTAGACATAATTCTCTGAGTTACAAGTTAGGTTAATTTTAATATTCTTAGCTGATTCATTTTTAGTTAACAGTAAATGCCATTAAACTATACTTATTTCTAAATAAGTTTATTTTTCAAGTAATAAAAAATATAACAAGCTTTGTTTTTCCAGTGGCAAGGATCATTTTGGCTGTAATATATAAAAAACCCTCTTGTCATTCCAGATTGGAATTTAGTGCTTTTTTTTTTTTTTAATATAGAAGCATTTCACCATTTTAATTACGGTTTTGCCAAGTCCAGTTGAATAAGTCATCAAGAGAATATAATTTATTGATGGTTTGAGATTGGGTTGGATGTTTAGACTACTTCATTGTATGACTTTGGGCAAGGTACTTATTCATTCAGTGTTTGTTTTAGCCTGTTTTGTGTTAATAGTGACAATTACCTGTAGTGTTGTATTTTCGTGTCTCCACTGAGCTTTTCCATTTTGAATGGATTTGTTTCTGCTCTTCCTCCCCTGCCCTCCTCTGTCCGCCTTTCCATTCAGTACAGAGCAGAGATTTTATTTAGAGTGACGATGACTAAAGATTCACACTCTGTATCCTTAAACACACATCTCTTTAGTTCCTGTTCAGTGACATTAGCCCCAGAGAATGAATACAAAGAACAAATTCCATGTTTAGATGAAAAGACATGATTCAGTCCATAATTCATCTTTGCTTTTTATTATATAGCAGCACCTTTGGCTAAAGGCAAGACATTCAGGAAGTTAGACCTATAAATGTCATCTCGTTCACTCTTATATCTAAACAGATTAAGCACAATATTATTATTACCCATGTTTTATTTAGCAGTGGCCTTTGCAGACCTGTCTTCATGACAAATGTTTGGAATCTTGGGATGCTTCCTACTAACTGTGTTAGGACCAGAGTCCCTGTATTGTTATGTAATAAAATTTAAATACTTTATGACTTGCTCAAGTACATTCCTGTTGTTATAGTCTGTTTCACATCTAGTTTGTTGAAAGAGTTCTACATTGATTTCTAAAATCAAACTAGGTCATACAACCATTTCTCTGCACATTTTAGAAAATTTTTTTCATTATTGACTGATGCTAGTCACTAAAACCTCATAAGATGTCATTCACAAAAAGAAGTCTAGTAGAATTGTGAGGGCTTAGTTATTTTCTTACTTTTCAGCCAAAGTATTCAGGGCTCTGTAGGCCAAGAGCATTTCTGACCCTGTGGGATCAATTTACAAGGGGTTCTACGTATGGGCAAGAGTTTATCATCTGAGACAATGATCTGTTGTTAATTGCATTTTTTGCTTCCATTTGTCATTCTTTTGGCGTTCTTAAATACCTTTATTGTTCAGGAGTATATTTCCTAATTTATTTTCCTTTCAAGCAGTAATATTGCCTGGAGCTTTTTGTAGTAGGCCACATAAGCACAGTGTAGCCACACCTCTGTTAATTAACTTCTCCTAAAATAAAAGTGTTACTGTTTTGGATGATTCATTGGTAGAAATAAGTGTGTGAACACAGACTTGTGCTGACCTACCTAACTCTTCCACTGAAGGGTATTGAATTTCACGCCATTATGCCTTGAGAAGTGGTAAATGTTGCTTTTCTAGCTAGCAGTTGTAGATAACTACCTGGTATTCTGTAGATGAGCTAAAGATGGCAAATTCAATAGAGAAGGGAGGAAAGACTAATTTTACAATTAGTCAAGATTTGAGTTTCTGTAGGCTTGTCAGATTTAGCAAATAAAAATATGAGATGCCCAGTTAAAATTGAATTTCAGATATACACTGAATAATTTTTTGTATTAATATGTCATAAATTTTGGGACATACTTATACTAAAACATTATTTGTCGTTTATCTGAAATATGAATTTGATTGGATGTCCTGTGTTTTATCTGACAAGCCATGATGATGTAGTTTGGAGATAAAGCAACTCTTATAGAATGTGTTGAGAAGAGACCTCACCACAGGCTGTCATTACCTGATTTAAAGGATGTTAATTAAATATAGACCGTGGTGGCTTGTATGGTCTCATTATTAGTTCAGTTTATTGCTGCAACTCTAAGGCAGAGTTGAATGAGTTCTTTTCTAATTGTTGCACCCTCCCTTTGATTTGTTTTCATGAATCCCCTTCGATTTGTTTCCAAAAGTTTGGAAATCTGATTATATCATCTCCCTACATAAAGTCTTACACACTTAGGATAAACTGCAACTTCCTTGCTCAGCATGATATAATTATGTGGCTTTCGTTTACCTTTGGCTTCCTTTTCCTTTGTTCTGCTGCTCCAGCTCTAAGCTGCAGTCATAGTGAATGTGGCTTCTCCCAACGGGACACATTCTCCTTTTATCAGGGCTTGAGTCCTGCTGTCCTCTCACCTAGTAACCTTTGGACTAATCCCTTAGGAAAGTGCAGAGGTAGATCGTTTTCCAGGAAGCTTTTTCCGATCATCACGACCACCTCGACCCCTTTTCTGGGCACTTTCTTATAGCACTTAGTATACCCTGTATGTGCTTGGATGCCTGGGAGGTGTTTGAGAGCAGGAACTATTTTTATTCATGGATTGATATTTCTCATGCTTGGTACCTGAGAGAGGTGTTTAACCAAATACTTGTCTACCTAATGAGTAAGGAGCATGTAAAGAGCTTCACAGACTGTCAAAGCATAAACCAACGTAGATCCCCTTGCATTCCAGAGCCCACGTTCTCCTGGGCAGGGCCTTGAACGTATTTTTTGATTGGTAATCATGATTCCAGTCTGGTGAAGTTAGTCTTCTTTACCTGTGACCTAGCACTTGGTCTAGTTTTCTTATCTTAGTGTGGAGGCAGTGGAGTTGGATAGGGAGCTTCAGAAGTAGATAGGATGATCTGTTGCTTAAGCTGGGGCCCTGGATCTTTATGTGACTGTTTTATATACATATATGTTATATATAGCTTTTTGAAAGTTTCAAATCTTTAATAACAGTCAAATTAGAGTTGTATTACAAACCTTTCTTAAATAGCCATTCTGCAGTTTCATAGCATTGATGTCAAGAGCCTGTTTTCATATTTCCAGCAAAAATCTCTGAATTTTATTTCCTTTTTCTGCCATTTCACACTACCCCATGCCTTTTTTTCTGTTTTATGATTTCATTGTGCTTCATAAAGTACACGCTTAGATACGTGCTCCCGAAACACCCTGGTTAACAGCTCGCTGCCATGGATGGGGAGGAGCTTGGCAGTGTTGGGGGGACAGTTTTGCAGCAGGAACTCTTGCTGGTCCTCAGGTGTTTTGGGAGGTCAGTGGTGTAAGTCGGTGAACAAACATTCTTTCCTGTGCGTATATATGAAGAGCTTGATTTTTCTCCCCTTATCCACAGGCAAGTGAAAGACCAGAATAAGAAGGTAGCAAACCTGAAGCACAAGGAGCAGGTGGAGAAGAAGAAAAGTGCACAGATGCTGGAGGAGGCCCGGCGCAGGGAGGACACCCTCAGCGACAGCTCCCAGCAGCTGCAGGTGGGCAGGGGGCCCCGGCCCTGGGCGAGCAGGTTTCCTCCCCGCTTGCACGTGGCTCACTCTCCATCCTCCTCCTTCTCTCTTTCTAACCCTGCCCTCTGCCTTCCTCTCAGACCAGCTGTTTAGCAGTAAAGGGATGGCTTTAAATAGAAAAGGCAAGTTTTATTCCACAGCTTTGTGAGGAAACCTCAGCAAAGGAGAAAGTCCATCTCCTCAAGGGGATCCCGCCTCCTTGGTAAGTTCCGTGTCCGTGTGGTGAGTGGGGCCTGCTGGGCGTCAGGTGGTCAGCGTAACGACTGGCCATTTTCCTTCAGTAATAAACCAATGAAACCAATCTTGGTTTGTGCCTGGCTTCCTCCTTTGTTCCATCTTCCTTCCCCCCCCCGCACCTTTCTTACCTTTTCCCCCCTCCCTCTTTCTTTCCTTACTTTTAAAAAGTTCAGTTTAGATGGTGTATTTCAGTCATACAGGATGTATTAAAACATACTTTTTTACTTCACTGGCCACATAATCGATGTTTGGACCTAATTATTCACAAGACTAAGTTAAACCAGACTCAGTAACAAGAGTAGCAGTGACCATGTAAGTGCCAGCTGTGTGCCCAGTGCCTGAAACCAGGGCCTGGTCATTCCCTGTTTCTTAACCTTCCCTAGTCCAGAGGGGCAGATGGGTTTTACACATTTTACAGATGAGGAAATGGTCTCAGAGAAATTGAATTACTTACCTACATGCACACAGCTTTCTTAGTGGCTCGGCTGTGATTTTAACTGAGACTCCCCGGATCTCTCGCCTGTCTGAATGAAAGTTTAAGTTTAGAGAATGCCATAGATGTGGTGGAAATCTCTAAAACTCCTGGCAAGACTGCTGGCCACTGCCAGGTTGTTTTTCTCTCATTATAGTTTCCAATTGGTGTGATAGTGTTTATGCCACATTGCATAGCCACAGAAATCTTTACTGGAGAGATTTGGAGGAGTTATCTGTTATGTAGAAACCATTTTTAGGCTTTATAGCAAATTCATTTCTGACCTGAAAATCCGACTTTTTAATTCCCTTTTTCATTCCTCTTTTATATAACTTTGATTATAAAATACATACTCCTTATAGAAGCAGTATAAATTTCCTCAAATATACCAACTTTTGAAAAAAGCAGCATACCAGTTAGTTTCCCCTCACCCTTGCCAATAACAGTTGATACTATAGATTTTCTTCCTCCGTTTTTATTTTTTAGTGCCAATCTGATGGGTGGAAAATATTTAATTTTTGTTTTAATTTATATTTCTCTGATTCAGTGAGGCAGAGTATTTTTTCATGTCTCATATTTTCATTTGTTTATTAATGTAATTAAATCTATCTCTGTCTTCCATGGTGGCTTTTTCCCTGTAGATTTTTTGCTTAGTTTATCCCCATTTTGAGAACATATAAATATTTACCTATAAATATTTTTAAGTTGTTTTGGGCTTTCATTTTTAACCTTTACTTTTTAATTTAAATAATTTTAGGGTAGTTTGTGTTGTGAGGGTCTTATTTTTTTCTTCATTGCTAACAATTTCACTAGAGTATTTACAGAAAATTATTGCACTGCTCATAAGTTTGAATTGACATCTTTATGGTTTATGAAATTGTTTAATAATTAGGCTGTTTCTAGGATTTCAGTTCAACCTGCTTTCTGGACTAGGATCACATTGTTTTTAATTATAGAGAATATTTATTTGTTTTATAAGACAAGACCTTCTTTATGGCAGCGCCTTACCTGTTTCATCTGTCTCATTCCCCCCACCCCCACCAGATAATGGTTTCTGCTACCAGTCTGTCTTTGTAAACCGAAGCGTGCCCTTTTAATCTTCTGTCAGGTGTTACAGTAACACCAAAAGTGCTTTCATAGGTCATCTCTTGTTTCCTCTTTATATAACCCGACAGATAAGTGAATCAGATTATTTGTTTACATATTACATATAGACAAAACGAATTTAGAGTGGATGAGTGACTTTTCCAAGGTGTCTCAGTAAGTGACAGATATTCAAGTTATGAAAAATGATAGCTGATGGCCATATGCAAGATACACGTGGATGCAGTTCATTCAAATATGTGAAAAGAGCACCGGACTACAAGCGGGACACTTTGGATCTGATCTCAGCTCTTTTACTCACTAGCTCTGCTCCTTGTTTCTTAACTGTGTCATTGCAAATGACAACCCAGTGGTGGTGAGTATCCCTAGGACCGTATTGTGATCTCTAAATATGAGTCCCCACTGAAAGACACTAGGGATTCTTGGAGAAATGGCTAATGGTAGAATCCATGGGAGAGTAGGGGAGTAGAAAAGCAATTGTTTGAGGATTTGTGTTTTTGAAAGTTCTCATCATCTGAATTTGTTTTTGTTTTAAATTTCTGAATGTACATATGGGTCCTTTACTGATGTTTTCATGAAATAGGTGAAGTGAAGGGAAGGAATTACTGTAGTATTTCCAGTATGGGCATAATAGTAATTCGAGGATTAAAAAATATTTTTTATCATGTTAAAAAGAAATGCTTTATAACTAGTGTTTTGAACTTTGATGAGTAACGAATATTTAATCTTTATCAGATGCCACCTTGGCTTCCGAAGATTAATTATGCTTATCATGTTAATAAACACACAGTGTATTTTCTTTTGTTTGTGAAGAGTAAAGCTTGGTTTAAACTAGAAGGTTCGTTTTTTGCCTTTTGTTATTCAGTGACTGCCAGTTATGGTGTTAAGTTCATTGGTGACCTCACTCTTTCTGGTTACAGTTTGTCACAAAGCAGTGGTATTACTTTTTCACTTAACTTTCTTTATTCTGAAGAATAATATACATTTTTAAAAGTACATAAAGCACACAAACACACTCACATGCACAGTGTGAATAATACATGTAAAGTTATTGTCTCAAGGAGTTGGAATACTGCTGGCATCCCGGAAATCATTTATGTATTCCTTCCCAATCATCATTTCTTCCCTTCCTTCATCATTGTGACTTTCATTGTTCTTTGCTTTACTTTACAACCTGTGTATATATTTTTTAAAAGTATAGATTCGTTTTGCGTATTTTTGCTTTACGTAGAGCGATCATATTTATTCCTTTGTGGCTTCTTTTGTTCAACGTCATGTGTGAGGCTTATCCTTGACAGTTGTGCGTAGCATTTGCACATTCGTTGTCCTTGCTCTTCTGTGTGTTTTTTCTTTAATTCAAAATTCCATGTTTTATTTTGAAAGTGTTCTGAAAAGGTATCTTCATTTTGTTCTAATTTTCCATTTTTTTAAATACTTCAGGTGGAAATAAAGTATTTCTTTTTGGCATAAAGTGAGTTTCGAGATAAGTTGTTACTTTGTTCTTGGCTCAACACATTAAGAGTGTCCTGAAGAGATTAAACAGATACCTTACATATGAAATGAAAATGCTACCTGAGAATAGAAGGAATCGCGGGATCTCACAGGCTCTAAACACTGCTGCTGTTTAGCATGGCCTTAGTTGTGAAGGCACTCGACTGCATCCAGTTTGTACTTTCGTGTTTTGAGTAGTTATTCCTATGATCTACATTAACTAGTCTCAAACTTTTTGGTTTTAGAAGCCCTTTTGTGCTCTTAATAATTTGTAAAGTCCCCAGAGCGACTTTTTTATGTGGGTTGTAATTCTCATATACATATGCAGGTACTTACTGCCCCAGCTCTCCAATGTCTAGATGTATCTGAAGACACATCTCCAACAGTATAAAGATACATATACAGCTGACCCTTGAACAACACAGTTTTGAACTCGAGGACCCACTTATACACCGACAGTTTTCCGTAGTAAATACTACAGTACAACCTAGTCTGTGGTTTGAAGCCATGGATGCAGAGGAACCTCATATGCAGAGGGCTGACTATAATTACACTCAGAGTTTGTACTTTCGTGTTTTGAGTAGTTATTCCTATGATCTACATTAACTAGTCTCAAACTTTTTGGTTTTAGAAGCCCTTTTGTGCTCTTAATAATTTGTAAAGTCCCCAGAGCGACTTTTTTATGTGGGTTGTAATTCTCATATACATATGCAGGTACTTACTGCCCCAGCTCTCCAATGTCTAGATGTATCTGAAGACACATCTCCAACAGTATAAAGATACATATACAGCTGACCCTTGAACAACACAGTTTTGAACTCGAGGACCCACTTATACACCGACAGTTTTCCGTAGTAAATACTACAGTACAACCTAGTCTGTGGTTTGAAGCCATGGATGCAGAGGAACCTCATATGCAGAGGGCTGACTATAATTACACTCAGATTAAGCCCCGTGTTGTTCACAGGTCATGTGCACAAGGTTATTTGCAGTATTGTACGAGTTGCAAAGTATTGCAGACAGCGTGATTGCTTATGGATAGGGGAGTGCTTGAATCCACTGTGGTGCGCATCCACACTGGAGACTGGCAGCTCCAAAAAGGAAAGACGGAGCTCTCTACCGAACTGATGTGGCGTGATACCCAGGACATCTTGTCGAGCCGGGGCGGGGGGTACACAAAAGACTCTCTGTAGTATGCTGCTCATTATGAGAGAACACACATATATCTGATCCTTTTTGCCAAAGAAAACAGGAGCAATAAGCTAGAAACGAAAGAGACCAGTTATCTAAGGGAGGGGATTAGTAGAAAGAAGGGGAAGGGGATGGGGGTGGTAGGTTTGAGGAGGAAGTGACACTTCTCTTTACCCTTCCCCAAAACTAGATAAAACCAGTCAAGGTGTGGGGTTGGGGGAACCCCAGAAGGAGTACAAACCCTAACAGATGAACCAGTTTTATAAATGAGTAACATAACTGCCCTCAAAGGGGTGGGGAAGAAGGGAACAGACCTAAGGAGCTTTGGAAGCCATTTTCTTGAATACTGTGAAGCTAAAGACAGAAGAACTGTACATAAATGTTGTAATAATAAAGAAATACAGTGTAGATAATGAAGGCTGAGTTTTTTCATTATTCAAGAAAGAATAATGAAAAAGCACCTGGGGTGCTAGACTGGAATCAGAAATACTAGGAAGAACTCATGGTGTTCAATTTATATGCAGACAGAGAGGTACAGAGGTGCTGATGTGTGTCTGCAAAATGCATAACCTCATTCCCATCGTGAGAAAATAACAGACAAATCCAAATTCTGGGACTTTTTACAAAATAATGAGCAGTATATTTAAAAATGTCAAGAATTTGAAAGACAGGGAAAGACAGACTGAACACTGTTTGAGACGGATTGGAGGACACTTAGAAGAAATGTCAACTAAATGAAATGTGGGATCCTGGGTTAAATCCTGGAACAGATAAAGGACATTAGGGAAAAACTGATGAAATTAGAATAAGATCTTTAGTTTGGTTAATAGTATTGTGCCATTGTGAATTTCCTAGTTTTGATCATTGTGCTGTGGTTATGTAAGCTCTTTACGGGAGGCTAGGTGAGGGGTGTATGGGAACTCTGTACTATTTTTGCAACTTTTCTGTATGTCTGTAAATAGTTCAGAATTAAAATTTTATTTAAAATAGTCATTGACTCTATATTTCCTCAGCACTTATAATCACCCACTTCACTTTCCCATCTCCTTTAAACAAGTGAGATATGAATTTCAACAACATCTTACCACCAAACGTAATGATACAGGATAGATATCTTGGGCTTTTTTCATCTACCATCTCTGAATTTGCAATGCAGACATTATTGTGTTCTCCATATTGTTTGACATCCTAAAGCCATCATTTAATTTAGAATTCAGTTTAGCAAGTTGACTATTCCAAAGATTTGACCCAAATCTTAAAGCCATGATGATATCGATAATAGACCGTTATTATTAGAGTTGATATGTCTTGACAAGTCTCTATCCCTCCAAGATATTAGGGTTTTTTTGTTTGTTTGTTTGTTTTGTTTTTTTTTTTGCGGTACGCGGGCCTCTCACTGTTGCGGCCTCTCCCGCTGCGGAGCACAGGCTCCGGACGCGCAGGCTCAGCGGCCATGGCTCACGGGCCCAGCCGCTC
>NC_041219.1:54517280-54532621 GCF_002837175.3 Physeter macrocephalus | reverse complement strand
TGGGATCTTCCCGGACCGGGGCACGAACCCGTGTCCCCTGCATCGGCAGGCGGACTCTCAACCACTATGCCACCAGGGAAGCCCAAGATATTAGGTTTAATTTTGCTCCTTTTCTTTAGACATACTTGATGTCTTGCATTTATTCAATATAAATTTATTGAATGCTCTCTAAGTGTAGAACTCTGTTGCTAAACTTTGGTCATGCAGTTACAAAAAGACATGTTCCCTGCCCTCTGGAGCATATTGTCTCATGGAGGAGAATATGATGATAAAACTAAGTGAACAAGTAAGTAGAAATTATGGTAAGTGCTGTAAGGAAAGAAACCGGGCACGGGAAAGATAGTGGGGGAGGGAAAGATGGTGGGCAGCAAATTTAGGTAGAGCCATCAGAGATGTCCCTTCTGAGGGTATGACATGAAGATGAGGTCTTAAAAAGCAAAGCAGAGGAAACAGTGTTTACAGTGGAGGGAATCCCTAAGGTAAGAAAAACCTTACCTTAGGTTGTTCGAGGACCAGAGTGTGGTGAGTGAGGTAGAACACAGGCACCCGTGTGTGTTAGTCATGCCGGACCTTGTAGGCCGTGTATGAAGTTTAAATTTTATAAGTTGCGAAACACCTTCAGTAAAGATGGACAGGATTTGATTTGCATTTTGAGAGTACTGGTTTTTTTGCAGTATTTGGACAACGGATTAGAATGGGATAAGAGTGGTTATGAAGAAAGTGTATGTCAGTAACTATGTCTTGCACACCTGCTTTGTGTAAGTAGTGATGATGAACTATGTCCCTCCTCCAAAAGCGCTCAGATCATAGTAGGAGGCCCTGTAGTAACAATGAAGATGAGAGGTGACGATAGAGGTTTTTGGAGGCTCAGAAGAGAAAAAAGAAGAGAGGGTGGATTTGAGATTTGTTACATTTAGGTAGAACAGGCAAGAATTTCTCGTGGGTTGGAATGTGGGCCCTAAAGGAGAGGAAGCAGGGGGATGGCTCCTAGGTTTCCTGGCATGGGGGACTGGGTGTGTGGCGGTGCTCGGAGATGAGATGGGGGAACTCTGAGGCTGAGGTCAACAGGCTTCCAGGGAAAGAGAACAAGTCCGTTTTCAACACGTGACTGTATCTGGGAGATATCCTCATGGAGATGTTAAGCCAGCAGTTGGAAGTGCAGATGTGAAGTTTAGAGAAGTCTGGTGTACTTAAATTAATTGCGGAGACTTGAGCTTAAAAATCATATTTTAATCCGTAAGAATCAGATACCATCTAGAGATAAAATATTGACAGAAGAAAATGGAGTTAGAGCTGAACCCTTAGGATCCTCACCGTTTAGAGCTGGGACAGACTAGGAGAGGGTGGTGCTCGAAAGGAAGCTAAAATGAAGAGGCCATTTGAAGCGGGAGAGAAAAAGGAGAGTACAGCATCACTGAAGGCAGGAGAGGATTGTTAATGCTGCTGAGAGGCTGAGAAAGGGACAGCATCCGTGTGTGGTCTGATCCAGTGTATCCAGGATGGTCAAGAGAGAAAGTACCCAGCGATCCCCCTGGTCTGGGGAAAGGGGTGCCTTACATTCTGCCCTGTTGACCTTGGGCATAGTAGATGGTCCCACATCAATCCAGACACTTGCCTTGCCAGTATTTCTGTCACACGCTCACCAAAATTCACTGCCCCTCGCAAGATCTTTGGAATATCTTAGGTATATGTGTGACTATTCTAAGACGTGGCTCTACAATGGGTATTTAAAGAGTTTCTGCCATGGTCCTTGCATACTAACATGTAAACTATTTTACAATTCCAGTTGATCTTCACAAATAAAGGACATGAATGATAAAAGCAATGAGGCACAGATTGGTGACAGGCCTTTCCTACGATCATGTTTTTCGCTTATAGCGCCTCTTCTGTTGACAGTCTGCGTCGGATTTTGCCAGGCTTTCTGTTTCCACTACTCAAGAACTTAGCTCTGTATTAGTTACATTTAGATCTGAGTTGTTTCATTCACATTTTCTGTAAGCCATGTTTCGCTGCAATTGGCTACATCAGATTTCAGAATAATCTGTGGTTATCCTCAGTAAACATTTACTGAGTGCCCCTTGTGGAATTGTCATTCCGCTGAGTGCTGTGAGGATATAGAGATAAATAAGAATGTTTTTCCTCCTGTGAGCATTAGATAGGCTTATTAAAACATTTTTTTGGTGCTGGATATGTGAAAAGACGTGCTGTAGTGGAATTCATAAGTAATTGCTGTGTGAGGAGCTGGAATTAGATAAATCCCAGCGACAAGAGCCTCCCAGATAAGCATTGTATGGAAGCATAATCTCAGCTGATTTGACTGATGGTCATTTTGGGATTAGAAAAGCTTTGGACTGAAAGCCTACCCATCTTTTAAGGTTCAGATCAAATGTTCCCTCCCTTGTAAAGCCTGCCTAAATCCTTGCAGTGGGAGTTAATCACACTCTGTGTTGCAGTTCCATTACAGCTTGTTTCTGCTTTGATTTCAAGGCTTATTCTCTTACCTTGTATTATATGCTGTTTGTGTGTTGTTTCCCCGTATATTTGAGTTTGGGAACCCTGTCTTGGTACTTTGCCCATTGTTGGTTCTCTATAAAATTGTTTATTGATTTCAGTTGCATCAGTAGATGTCAAGACCTCTCATTCACAGGCATCTTAGCCTGCCCTTGGGAGCGTCCTGTCAACCAAATCCTTTAAGCATTTCTAGCCTCATTTTTAGGTGAGATACTCACTAGCATAGCTACTCTATTCTATACAACCTGATAGTGTTGGTGTTCCTTAAATATAGTTTATTGGTTTTCTAATATATGCTCTTCTACTTATGCAGCCTTCTTCCTGTGGATGTCCAGTTTTACTGCCTGAAGATTCTGGCTTAAAATTGACTTTTGTTGATGAACTCTACCCTGTTCTTGTTATTTTCTTATCTGTTGTTCCTCAGCCTGTATGTTTAATTATATTTTATTGTTTTATATTTTTCATTACATTGTTTTAGAATTGTTCCTGTGTGATTTAATCATTTTTCTCCGCCCCCGCCCCCCGACTAAT
The DNA here is from genome assembly GCF_002837175.3 of Physeter macrocephalus. NCBI lineage: Eukaryota > Metazoa > Chordata > Mammalia > Artiodactyla > Physeteridae > Physeter > Physeter macrocephalus. The sequence goes on along the minus strand of NC_041219.1, from coordinate 54,529,579 downwards.
TTATATCTGCCTTAGGTTAAGGGCTATTTTTAAAATTTCTTTTTAGCCTTTCTTAATCTTTTACAGAGGCAGCTGTTCATTAATTACAGCTACAATTATTATTATAAGTAATAAAAATTTAGTTACAAATTTAAAAAATTTTGTATAATGATATTATATTTAGCAGCCTAATATTCTTTAAAATTTCACAGGTTACCCTCTAAGGGCCTCGCATATTTTAACAAAGGAAATGCCATCTTCCCTTGGTTCAGGATGTTTACCTTTTATATTTTTATTCTTTCAGCAGTGACACTGTCTTTTGACAGAACTGCAGGTTCTAATATGGCAAAGCAGACTGAACCGGGGGTGGTGGCTCATATCGGTAGTGGTTTGGTGCTTTGTTTTTATTTATGACAAAGATAAGTATCTGAATTTAACCTTGAGAGAGAGGACTGTCAGGGAGATTAATGGGACTGCTGAAAGAACATTGTGAGCCAGCTCTCCTGAGACCAATGACTATTAAGAATAAGTTCAAAGAAAGTGAAAACAATAGAAATAGAGATAGGGGAATGCAGCTTTACATGTATTTAGGCATATTCTCCTCTTAGATGCAGAATCAGTCAAACATTTGTGTTTTTCTTTACGCTTGTATTTTATTTGCTCTACCTACAAAAATTTGTTTTCTTCCATTTTGGTAAGAGATTTTTTTTTTTTTCTTTCTGAAATGAAGACCACTTTTCCTTGCTTTTTCCATTGACCATGGGGATAATGGTTTAAGATAACCTTTTAAAAAATTGATTATCTGACATCCTTCCAGAAATAGTATGTGATGTGTCACATGCAAGATACCTCTGATGTATTAATGTTCTTCTTGTTTTCATAAAAATAAATTTTGGTTTCTTCTTAACAGACATTCTTGAGCTATTTAAAGATTTAATTCTATATCCTTTGTTCCCTTTGGATTCGTTTTTTTCTTAGGGCTTTTTCTATCTAGAATATGAGCATAAGTGGGTTTTTATGGAGTTCTCAACAAATATTAAATGGAGTTAGGGATTATGTAGGAAAAGTGTACATACAAATCAGCATCTGTTTTTACAACCCTGTGGATAGTTGCTGAAATTAATTTGAAAATTGTGTTTTCCTGCAGGTAAAGCACCTACTCATATTGTTGGCACATGTGCAAATTTTTAAAGCTTTTAGCTCAAACTGTGCCACTTCTTACCATTTAGGAAAAAAGCAAAACAAGTCTCAAAATGACTTTTCAGAAATTCTGCCATGTTTGAAATGTCCTCAGTAGACATGTTTTCCTCTGGACAAAATTCAGTTCCATTCGATAGCCAATGAAATTTACTGAAAGAATGTTTATCGATAGTACGATTGTGTAGCCTACTGAGCTATTTCCTGCAGTTAAGTTTAGCCCTCTTCTCTGGGAACTTCTAATCACATCATTTGAGCTTATTTCAGGAATGCTCCCCATAAAACAGTAAATGGTTAAAGTTACATTTGTCATGAAATTTCTCACAAGTACTAGGGTCTCACTTCAGTGAAACATATGGTTTAATCCTTTCCTTTGTGTTATTGTGGAAACTCCTCCTTTGCATTTGGAAAGTGGAATCTCCAAAGAGATTCCTTTTATTTTTAAGAGAGAGCAGAAACAGGTGTATATATAGCACCTTTGCCAAGACCTCAAAGGCAAGAGACAGCCTCTTATGGACCACATCAGTTGTTTATTATATTAAGTAAAAGACTATCTTTGGGGTTTTGGGGGAAGACTTTGAAAATTTGTGCTTGTTCTTTTTTTTTTTTTTTTGCGGTACGCGGGCCTCTCACTGCTGCGGCCTCTCCCGTTGCGGAGCACGGGCTCCGGACGCGCAGGCTCAGCGGCCACGGCTCGCGGGCCCAGCCGCTCCGCGGCATGTGGGATCCTCCCGGGCCGGGGCACAAACCCGCGTCCCCTGCATCGGCAGGCGGACTCTCAACCACTGCACCACCAGGGAAGCCTGTGTGCTTGTTCTTTTTAATAAGCATTAGTGATCAGAGGAGACGTGTCCTACGATTAGGTAAACCCCATGTCCTTGCCTGAACTTCTGTTACCAGCTACCAGAATTTTCAAGATGAGAACCTGGCCAATCTATGTGGGATATTTGTACTCGATGCTCCATAAAAGTTATTTATGTAAAGCATCATTTTATATGTATATGTTTCCATTTCCTTAATGAAATGCATCTGCTTTTGTTTTAACTTTGATTTTTAACAATTTGAACTGTGAGATATTTGAGGGACTTTAAAGAGAACAGGGGGAGAAAATATCTTTACATTTGAGCCCAAAGCATTTCCTTAAACCAAAAAGTGGTTGGTGTGTGACCAAATTCTGTCTCTGTGTTAGGCTAGCTTTCTTTTCTTAAAATTGACTTCATCAATGCATCTGGCTTCAACTCCCCCCCCGCCACTAAGTATCTGAGCAGTTGGTAATTGAATTCTGACCTGTTGAGTGATTTTAATGAAATCTTCTGCATGTGTGTTTATGTTTGGGGGATGGGGAGGAGGTATAGCATTGGGGTTGAGGGTGATGAAGAAGGAAGCATGGTCTCTTCACATTAAGGATAATGGAGAGCAGTATACATAAATATCTTTCAGAGCATGTTAAACTCTCTGGTAAGTGGTGTTTACCCCAGAGGAAGTGGCTCTTAGTGTTAAGCTGAGGGAATGACCTCCACTGGCAGGGCCGGGGCAGGGGGATGAGTGGACGTGGGGGGCTGTTCCCTCAGATATTCATGAAATCTGCAGTGACCTTCCTTCTGCTGCTGAGAAAAGCTTAATGAGATCTGTCCGTATCAAGTGATTTCTTTTTATGTTACTGTATAGTGAGCCTTTTTTTTTTCTTTTAATTTTGTGGGAGCTATTTGAAGAGAACAAAAAATTAATTTTTAATTGCTGTTGTTCCTTTTTTCCTTTTGCCTTTGCTTTCCTTATTGAATGTTTGATCTGAAGGCAAAGCAGTGGGGAGTAGAGTCTTACAGCTGGTTTATAGCTGATGTTGACAGAGCTGATGTCAAGAAGTAAAAGTTCAGAGGAGTGCTTTAGGGGACTGGGATTATGGGATTTGCTAAAGGATCCGGTCCAGTCGTCTTCTTCAGTTGCCTGAGTGAAGTTACAGCTGTCACAGCTTTTGCCCTAATCTCGTTTGAGTATAGGAGGCTTTTTGTTTAAAGATATGAGAAATTCTTTGGTAGCTTCCCCTTTCCTCTCGTTCTCCCTCCACCATCCCCCCAAAACTAGTCACAAAAACCACCTGCGTTGAACCCTTTCCTCTGTGAATGAAGTGGTCTCATTGGACCCCAGCTAATAAGTAGAGTTGGCGTAAAGAGTAGACTTAATTATCATCCAAATCCATGAGGGATCAGGAGTTTATAGAGGGCTTTACTCAGTGGGAGCCAGCAAGACTCTGAATATTTCATTCTCATATTTTCTTAAAAAACTGGCTTGATTCCCCAAAAATGTGGAGGCTAAACGTATTAATAAACCTCTATTGTATAGCTCTCTAAACATTGACCCAGTAATTTTTTTCAGTTGAACTTTGATTGACTGGCATATTGTTGTGTGTTCTTAGGACTGAACTGTCATTGAATTAAGTTGGATTACTCTAATGTTTACCATAATCACAAGAAAACATCTCTCCTTAGAACTCAATCCAGTTGCACACTTTCTTCTAAATAATTCCTGACAGAATGCATATTTTGCTGATCTCATATCCAATGATATGCTGATCCATAACCCAATTTTGTGATGTCTTCTGAATGTCTGCCTTTTACATTTTAGGTATGTTTGGATTTCATTTTAATTTGGTATCATTTGGGTTCCACTTTAATATAATCTCATAACAAAAGCTGTGTCTTTGTAGTAAAGGCTCTCTTATCCTAACAGTTATTTTTCTCTCAGAAGCAGTTCTGTTAATCACTGTTTCCATTCTTCATTGCTTTGTTGATAATCCAGTTTTCTTGTACTGGAGCTATATCCTCGGGTACTATGAAAACCATCTTCCAAGATGGCCCCAGAGCATCCTTACCTCTTGGTATTTGTGGCCTTGTGTAGTCTTGCGGCAGGGTTAGTCTTTGTGCACAGTAGAAAGTGTCAGATGTGATGATATGTGACTTCTGAAGCTGGAACACAAGAGACATGGATGCCCTGCCTTGCTCTCCAGGGTCACCTGCTCTGAGGAATGCCAGGTGCCATGTGGAGAGGAGCAGAGGCCCCTTGCCAGTGGTCATCACCAACTTGCCAACCATGTAAGAGGAAGCAGAGGACTGAATCCTGGCAGACATCTCAGCTGTCCCCCAGTGAGAGAACCTGGAACCAGACTGTTAGGTTAAGCTGCTCTTGAGTTTCTGACCCACAGAAACTGTGTGAGACAAAAAATGTTCACTGTTCTTTTAAGCTAAGTATTGAGGTAACTTGTTAAATTGATATAATAAATAGCTAACATAGGCACTTTATATGCTAGGTACTAAAGTGATCTGCCACATGCCTGAATTTTTCTTTTTCCTTTCAATTCACAGTTTGGTTTTCTCTGTTGATAGAACAGTAAGTGCTATTTGAATTTCTTTTACTCATGATATCACTGCAGTAATTTTCAATCACTTGTTAGAGCTTTTGACAGTGTTTTCCATAAGGATTCTCACCTAGTACCTCATATTTATGTGCTAACAGGCTATGAACTAAGAGAAGAGTTATGAATTTATGTAAAACATGGTGTGTTGTATAGCCTTTTATAGATGCATTTCGTATGTAAAAGCTTGAGCGGCATCCAGTAGAAATACAACGTGAGCACATATAATTTTGCATTTTCTAATAGCATCATTAAAAAAACTAAAAGGAAATAGATGACTTTAATTTTAATAAGGTGCTTAGTACAGTATATCCAAAATATTACCATTTCAACATATAATCAATGTGAAGATTATTAATGAAATATTTTACATTCCTTTTTTGGGGAGGTAGTAAGTCTTTAGAATTTATAGCACATCTTAGTTTGGACACATTGTAAGCGCTCATTAGCTACATGTGGCTAGTGGCTGTGTTGCACTGGACCAGACAGATGAGAAGTTATGACTTTATTCCAGGCTAGCTGCAAATCAGTAATGCATGTGAACAACAGGAATGAAGTTCTCGAACTTAACTTTAATCTCTATCTACATTTAGTTCCAGTAAGTCATCTTCCTGCTTTCTGGATGCCTCAGAGCCTTCAAGCCTGTGGAGCATCCCCGGGATAGACGGGATTAGGGATCTCGGAGGTTCTGTGTAGATTTCTCTAGGATTACAGACTTGAGTGGTGTGGCTGCCTCATGATTTATGTTGAAGATGGGTGAATGTGGACTTTTTGGAAGAGAAGGTCTAGTTAAGACTGTAAAGCACATTCAGGACCTTAGGCTGTACTTGGTACAATCACTCTCAGAGCCACCAAGGAGTACTTTCCGGGGGCTCAGCACATCCCCTACTTCCTCGAGCCTGGGCCTCAGAGTGTACCGAGTCTGTTGTGTTTCACAGTTTCTGAAGTCCACCACTTTACCAAGTGACATTTTATTGCGTCACACATATTCAGAGAAGCTGGTGGTCGCTGTCACTTCTGCTCAAAGTTAGGGCAGTGAACAGATGAGAGATTTTTCTCTTCAGACCAAAACACACTGTGAAGTATAGTATAGACGAGCAGTTTTATCTCCAGAATTCTGTGTCAAACTCTATCACCTAAATCTGCTCACTACTATTTTTGTAGGTATGTGTATGTGTGTGTGTGTGTGTGTGTGTGTGTATATGTGTATGTGTGTGTGTGTATGTGTATGTGTGTGTGTGTATGTGTATGTGTGTGTGTGTATGTGTATGTGTGTGTGTGTATGAAACCATTTGCACAGAAAAGGGGATGGGGAACAGTTTTGAAAGCTCTTGGCTTGGTGCCTCAGACCTCGGCTGTTGAGATGTTTAAGCTTTAGATATCTTCAGAACCTTTGGGTTAATAGCAGAACTTATGGAAACATTATCATTCCTTTAAAAAATGTTATTATTTGGAGTATCCCACAGTTACCTAAAGACTGGAAAGGAATTTATCATCATCATTTTGACCCACTCATGCAAATTATTGGCATGAAGAAATTCACAGGACTTTTTAAAATTTTTATTTTATTCAAGTCTAGTTGATTTACAATGTGTCAATTTCTGCTGTACAACAGTGACTCAGTTATACATGTACATTCTTTTTCATATTCTTTTCCATTATGGTTTATCAGAGGACATTGAATATGGTTCCCTGTGCTGTACAGTAGGAGCTTATTGTTTATCCGTTCTGTGTATAATAGTTTGCATCTGCTCATCCCACACTCCCCACCCCCCCGTCTCCCGTCCGCCCACCCCCTTGGCGACCCCAAGTCTGTTCTCTGTGTCTTCACAGGACTTTTGAAGAGAAAACTGAAGAGTACAGTGGCTTAAAATTCATACATGTTGTTTTCTTAAACTTTTATTCCTTTTTGCCGTTAGCACTGAGTTGTGACACACTTGTCTGGTCAGCTCTTCTCTTTCCATGATAAATAGTTAATATGTTTAGAGTATCAGTATCTGAAATAGTCACCGCATTTATAACTATTTCCAAAAGTTCTCTATATTCTTATTAATTTACTTGGCAGTGTGCGCTATTCTTTTAACATTTTTAATTTCATTTTGATTTTTTTCAGAACAATATATATTTATATCGTATACAAAGCAAGGCAGTGCCGCACGGCTCATCTGCCTCATTTTTGTCCAACCTTGATTCCTGCCCCTCGGAGATGACCGCTTTTTTATCGTTATTTGATTATTTTTCTCATTTGGACATCAGTTATGTATTGACTTCTTATCCTGAGTGATGAGGAATTGGCTTTTCACACAAGTCACCCCACACTCTTCCCTCTCTGTCTTTCCAATATAGTTATATCAAGCTTTGCATTATTGTGACCAAGGCATGTAGTGTATTACGACTTCATTTCCTTTATTGGACTTGTAGTTTTTCCTGGTGGTGGTAATTTGTTTGTTTGTTTTATTAGTTATTTGTATACATATCACCAGTTTATTCCCAAATTCCTTTCTCCAACCATGACATTCCTCTCAGTATTGTTACTGTTGTAAAATACATCATCCCTTATTAATTAACCTCAGGTAATCTCTACATGCACTTTTTTCTTGGAAACATCTTTTCTGGAGTTTCTGTCCTCTACTCCAAACTGTACGTATTCTCCAGGCTTGTTGTCACCTCCACAGTTCCCTGCACCATGCATCTGAGACAGAGCACAGACCTGGTAGCTCTCTGAGGGTCTGTGACGTGGGGTAAAGTTTTTCAGACTTTGCATTCCACCCTCACATTAGATTGATAGTTTGGATGTAGAATTCTATATCAGAAGTCATCTTTCCCTCGGAGTTTTAAAGGCATCGCCTCAATTGTCATCTAGTTTTCTGTGTTGCCTTTAAAAATTCCACTGCCTTCCATTTTTTTATTCTTTGTGGGTGATCATTTTTGCCCTTTCTAAACTTTTTGTTTGTTTGTTTGCGGTACGCGGGCCTCTCACTGTTGCGGCCTCTCCCGTTGCGGAGCACAGGCTCCGGACGCGCAGGCTCAGCGGCCATGGCTCACGGGCCCAGCCGCTCCGTGGCACGTGGGATCCTCCCGGACCGGGGCACGAACCCGCGTCCCCCGCATCGGCAGGCGGACCCCCAGCCACTGCGCCACCAGGGAAGCCCCCTTTCTAAACTTTTAAAGATCTTTTCTTTTCTCTAGTATTCTAAACGTTACAAAAAAGTACCCATATTATAATCTAAGTGCAGAAAAATGTATTTAACCTTGAAGAAACAGTGAGGACAAGAAAGAATAATTATAAATATGACCTAGCAGTGTGGTTAGGGCTCCAATATTTGTAGAACTAAAAGGTTCTATTTATTTCTGGCATTGGCTCAATATTTTATTAAATGAAATAGAGTCAAGGTTTTGTTCAGTACAAAGGAAACTTCCTTGGTTTGCCTTAGCAGATATCTGTTAAGATTCCAAAAACAAAACTGGAGCCAAATTTTATTCACTATATGGTTTCAGTAGTTGGACTTTGTTAAAGATGGTGGGGGGTATTTGATTTGCTATCTTCATTTTTCTCATTACTGCCCTGGTTTAATGAGATTTCCTTAGAGCAGATGGTCCCATACTTAGTTTTATACTGAGATGTAACATGACTTACAGTATCTCATAAAAATGATTCAACAGTCTTCTCCTTTTCTTTTTATTTGTGGTTTCACTTGGCTTCTGTTTTTCGTTTTTGTCATGGAGAAAGATTTTGAACCAGGCTTTGCCGTTAGGTCCAGAAAACTTTTAAATAAATGACCTTGCACACAGAGCTCATCTGGTAGACTCTGGTTTTAACACTGGTTTCAGGGAAACTTTCAGTATGAAAACCTGCGCTGATCATCTGCCTTATGACAAGTTACTAATTATCCTCGCTCCAAAAAAAAGTTTTACTGATAAAGCCTCCAAGCTGTTTTCTGGCCTGTGCAGAAGAGCGGGTAAACCTGTTTGAATTGAAATTGGGTTTCTGGGAAGTTATTTGGAATAACTTTTTCAGCCTCATTTTAGGTTAGGATACCAGAAGCCTCTCAGGAGATCTCCAGAAGACAGTTTAAGGATGAAGGATGCAATAGGCTGGACATAAACATAATACTGAGCTATTCACAGCTAATTGATAAGGGGAAACATTTGTTTCTGTTTGCTTACAGGAATCTGTAATTCAGAATCCTGTGTTACTACAGGTGTAGTTATTCATTAGAGGATTTGACAGGACTGCACCGATCATTGCATTCATTCCTTTCCACTTAATCCTTCTGTTACATTTCATTTTCTTTGAATCAAGAGAAACTATGTTGGACTTTGTTTTCACTGTTTTCACGGGAGTCATTCCTGGTCTCTCTCTGCTTGGCCTCATTGTCGAAACCCTTATTGTACTCCGCTGTTAATGGCAAGCAAACTGGAAGCATTTAGATTTCAACAAAGAGCATTTTTTGATGTAGCTAAACTGCCCTGCATAAAACAGAACCTTACTTAGGGACTAAATCAGAGTATTTTATAACATTATCTCCGAGAAGAATGAAAACTTAAAAAAAAAAAAACATACATCATCAAAATGTGAATATTCTTTTTCCTAAATCTTTTTTTTAATTGAGAAAAATGGGAGAGAGCGAAAGATATAACAACTTTTTATTAGGAAGGATGTTAAATAATAGATGCCATTCCATCAAAGTTGGGAGAAAAATCTGACTTACCTTTGAGAGATTTCAGTTCTAGATTTCTGAAGACAGAGTTGTCAAAAAAGGACTTTCTTGTACTTTGTACTTATGAAAACTGAACTACAATAAGATCAAATAAGAGTTGCATATAAAAGACAAGATCCTTTGGTATCTTTTGCTGATATGAGTGTTCAGAAAGTTGGAGAATGAATGGACAAATCTTGTTCTTTGTTTCATCTATTAATAAAAGGCAGCACTTTATTCTTAGTCTTCTGGTTCTGTAAGAATTTAAAGAAGAAATGCTTAGAATAATCTGATGAATCCAGTTCTTCATACTACTTGAAAACTGTTTCATTTATTCTTCTTATTTTAAGATCGTCTATCTTACATGATTTTAAAGTCCTGTAGGATTTTGTTTGTCTTTCTGGTAGAAATCCATATTTACCTCCCCAAAAGTTACTTCTTAGACTTGTGTAGAATGTTAGGCCTAGTGGGTTTTGGTTGTCTAACCAAATTACTCATCCTTAGCCAGACCAGTTACTTATCACCAGTTATTTTTAGTTTTCTTATATGAGATTGAGAGAAAACTTTACTCTCTTGAATTCATTAGGAAAAATCTCCTTTTGCATTTCTTTTTTAAAAAATGAATTTGCCAACAATTGTCTATATGTAGCATATAATCTGACTGATCATGCTGTTTACTTAACTTTTTCATCTAGGCTTAACTTTGCAGGGAGAGAATGTTTAGCTATTGAGTCTTGTGACTTAGGCTTCATCAAAGCTGGCTTTAAGCCCAGTTTAGAGAGTAGTTCAAAAACAGCTTTGCATTTTTAAATAATCAAGCCCCTGCTGCCTATCTGCCTAACACAAACAATTTTCTTCTGTGTGTTATGGAGAAAGTCCATCACAGGTTTCTCTTGCTTAACTAACTTGTCCCTTTGCTCTTAATAATATACTTCTTCAACCTCTTTACGTTCTTCCCCTGTTTTATTCTTTCCTTTGTGTCCATATCTTTTTGGCCTAGATGTACTTCTGAAGGGAAGAACATTTTATAAGCACATAGCCCTTTCTTGATAAATGGGCTCTCCTTGAGTTAATTAGTCTCCTTCACCTGGTCTTCCGTCGTTTTCCAGGACAGTCTCCGTAAGAAGGATGACAGGATTGAAGAGCTGGAAGAAGCACTAAGAGAAAGTGTACAGATAACTGCAGAGCGAGAGATGGTGCTGGCACAGGAGGAGTCAGCCAGGACCAGTGCTGAAAAACAGGTCTGCGATTTTTTACAGTTACGGCAGTGCTGCTGGTTAAAGGAGGGTGAAGCCCAGCCAGTATGGCTTAGGTGAACAGTACATAATGTATGTTTGCAGGGTTTCAAAGCACTTCACCGAGTGTAAGTATTTAGAGTTAAATAAGAATTAAAGCATAGCCGTATTAAGAATTGATTCGTGTTAATGCAGTCGTCTGTGCGTTACATATTTGGAGCTGACTTTCATATATTGATGTTGTATATGCTGACACATCTGATGAGATGAAATTTAACTTGCCTGTCTGTCACCAGACTGAGCACAACCCTGCTTTTAAATGGAATGGGGAAAACACAGACACTTCTGAGTCAAAGATGTTGATTTAAATAGCAAAAGCTTTATTTATTTTATAGCCTGTCTCGTTCACAAGAGCCGTTAAAGTTATAACAAGTTGAGGTTGGTAACAGGTATGAAGAACATAGATGTCATGACACCTGGGAGCCCCAGATCAGCATCTCAACCCGGAGGTGACTTGTTAAAGAATTCTGCTGTTTCTGTTTGTTTTCTATGTTTTTATGTCTTTTTAGATTCTCTACCTTTGCTTTAAACTTTTTATTAGGAAGAATAACTAGAGGTGGGAGGTCTGAATGGAATAAATAGTTTTAACAAGTGAAGGCTCTAATCTCAGTTCCCATTATGAGAGTGTCTTTTTTCCAGCGTTGTTTCCATCTCTTTGTTGGAGAAATATAAGTGCCAAACAGGTAAAAAGTGTTCAGTGAGAGGGTGACATGAATCTTTTGGGGAGCCCTTTGATCAGACCACCAGAGCTCTTCTGAGTTAGGGTAGCTCCATAGCAAGGAAGAAGGGTACCTTTCAAAGCAGACATGTCATGGTGTGTACTGCCAGGGAGTCCCCTCATAACTTAGATACAAGGATCTGGTTTCTTTAGTGTCAAGTGTAGAAAGACAAACTGACATTTATTAGCAAAGCTGAAGGAAAATTGATCTTTCCAGAATGAGTTTCTTTCAGTGCCCTATTCTTAGATAAATGTCTCGGCCCACTGTCTATTTGAATATTTATTAATGTACAGTTAAACAGAGCTTGGGTAGTGGAGAGCCTCAGAGAAGGGGTAGAGTCAACCATTGTTCCAGGGTGAGGAGGGATTTTTTTGTATCTTGATTTTACCTTTTTTACATTCTTCCCTCTATTTTCAAAATGTTCCCCATTTTGTCTTTCTGTAAAGATTCTTTTCTGCTTTGGGATCATTGTTTAGTGACAAGTCTTACATACCAGAGATCATGTAGAAATTTGGGCAATTAATAATAAATCATGTCATGGTATATAGACTGCTGTTACATGTTCTTTTTAAGCTATTGTGTGAACTGTTTATAATTTGCTTTCTGGGGCTGATTGATTGATATTAATAGGCTTTTTATTTTTATTTTATTTATTTTTTTCCTTGTACTTTCTTTCTTTTTTTTTTTTCACACACACACACTGTATTTTATTTTTACAGGAGACAAATAGACTGACACCAAGCATTGTAAATGGATGACCACAACAAAAGCAGCAATGATTGTAATTACCAAACATGAAACACACTCATACTATGTCATAATATTGACATTCAGTCCAGTAATCCTCCACTGTAATAGCTCCTTTACTTTGCAGTGAAAATTGATTCGTGTATTTTTTGCCTCTGAGTCCTTGTGGGATTTTTTTTTTTTAAAACAGAAAGTCACAAAAATTATAATCATCCTCATCAGTTCACTCAGTCCCATGTAATTAATTTTTTTT
>NC_041219.1:54516391-54517022 GCF_002837175.3 Physeter macrocephalus | reverse complement strand
TAATAACTAGAATTATGACTTATAACATTATACCAGAACATATAAGATTTTTAGGAATTTCATGTAATGTCTGAAACATTTATATTAACATATTTCCATACAAATAACCCAAAGAAAGTTTAGTATTAGTTGTTTTGTTTGTTTGTTTGTTTTATACTGCAGGTTCTTATTAGTCATCAATTTTATACACATCAGTGTATACATGTCAATCCCAGTCGCCCGATTCAGCACACCACCATCCCCACCCCCCTGCCACTTTCCCCACTTGGTGTCCATACGTTTGTTCTCTACATCTGTGTCTCAACTTCTGCCCTGCAAACCAGTTCATCTGTACCATTTTTCTAGATTCCACATATATGTGTTAATATACGATATTTGTTTTTCTCTTTCTGACTTACTTCGCTCTGTATGACAGTCTCTAGAACCATCCACGTCTCAACAAATGACTCAATTTCGTTCCTTTTTATGGCTGAGTAGTATTCCATTGTATATATGTACCACAACTTCTTTATCCATGCGTCTGTCGATGGGCATTTAGGTTGCTTCCATGACCTGGTTATTGTAAATAGTGCTGCAGTGAACATTGGGGTGCATGTGTCTTTTTGAATTACGGTTTTCTCTGGGTATATTC
>NC_041219.1:54515499-54515730 GCF_002837175.3 Physeter macrocephalus | reverse complement strand
GTTCCATTGATCTGTGTTTCTGTTTTTGTGCCAGTACCATATTGTCTTGATTACTGTAGCTTTGTAGTATGGTCTGAAGTCAGAGAGTCTGATTCCTCCAGCTCAGTTTTTTTCCCCTAAGACTGCTTTGGCTATTTGGGGTCTTTTGTGTCTCCATACAAATTTTAAGATGATTTGTTCTAGTTCCGTAAAAAATGCCATTGGTAATTTGATAGGGAATGCATTGAATCT
>NC_041219.1:54514314-54515034 GCF_002837175.3 Physeter macrocephalus | reverse complement strand
CTTTTCCAACTTGTATTCCTTTTATTTCTTTTTCTTCTCTGATTGCCATGGCTAGGACTTCCAAAACTATGTTGGATAATAGTGGCGAGAGTGGACATCCTTGTCTCGTTCCTGATCTTAGAGGAAATGCTTTCAGTTTTTCACCATTGAGAATGATGTTTGCTGTGGGTTTGCCATATATGGCCTTTATTATGTTGAGGTAGGTTCCCTCTATGCCCACTTTCTGGAGAGTTTTTATCATAAATGGGTGTTGAATTTTGTTAAAAGCTTTTCTGCATCTGTTGAGATGATCATATGGTGTTTATTCTTCAATTTGTTAATGTGGTGTATCACATTGATTGATTTAGGTGTATTGAAGAATCCTTGCATCCCTGGGATAAATCCCACTTCATCGTGGTGTATGATCCTTGTAATGTGTTGTTGGATTCTGTTTGCTAGTATTTTGTTGAGGGTTTTTGCATCTATATTCATCAGTGTTATTGGTCTGTCATTTTCTTTTTTTGTAGTAGCTTTCTCTGGTTTTGGTATCAGGGTGATGGTGGCCTCATAGAATGAGTTTGGGAGTGTTCCTTCCTCTGCAATTTTTTGGAAGAGTTTGAGAAGGATGGGTGTTAGCTTTTCTCTAAATGTTTGATAGAATTCACCTGTGAAACCATCTGGTGCTGGACTTTTGGAAGATTTTTAATCGCAGTTTCAATTTCATTACTTGTGATTGGTCTG
>NC_041219.1:54506352-54512854 GCF_002837175.3 Physeter macrocephalus | reverse complement strand
TCATCTTGTCTATCTTTCTGTGAATATGGTTTTTGTTCCACAGGCTGCAGGATTGTAGTTCTTCTTGCTTCTGCTGTCTGCCCTCTGGTGGATGAAGCTATCTTATTAGGCTATTTTTAGATCAGTTTTTTAGTTCACAGAAAAGTTGAGCAGAAGGTACAGAGAGTTCCCATATACGCCTTTCTAGACCTCAGTTTCCCTTGTTGTTAATGTCTTGCATTGGTGTGATACAGTTGTTAAAATTGATGGGCCAGTATTGACACATTGTTAACTAGTCCATAGTTTACGTTTGGATCACTCTTATGTTATACATATTATGGGTTTTGCCAAATGTGTGATGGCATGTGTCTACCATTACAGCATCATACAAAATAGTTTCAGTCCCTGAAAATTCCCCATGCTCCTCCTTTTCATCCCTCCATCTCCCCAATCCCTGATCTTTTTCCTGTAGCCTTTTCAGACTGGCTTCTTTCCTTTAGCCTCTGCGTTTAAGATAATGCCATGTCTTTTTGTGGCCTGAGAGTTTATCTTGTTTTATCTCTGAAAATATTCCACTGACTGGACGTACCATGGTTTGTTTATTCCATTACCTATTGAATAACACCTTGGTTGTTTCCAGTTTTTGGCATTTGTCAATAAAGCTGCTGTAAAACATTCATGTGCAGGTTTCTGTATGGGCATCAGTTTTCAACTCATATAGGTAAATGTCTGGGAGTGCGATTGCTAGGTTGTATTGAGCTTTGTAAGAAACTGAAAAAAATATCTTTTGAAGTGGCTGTAAATAATTTGCTTTTAATTGCATGCTTTTTTCTTTCTCTCTTTCCTGTTTATCTTTTTTCCTCCATTCTGCTACTCACTGCCTATCTGAAGCTGTTGAGTGAAATATTGCATGAGACCAGTCATTTGGGCTTTAAGTGGTTTAAGGTATGAAGAAACTGCTTTTATGTTTGTACTTCTGAGGCTGTGTACCCGTCATTCACTATCCTCTCCAGCTTCCATCTTGTATTGTTTTACTGTATCGTTTTCTGTCTTCTAACCCTACTGTTAATTTTGCTTATATGTATTAATTCTATGCACCAAAGTAATCTACAAATATTTGTTTGAAATATCTTAAGTGGCTTTTAATGTCCCTAATGGCTAGGGACATTATACTTATTATCTTGCTCAGGTCCAAAATTTATGTCTCTTGCCTAAATTTAGCCTCTGAGAAGAAATGCCTCCCTCTGATAGAAGAAGGGTAGCTGCATCTCTGAATTTCTCAAGGAGCAATGTAAAATTGTTTGGGAACCATTTCTCTTATTAAAATAAAATACAGAACCTTTTAATTTTAAAGTATGAGCAGAGAAAAACTCTCAAAGGAAAATGACTCTTGATGCCTTTCTTGTATTCTTACAGGATCCCCTTACATGTCTTTATTCCTAATATGTGCTGCTCTACACTGAGCCCATGCCCCAAATTTAAAGAAGTTGTTCAATGATCTAATGAAGAAAGACCTCTTCTAACCTGTGTTGGCAAATGGAAAGAATAAAGTGAATAATTCCGTGGGGGAAAACTCAAGGGCTTTTTTAAAAAAAATAAGTTTATTTATTTTATTTATTTTTATTTTTGGCTCTGTTGGGTCTTCGTTGCTGTGCGCAGGCTTTCTCTAGTTGCGGCGAGCGGGGGCTACTCTTTGTTGCGGTACACGGGCTTCTCATTGTGGTGGCTTCTCGTTGCGAAGCATGGGCTCTAGGTGCACGGGCTTTAGTAGTTGCGGCACATGGGCTCAGTGGTTGTGGCTCGTGAGCTCTAGAGTGCAGGCTCAGTTGTTGTGGCACACAGGCTTAGTTGCTCCACAGCACGTGGGATCTTCCCGGACCAGGGCTCAAACCCTTGTCGAGGCTGTGTACCCGTCATTCACTATCCTCTCCAGCTTCCATCTTGTATTGTTTTACTGTATCGTTTTCTGTCTTCTAACCCTACTGTTAATTTTGCTTATATGTATTAATTCTATGCACCAAAGTAATCTACAAATATTTGTTTGAAATATCTTAAGTGGCTTTTAATGTCCCTAATGGCTAGGGACATTATACTTATTATCTTGCTCAGGTCCAAAATTTATGTCTCTTGCCTAAATTTAGCCTCTGAGAAGAAATGCCTCCCTCTGATAGAAGAAGGGTAGCTGCATCTCTGAATTTCTCAAGGAGCAACGTAAAATTGTTTGGGAACCATTTCTCTTATTAAAATAAAATACAGAACCTTTTAATTTTAAAGTATGAGCAGAGAAAAACTCTCAAAGGAAAATGACTCTTGATGCCTTTCTTGTATTCTTACAGGATCCCCTTACATGTCTTTATTCCTAATATGTGCTGCTCTACACTGAGCCCATGCCCCAAATTTAAAGAAGTTGTTCAATGATCTAATGAAGAAAGACCTCTTCTAACCTGTGTTGGCAAATGGAAAGAATAAAGTGAATAATTCCGTGGGGGAAAACTCAAGGGCTTTTTTAAAAAAAATAAGTTTATTTATTTTATTTATTTTTATTTTTGGCTCTGTTGGGTCTTCGTTGCTGTGCGCAGGCTTTCTCTAGTTGCGGCGAGCGGGGGCTACTCTTTGTTGCGGTACACGGGCTTCTCATTGTGGTGGCTTCTCGTTGCGAAGCATGGGCTCTAGGTGCACGGGCTTTAGTAGTTGCGGCACATGGGCTCAGTGGTTGTGGCTCGTGAGCTCTAGAGTGCAGGCTCAGTTGTTGTGGCACACAGGCTTAGTTGCTCCACAGCACGTGGGATCTTCCCGGACCAGGGCTCAAACCCTTGTCCCCTGCATTGGCAGGCGGATTCTTAACCACTGCGCCACCAGGGAAGCCCTCAAGGGCTCCTTTTACCTTTGCTTTGTTCCTTTCCATATGGGTTTTCTTCTTTGGAAACTTCTCTCTGCTCAACTTTTGACAGGTTTTGTGTTGTGTTCAATTTAAGCGTCTATATGAACATAGAGTAAAGATTGTTCCCTTAAATGGGTCACAGAATTGCCAAGGGGCTGGGAGCAGTGTCTTTTGTTCAGCAGTGTTGCTGTGAACTTAACATTTTTGACATGATTGTGTTTTTGTTTTTGTTTTGTTTTTTAGCACTTGAAAAGAATGTTTTAAATATCTTCACTGGTATTCTTTGAGAGTAAATTTATTTTTTGAAGGAGCCATTTGCAAATTGCCAACTAAATGTTTCAAAAACACCTCTAAAGTAATAAGACCTTTTCTTGTCAGTCAATAAGGTGGATTTATATCTGTCCCTAAAGTATATTTTTTAATGTTTTGAGCAATGAAAAAGATATATCCTGTCAATATGACTAACATTTGCACGAGTTCTCAGTTTTCCTTTCAAAGCTCATTTTTAATAGTGATACTCATTGTTTTCAAATTGCCGTTTTGCCGTTATCTGGCATGTATGTTAAGTGTAAATTCTTGACCTAGAAGATCATAACGTTTCACCAATGATTTGCTAGATAGTTATAGATGAATGAGCATTTTTAAGGATTACATCTTTTCTTATTCTTTTTTTTTTTTTAAAGAAGGTGTTGGGGGTAGAAGTTTATTAATTAATTTTATTTTTGCTGTGTTGGGTCTTCGTTTCTGTGCGAAGGCTTTCTCTAGTTGTGGCAAGCGGGGGCCACTCTTCATCGTGGTGCGCGGGCCTCTCACTATCGCGGCCTCTCCTGTTGCGGAGCACAGGCTCCAGACGCGCAGGCTCAGTAGCTGTGGCTCACGGGCCCAGTTGCTCCGTGGCATGTGGGATCCTCCCAGACCAGGGCTCGAACCCGTGTCCCCTGCATTAACAGGCAGATTCTCAACCACTGTGCCACCAGGGAAGCCCCCTTATTCTTTTTAAATTCAGGGTTTAAAACTTTTTCTTTGCATATTAAAAATTGTGCAATCCAATTAAAATCATTTGAACAAAAAGTGGCACTTGATTAAAGTTCATTGTACAACCTGCAGGACGCCCTGGACCAGCGTGGCCTTCACTCCAGGTTTCTGTCTTCACACCCAGGTGCTTCCTTCAACTTGCAAGGCCTCTCCCTTCCCTGTCAGCCAGGCAGGCAGATGGGAGAGGCAGGCATGCTTCCTTGTCAGTAGGTTTTGGCTCTGATGTGAAAGTGGGCCTCACAGCCATTTAAGCTTTGATCCGTCTTTTTGTGGGAAATCGGGTGCATATCAGCAGCACGTGCCTCTCTGCGCCTCGCCTGCTGCTTCTCCTGTTCCATTGTTTCTTTTGCAGGCGGTGGGCTTTTCTCCACATTTCTGTCTTCCTCGCTTCTGACTGAATCTCAGCCACACCGGCTGTGTTGAGGTGGCTGCAGAGGAGGTGGCGCTGGACACAGGACAGTGGGGTCTGCCCAGTGGCTGCTGCCGAGTGTCCTATCTGTTTTTGTTCTTAAAGGTTTATTAAATCCCCTATTAGCTGCAAATCTACCCAGCCAATTACACAGCAGTTACCACCATGATACCTGAGTAAATACTTACTCAAATGGAACAGTTACCACGGCGAAGCAGCACTGGTAGCTGGGCAGCCTAGAGAAGATGGTGTATGGTGACAGGAGTGTAATTGGACTCCCCAGGCCTTCCCATTGCCTTCTACTTTCAGCTGTTCCCAAAATGGACAATTTATTATTTGGTCTTATAAGCAGAATCCTGTACTGATCTGAATATTTATAGCAAATGATATTTTCCTCACTTTTTAATTAAGTGGCAGTAATGCTCAGAAAATAAAATACCTTTACTTACACTACCTTTACCATAAACGTTGTTTGAATGCCATGTATTTTTCCAGATGCCACACTAAGGATTGAAAATAAAAAGGTAATAGATGCTGCCTGTGCCTCAAGAAGTTCGTGTTTATTGGGAAAGCCTGGAGAATGAACCTATAATTATGATTCAGTTTGATAAGTTCCATTGGCAGGGATCTGAATAGAGAGCTTTAAGAGTAGAACAGGTAGGGCTGCTCTCACCTTCTGAGACAGACAACGTTCTGCCTGTGGAGTGTGTATCTCTCTCTACATCAACCTGCTTTCCATGTAATCCAGTTTGGAGGGGTCCATAGAAGGCTTCCTGGAGGAGGTGGCTTATGCACGAGCTCAGTCTTAGAAAGAGTTAGGCAAAGAGGTGAAGGATGTTCGATGTACTACACGTGCATGGACCAGCATAGGTAGAAGCTGGAAGCATCGGGGAATTTTAGGTAGCGGTTAGTAGTTACGGCTTAGGTTCCACATAAACGTCAAGATCTGTGGGAGGCTTTTCTTCTGAGCTGTGTGGCTGACAGGGTGTTGGAGCTCCGGCTGGGAGTCAGGCCTGAGCCTCTGAGGTGGGAGAGCCGAGTTCAGGACATTGGTCCACCAGATACCTCCCGGCCCCACGTAATATCAAATGGCAAAAGCTCTCCCAGAGGTCTCCACCTCAACGCAAAGACCCAGCTCCACTCAACGACCAGCAAGCTACAGTGCTCGACACCCTATGCCAAACAACTAGCAAGATAGGAACACAACCCCACCCATTAACAAAGAGGCTGCCTAAAATCATAATAAGGTCACAGACACCGCAAAACACACCACCGGATGCGGTCCCACCCACCAGAAGGATAAGATCCAGCCTCATCCACCAGAACACAGGCACCAGTCCCCACCACTGGGAAGTCTCCACAACCCACTGAATCAACCTTACCCACTGGGGGCAGGCACCAAAAACAACGGGAACTACGAACCTTCAGCCTGTGAAAAGGAGACCCCAAACACAGTAAGTTAAGTAAAATGAGAAGACAGAAAAATACACAGCAGATGAAGGAGCGAGGTAAGAACCCATAAGACATGAAGAGGAAATAGGCAGTCTACCTGAAAAACAATTCAGAATAATGATAGTAAAGATGATCTAAAATCTTGGAAATGGAATGGAGAAAATACAAGAAACGTTTAACAAGGACCTAGAAGAACTAAAGGGCAAACAAACAATGATGAACAACACAATAAATGAAATTTAAAATTCTCTGGAAGGAATCAAGAGCAGAATAACTGAGGCAGAAAAATGGATAAGTGACCTGGAAGATAAAATAGTAGAAATAACTACTGTAGAGCAGAATAAAGAAAAAAGAATGAAAAGAATTGTGGACAGTCTCAGAGGCCTCTGGGACAACATTAAATGCACCAACATTCAAATTATAAGGGTCCCAGAAGAAGAGAAAAAGAAAGGGACTGAGAAAATATTTGAAGAGATTATAGTTGAAAACTACCCTAACATGGGAAAAGAAATAGTCAAGTCCAGGCAGCACAGCGAGTCCCAGGCAGGATAAATCCAAGGAGAAACATGCTAAGACACATATTAAACTATCAAAAATAACATACAAAGAAAAAATACTAAAAACAGCAAGGGAAAAGCAACAAATAACATACAAGGGAATCCCCATAAGGTTAACAGCTGATCTTTCAGCAGAAGCTCTGCAAACCAGCAGGGAGTGGCAGGACTTTTTTTTTTTTTTTTTTTGCG
>NC_041219.1:54503980-54506310 GCF_002837175.3 Physeter macrocephalus | reverse complement strand
CGGCATGTGGGATCTTCCTGGACCGGGGCACGAACCCATGTCCCCCGCATTGGCAGGCGGACTCTCAACCACTGCGCCACCAGGGAAGCCCAGCAGAACATATTTAAAGTGATGAAAGGGAAAAACCTACAACCAAGATTACTCTACCCAGCAAGGATCTCACTCAGATTCTACAGAGAAATTAAAACCTTTACAGACAAGCAAAAGTTAAGAGAATTCAGCACCACCAAACCAGCTTTACAACAAATGCTAAAGCAATTTCTCTAGTCAGGAAACACAAGAGAAAGAAAAGATCTACAAAAGCAAACCCAAAACAATTAAGAAAATGGTAATAGAAACATACGTATTGATAACTACCTTAAATGTAAATGGATTAAATGCTCCCACCATAAGACACAGGCTGGCTGAATGGATACCAAAACAAGACCCATATATATGCTGTCTACAAGAGACCCAAATCAGACCTAGAGACACATACAGACTGAAAGTGAGGGGATGGAAAAAGACATTCCATGCAAATGGAAATCAAGAGAAAGCTGGAGTAGCAATTCTCATATCAGACAAAATGGACTTTAAAATAAAGACTATAACAGGGGCAAAGAAGGACACTACGTAATGATCAAGGGATCAATCCAAGAAGAAGATATAACAATTGTAAATATTTATGCACCCAACATAGGAGCACCTCAGTACATAAGGCAAATGCTAACAGTCATAAAAGGGGAAATCGACAGTAACACGATCATAGTAGGGGACTTTAACACCCCACTTTCACCAATGGACAGATCATCCAAATTGAAAATAAATAAGGAAACACAAGCTTTAAATGATACATTACACTAGATGGACTTAATTGATATTTACAGGACATTCCAACCAAAAACAACAGAATACACTTTCTTCTTAAGTGCTCACAGAATATTCTCCAGGATATGTCATATCTTGGGTCACAAATCAAGCCTTGGTAAATTTAAGAAAATTGAAATCGTATCAAGTATCTTTTCTGAGCACAATGCTATGAGACTAGATATCAATTACAAGAAAAAAACTGTAAAAAATACAAGCACATGGAGGCTAAACAATACACTAGTAAATAACCAAGAGATCACTGAAGAAATCAAAGAGGAAATCAGAAAGTACCTAAAAACAAATGGCAATGAAAACACGACGACCCAAAACCTATGGGATGCAGCAAAAGCAGTTCTAAGAGGGAAGTTTATAGCAATACAATCCTACCTCAGAAAACAAGAAACATCTCAAATAAACAACCTAACCTTACACCTAAAGCAATTAGAGAAAGAAGAACAAAATATGCCAATAAAATGGACAAAATCTTAGAAAAGCACAACCTTCCGAGACTGAACTAGGAAGAAATAGAAAATCTGAACAGACCAATCACAAGCACTGAAATTGAAACTGTGAGTAAAAATCTTCAAACAGAGAGAAGTCCAGGACCAGAAGTCTTCACAGACGAATTCTATCAAACATATATTTAGAGAAGAGCTAACACCTATCCTTCTCAAACTCTTCCAAAATATAGCAGAGGGAGGAACACTCCCAAACTCATTCTACGAGGCCACCATCACCCTGATACCAAAACCAGACAAAGATGACACACATAAAAGAAAACTACAGGCCATTATCACTGATGAACATAAATGCAAAAATCCTCAAGAAAATACTAGCAAACAGAATCCAACAGCATATTAAAAGGATGTACACCATGATCAGTGGAGTTTATCCCAGGAATGCAAGAATTCTTCCATATACACAAATCAATCAATGTGGTACACTGTATTAACAAATTGAAGGAGAGAAACCATATGATCATCTCAGATGCAGAAAAAGCTTTCGACAAAATTCAACACCGATTTATGATAAAAACCCTCCAGAAACTAGGCATTGAGGGAATTTACCTCAACATAATAAAGGCCATATATGACAGACCCACAGCCAGCATCGTTCTCCATGGTGGAAAACTGAAACCATTTCCACTAAGATCAGGAACAAGACAAGGTTGCCCACTCTCACCACTATTGCTCAACATAGTTTTGGAAGTTTTAGCCACAGCAGTCAGAGAAGAAAAAGAAAAGGAATCCAAATCAGAAAAGAAGAAGTAAAACTGTCACTGTTTGCAGATGACATGATACTATACACAGAGCATCCTAAAGATACTACCAAAAAACTACTAATCAATGAATTTGGTAAAGTAGCAGGACACAAAATTAATGCACAGGTATCTGCTGCATTCCTATACACTAATGATGAAAAATCTGAAAGAGAAATTAAGGAAACACTCCCATTTACCACTGCAACAAAAAGAATAAAAT
>NC_041219.1:54500247-54503458 GCF_002837175.3 Physeter macrocephalus | reverse complement strand
GAAGACCTAAATAGATATTTCTCCAAAGAAGGTATACAGATTGCCAACAAACACATGAAAGGATGCTCAACATCACTGATCATTAGAGAAATGCAAATCCAAACTACAATGAGGTGTCACCTCACACCAGTCAGAATGGCTATCATCAAAAAACCTACAAACAATAAATGCTGGAGAGGGTGTGGAGAAAACGGAACCCTCTTGCACTGTTGGTGGGAATGTAAATTGATACAGCCACTATGGAGAACATTATGGAGGTTCCTTAAAAAGCTAAAAATAGAACTACCATAAGACCCAGCAATCCCACTACCGGGCATATACTCTGAGAAAACCATAATTCAAAAAGAGTCTTGTACGGCAGTGTTCACTGCAGCTCTATTTACAATAGCCAGGACATGGAAGCAACCTAAGTGTCTATCGACAGATGAATGCATAAAGAAGATGCGGTACATATATACAATGGAATATTACTCAGCCATATAATAAATGAAACTGAGTTATTTGTAGTGAGGTGGATGGACCTATAGACTGTCATACAGAGTGAAGTCAGAAAGAGAAGAACAACTACCGTATGCTAACACATATATATGGAATAAAAAAAAATGGTTCTGAAGAACCTAGGGACAGGACAGGAATAAAGACGCAGACATAGAGAATGGATCTAAGGACACAGAGAGGGGGAAAGGTAAGGTGGGACGAAGTGAGAGAGTGGCATGGACATATATACACTACCAAATGTAAAACAGCTAGCTAGTGGGAAGCAGCCGCACAGCACAGGGAGATCAGCTCGGTGCTTTGTGACCACCTAGAGGGGTGGGGTAGGGAGGGTGGATGGGAGACTCCAGAGGGAGGGGTTATGGTAATATATGTACATATGTAGCTGATTCACTTTTTTATACAGCAGAAACTAACACACCATTGTGAAGCAATTGTACTCCATTAAAGATGTTTAAAAAGAAAAAAAAAGATCTGTGGGAGGGAAGGTGGCGCGGGGGAGAAGTGCACGCAATCAGATGTGCCAAATCTTGTTTAGTCTTAAAGTCTGGAATTTTGACTTTGTATTCAAGGCAGTGGAGAACTGTTGAAGCATTTTAAGCAGGGAAGAGTATTTATGAGATTTCTGGCTCATTCATTCATTCAGCAGATCTTTATCGAATATCCGATGGTGCTGTGGTAGCCTGAGTAACAGACCTTGATGAGCAAAGCAGCAGTGGTGTCTCCCCTAAGAGAGCTTACAGTCCACAGGGGGACACAGACACCAGCCTGAAAAACGACACTTAATTACAGGTTATCACGAAGTGCTGTAAAGGGTAAGAACAGGTTTTCTGAGATAGACGATAATTGGATGGAGGTTGGAGAGGGTAGAACCTATTTTTGACTGAATGCACTGAGAGGGTCCTCTGAGAAAGTGCCTGAAGGGTGAGAAGCCTGCCTGTGAATAGTGGGGAGGACCTGGCAGCAGTAGGTGGGGACAAGCTGACCTGCGTGAGGACAAGCAGCACAACTGGGGCAGGAGCGCTGCAGGGTATGCAGAGGTCAGTGGAGGCAAGCAGTTCGTGTTTTTCTAAGCATGTTGGATGCCACTGTGGAGGTTTAAGTCGGGCATGACATCCTCTGATTTGTGTTTTGAAAAGATCATTGTGGCTGTGGGTTGGAAAACGGATTCAGCGGAGCTGAGTGGAAGCAAGAAGGTAACTAGAGTAGCCTAGGCCAGAGGTCTTCAAGCTGAGGCACCCACGCACCTGGAAACGCACCAGCCTTTTCCCCAGGGATCCGTGGGTCCAGTTCCTCTGCTTCTAAGCATACTTTTCCCTCAAATCGCTCTGCCTAAGAAGGCATCTGACATGTGCAGATTCTCTTGTTTCATTTCCCCCTTTGCAGTTGTGCATCCCTCACTCTGCGGTGGGCACTCCTCTCCTAGGTCTTACTCTTCTGTGTTCCTCCGGGGAGGGGAGAAAATCTCTCGAACAACAACAAAGGGATAATTCTAAAGGTTTGTATTGAGAAACTGGATGAGGAAAGTCAAATTTTTTACAATTCTTTGTTTTCAACAGAATCAAAGGACACCTGATTGAGATGCTGGCGGATAGATAATTATCCGTGATTTTTGATGATAGGCTACTCTGTGATGTGGGGCATATAATTCTGAAGGAGTGCCAAAAGTCAAGTTACAATACCATAACAAAACTCCTCTTCCTATTTATTTTCATAAAAGTTTGTTAGTGCTTATGCCTGTGAAAATGAAACATATTATAGAATTGATACTGACCCTGAGTTTTTCTCAGTAAGTAATATTCATCAGGAGATATCTCACCTAATAAGAGTAAAAGTTCCATTAATCTCATTAAGATAAGTATGCTTAAAGATAAGTTGTTAATAAAATTTTGTACTCTTCATGTTTTATAGTTATTCTCTCAACGTATCTAATATTTATATTGGTTTTGATTGATCATATGTTACTAGTAATGATAACTCAATCCAAAAGAGTTTTTTAACAGAGTTATGACCACAGGAAACTTTGTGAATATCAAATTTAAATTTATATACATAGTTTTATTGCAGAAAAGTATGAGAGAGGATGCATACAAAAAAATCTAGCATAAAATAAATGTCATTAGTATAAAATTTTAGGGAGAAGTGGAATTGAAACCCAAGGCCAAAGAGCAAAAGTAAAAAATAAAAATTTTAATCATTAAAGCACAGTTTGTCCTTATAGTTTAAAAATAGATAGTAATGGATATCAAGTCACCATGGTATTTATATTTCATCAGATACTTTCTGTTTTAAAAAGAAGTGTTGCTTTATTTTTTGAAAACAGTTTTAAAAATACCTAAGAAATTACATTCTTTGCGACTCTTTAACACATTGTGGTATAAGACTCTTTTTGAATTATGGTTTTCTCAGGATATATGCCCAGTAGTGGGATTGCTGGGTCTTATGGTAGTTCTATTTTTAGTTTTTTACCATACTGTTCTCCGTAGTGGCTGTATCAATTTACATTCCCACCAACAGTGCAAGAGGGTTCCGTTTTCTCCACACCCTCTCCAGCATTTACTGTTTGTAGGTTTTTTGATGATAGCCATTCTGACTGGTGTGAGGTGACACCTCATTGTAGTTTGGATTTGCATTTCTCTAATGATCAGTGATGTTGAGCATCCTTTCATGTGTTTGTTGGCAATCTGTATACCTTCTTTGGAGAAATATCTATTTA
>NC_041219.1:54462932-54499596 GCF_002837175.3 Physeter macrocephalus | reverse complement strand
AGTAGTAGAGTCATTTTCACAATGTTGATTCTTCCAGTCCAAGAACATGGTATATCTCTCCATCTGATTGTATCATCTTTAATTTCTTTCATCAGTGTCTTACAGTTTTCTGCATACAGGTCTTTTGTCTCCTTAGGTAGGTTTATTCCCAGATATTTTATTCTTTTTGTTGCAGTGGTAAATGGGAGTGTTTCCTTAATTTCTCTTTCAGATTTTTCATCATTAGTGTATAGGAATGCAGCAGATACCTGTGCATTAATTTTGTGTCCTGCTACTTTACCAAATTCATTGATTAGTAGTTTTTTGGTAGTATCTTTAGGATGCTCTGTGTATAGTATCATGTCATCTGCAAACAGTGACAGTTTTACTTCTTCTTTTCTGATTTGGATTCCTTTTCTTTTTCTTCTCTGACTGCTGTGGCTAAAACTTCCAAAACTATGTTGAGCAATAGTGGTGAGAGTGGGCAACCTTGTCTTGTTCCTGATCTTAGTGGAAATGGTTTCAGTTTTCCACCATGGAGAACGATGCTGGCTGTGGGTCTGTCATATATGGCCTTTATTATGTTGAGGTAAATTCCCTCGATGCCTACCAACTCTTTAACTTATGATGCAATACCAACTCTTTAACTTATGATTCCAAAAAATCATATATTAAGTTAAGATCCTAATTATATAAACTCTTTAAGAGGTATGCAAGCACCGTCATTGTGGAAGACTCCTGGTCTAGGGGAGGGCGGGCGGATTAGGCTGAGTACCTCATATGCTGGCAGCAGAGGTGGAGAAAAGTGAATGGGTTTAGAATGGAAACCAGCTAAAAAGATGTGATGAATTGCATGTATGGGTAAGGGTGAAAAAGAAACAAAAATGATCCTCCGATTTCTGACAGGACGCCTGAGAGGTGGTGGTTCCATTTTCTGAGATGAGAATGCCCTAGCAAAAAACTTGTTCAGGATAAGAGCTAAGAAATTGTGCTGAAGAATGTTAGCTGTATTAGTAGTAGTGGTAGAATTGCTACCACGTCAGGTTTTTCCTTTCAGCCCAGTTGTCTCTTCTCAGATCCAAACTAAGTCTACTTCATACCTACTTTGTATCTTTACTCCAGTATTTCATTGAAATCTCAACCTGAAACCATCCAAATTCAGAACTCTTTAGTTCCTACCCTCAAACCAGTGTTTCCCTCAGGCTTTTTCTTCTCATCTGAGAAAACACTCTTATCCTGCGAGGCTGAAATCAGCGTCATCAGTGTTAGGAGAATCAAGTCCAAGAAAGATAGAAGTGATATGTTAGGTACAGAGATTTCATACTGTGACTCTCTAGTGCAAAGGCCACTGCAGAACTTTAGGGAAACTATCGTACCTCGTGGCTAGAAAAGTGGGTTCTCAAGTTAGAAGCCTTGGTTGGAATTATGGTTCCGTCACTTACAAATGGTGATCTTGGGCGAGTTATTTCTGTGTCAGTTCTTGAGCTGTCAAAGAGACTTGGTACTGGTATATAGTGCTGTAAAGGTGCTGGCATAATGTGCTATATCTGCCACATGAAGAGAGGTTGTTGTATGTGTAAAGAGAGAAGTAGTCAGTCAACATTAGCTACTACTGGTACGTCTCTTGTTACCACCACTGCCCTCGATAGCTCCAAGGGGAGGACTGGTCCAACCTGGCTAGGCCCGAGAGAAACTTACTATCTATAGACCCTACCTGGTTGATTCGGTACCAGTGATGACATGCTTATTGTTAAAAGTCCCCAGTTACATATATATGAAGTTTTAATTCCTATGAATTGAGGAAATCCTTGTCCTCTCCCCTTGCCTGGCCTAGAATGTGTAGTATCTACATCAACTGAGGATGCCGCAGCCAGCTAACAGGTTGCTCAGGTGGGCATGGTTTTGGTCATTGGGTTGTTCATTCTCTCAGAGTGTGTCTTAGGTCAGTGCAGGATCGTAGTCTGTCCATTATTTTCCAGGTTACTTTTAGGTTTTCCTCATGAAGATAGTTTGGGTAGCTTTAGTAAAGGACTAGAAATGTGTACTGTGAAATCCTATCCTAATGCTAAATATTTTTCAGTTTTACAAAGTCATGTATTCGGTGGGTTCCTTTAGGAAGGAGAAAGGGAAAGAAAAGAATACTTTTTTAGCACTATTTAAAGCAAAATGTGGATTTTAGAACATTATGCTTATACCTTATTCCTAGAAATAAGAAGATACAAAATATTTAGGATTTTAAAAATTTGTGTTTGATCCTCATAACCTTAAATTACAATTGGAAATACCTGTTTGAATTTTCATGACTCTTTTTCCCCTTAAACACATAGGCGTACACACACACACTTCCTGTGTACCGAAAGTACCTGGAAAACAGATTTTTTTCAGTAGCAGTGTACACCCTTGGTGCTCACCTGGGGTATCCGAATCCCATTCCCTGTTGGAAGGATTTGAATTCTAAACAGGTTACTTTTTCACTTTTGACATAAATTCTGTGGATGTACATTTTTCATTACAAGTGCTTGATGGTTACTGAAGCCTCCGAAGTCTTTATAGGAGCTCTATCCAGTAGAACCTGGAGACACTGGGTATGTCTTATAAGATGTAAGATGACAGCCCAGCCACATGTTCCAGTTGAATACCTCAACTGTGCCTAGAGCCCTGGCAGGACTGAGTTTTTATATTTATTTAATTAATCTGTCCAGTGGTCAGTGTATCAGACAGCTGGATTCTCTGATGTGTTAGATGGATGGGTAAATACATAGACACACATGTACTTAGCAGCTGCTACTTCATTTTTTTCTCCTGAGCCTGGCAGAGTTGTAGAAATGAAATATACAAGTACGTGCACTTTTTTGCTTGTCCGTGGTCCTTTTTTCACTTCTGTTTTTGGGAAAACGTCCATGGTCTACATGTTTGTCAAAAGTAATTTTTCCTTTAAGAAATAATGGGGAGATATGAGATGTCATAATCTTGTGTGTTTCCCCATATTCATATAACTAGACACTTAAATTTATAGCATGAGCATTGGAGTTAGTGTCAGAAAAAGGAGTAGAATAGTTATACAAGTAAGAAGGAGATGTCTGTCCACCAGGAGTATGTGCCACCCCAGCATTGTTAAGAGTTTAATGGCCTCAGAGATATTACCTATTTCATTTATTCCATTGTTCATTTAATTAATTTTATTGAGAGGCTGCTATGTTCTGGAAGCTGTGACTATTTTTGTGAGCCAGACAAAATGGTCCTTTCTCCTAACGGCGTTTATATGTTAGGGAGATCCGGTGATCACAGATTTAAACATATTCTTTAAAGTTGTGCCACAAACAAATAATAGTCCTGTATAGTGTTGTATGAAAGAGTATAACAAGAGGACCTTATTTAGAATGAATGGTCAGGGAAGGCATCACAAAGGCATTGATGCTTAAACTGAGACATGGAAAAGTATACAGGACTTAGTGAGATTAAGAATGGCCAGAGGTTTACCTCCGGGGGAACCACGATGTGTGGACACCCTGATGGAAGAGCGAGGCGCAGTCAGAGAACCAAAGGAAAACCGGTGAGTGGAGAGGAGTGAGTAGAAGCGAGCTGTGGCTGAGCGCGTAAGTAGGCGAGTTGGTAAATAAACAAGTGAGAACAGGTGGTCTGACATGAAGCTGGAGAGGTAGGAAGAAACCAGATTGCAGTTTAAATCGTTTCAAACAGAAGAGTGATGAAAATCCATTTTAGGTTTTGAGAGACTATTCTGGCAGTTATCTGAAGAATAAACAGAGAGAGAGCAAGGGTAGGAGGGCCGTACCTGTCAGGAAGGTACCGCGTGATGCAAGGGCGTGGGGGGTGTTGGCTGCTTGGAGCCACGTGGGATGAGCAGGGTCTGCTGATGGTCTGCGTGTGGAAGGTTAGGGAGGAGGATGTGGCGGGGCCGATGCCCACCTTTTCTGCCTTGAGGGTGTAAGTGCAGGAGGGTGGTGGTGTTTATTCAACTCTGCGGAAGCTGGAGGAGGAGGAGTTTAAGGTAGGGGTTCAGCTTTGTACATATTAAATTGGAGGTGCCTGTGTCCTGTTTCTCATGATGTCAAGCAGGCAGTTGGATTTACAGGTTTAGCTCAGAAGAGTGCTCTGAGCTCCGAATATAAAGTCGGGAGCTGAGGTATGGCTGGCTTTTCTTTCTTCACTTTAGCTTTGTGTTTGCCGTTCACAACGTACAGACCTCTTCCAGTTAACCTCAAATACACATCAACTGAGAAAGTACCTGTTTACTCTGTATATTTCTGCAAAGTAAGCTTTTGATGACTCCATAAATATGTGCCTGGCTTCCTACCAGAAAATGTGACACCCAGGAAGCGTACATAGCATCCTTCTCTTAATGCAACTACTGCTTGAGGTACTACCTTTACCGATTACCTGTTAACTGCCAGTCACCACGCTAATGCTTTCTCAGTAGTCTTGTTTAATCATTTCGATAATAAAAATCTTGGATGTATTTAATATTTCTTGGATAGAAAAAGAGCACCTGTGCTCATTGGGTCCTTTTTCAGAAGGGTGACGTCTGCTTTGCATTTATGAAACTACGTTTCCCTCTGTATGAAGGGTGAAGTCTGCTTTGCATTTATCAAACTACGTTTCCCTCTGTATGAAGCAGTGTCTTCATCTTTGCCCTTTTCTCTTGTCTGCATAAATTCCACTTCTCCTTCCATACAGCCCTCTCTGACCTTCCAGGTCTGAGTTACGTGTCTCCCCCATGTTTTGCAGCAGCATCCTGTACTGTTTGTTTTACTGTGTTGTTATGACTTATTTACTGTCACCGAAGAGACTCTCTGTCTTCTCTAGTAGAGTGAAAGCTCCGTGAGGGCCAGGCTATGTCTTGTTTACTGTTGTATCTTTCATACCTACCGTCACGTCTGGTACACAGTGGCAATCAGTGAATATTTTTTGAGTGCATGAGTGAATGAATGAAATTTAATTCTGACCACCTGAGTGTCTATACCCCTAATAACAGCAGCATCACTTTATTTACTAAACAATTTAAAGTTTCATGGTAAGTTTATGATTTTTACAGACATTACCAAACATTTTTTTAAATTAATACATGTTTTTATTCTTTGCTGCAGTTCCTTTCCATGGGATTTAGTGAAGCGCTTTGTCATCTGATCAGAAAAACTCAAAAGGTTTCAGAATTGTAGACTTAAAGACTTAGAATAGATATCGTTATTTGAGCGTAATTTACCTTTTTTTTGTTGCTTGAGTTTAAAGCATGGTAGCCAGAATGGAAAAGTAAAATTTAGGAATCATCATTGGGATTCCTGTGACCTGTTTCGTCAGTGGGAAATAGAGGACTTGTGTTTCCTGGGACGAACGTGCAGCACTAGCCACACTGAGGTTGGTCTGAGAGGCCCTGGGAGCTAAGCGTCCTGTGTACATCTGGTCTTCTGCTCTGATCGCAGCAAGCCATGTTCGTAAAAACATGTGAAAGCTCAAAACATTCTACATAACAGATATAAACTATGGTCAGATTAGTATGAAAATCGTTTTGTTCCTACCCTGTTTTCCTTCCAGTGGGATTAATACTTCTGATCATCATTGGTAAATTTAACATTTGATTTTTCAAGACTGGTATCATCTCTCCCCACCTTAAAAATAGATTTGTAATATTATTAAGATTGTTTCCTTTTATATAGTGCTATCATGGGCTATATTTACAGCTTATAGAAGTTTCTTAACACATGTTAAATTGTTTTTCTTTACTTATCCTTTTAAGTCTTAAACTGATTTCTGTGTCAGGAGTGGTGGGGATTTTTGACTTGAGTAGCTGAGCGGTCTAAAAGCATTACAAATGCAAACGTGTCTCAGAACTGTAGAGAGTCGTTGTCTTATGTAAGAAAGTCTAGTTGTAAGTTAGCAATGTAAACTGTGCTTTTAAAGCAGTTTACTGATTTCTGCAGAAGTCATCATTTTTCATCAGTGCAAAGATTGAAGATACTGTTGTTATGAAACATTTTATTGATAAACATACGGAAAGTACATTTTTAATATTCAAGGGTCCGAGGAGATGTGACAGTTAACTTCACAGCCGTCATCTCTTTGCCATTGTGTAATCACTTGAGTATTTAAATCAGGCTCTGTCAAGAGGAACCTAGTAAGTTTCACTGTGGACTCTTGCTCTCATGTCAGTGAGTTTGAATCTCCTTTGTTATGGTGACTGGTTATGAAATCAGTCACTTGACAGACCCTGAAGTGAGACTGCTGGAAATACGTCATGTCTGCCTTCACGGTGACAGCTGGCTACAAAACAAACCCCACCAGAGCCTTTCTGCAATTGACAAGGGACTTCAAAGGCCAACAGGGCTGCCACTTCAAAGAGAGTTCTGCCATCTCTGGCTTGTTGAAAGAAGTAGTTAAATGGCTGTACCCGGCCATAGCAGAAATCTCCATGTTTAGACTTCTCCTCCTTTTGATCTTGGAGAGATGTATGAAATGGGCTTCAAGTTAAAGGAATGATACAGTCTGCGGTAACGGCGACCCAATATTATTCTGCATTTCAATCCACTTATTAATGGAAATTACCCAAATATGTTCAAATAACAGCATGTCTAAAAACTCAAATGTCTCAGACGGCGAATGTTCAGAAGAAGAGTTGAAACTGTGTGAATGTTGTAGCCACCTTCACAAGTGCGGAATAAGTCAGATGGTGAATTAAAATGAAACTCTCAGTGTTTTAAAAGCGCTCCTTCAGTTTCTGCTTGTAATTTTTACCCTGTTTAGTAAAACCAAGCTCTGAATGTTGATAGTAAGAATGAGAGACAACTAAAGCCTATCATCTCAAGGCCGATTTTCATGGTTTAAACTGACATTTCTCTGTTTTTAGTAATAACTCTGTACTTAAAAATTTAAACAACTTTGTACTATTCATCATCTTATTCATCTAGTTATGCTGGATACACTTTTGAATTAATTACTTCATCTTAGTATTAAACAAGCAAGCAGAAATCTCAGAGTTTTAATACCACTTTTAATAGAAGATCAGAATACTAAACAAGCATCTTCAAGAATAACAAGGAAAAGGCAGCAACATGAATTGCTTCAGTTAGAATGGCATGACCTTTTCTTAATTACATGGTTTTCCTCTTATCCTATGTATTATAGAAGGATGAAGCTAAAAATCCTGAAAATTCTTTCACCCTGACCTTCTATTTTATTTCCTTCTTACATAAAATAAAAAAAGTTTGACTTGCCAGAAGCTTGGGCCAATATAACTTGCTCTATAATTTTGCCAGATGGGGTCACTAGACAACAGCTAAAGAAAGTCTGAAGGAAAACTGAAGCCTCCAGGAAGTAACCACATGCAATGGTTATGACAAAAAAGCAAAACAAAACAAAACCCCTATATCCATCAGTAGTTCGTAAAGTAATTCTTAAAATAGTACACTTCTGGTTGTCTTTTGGGTTAGTTTCTTACTTTTGAAAAGTTTTGAAAAAATAGTACATGATTATGTTATCCTGGAACTTCAGGAAATATCTATGTCTCTGAATTTCAGGTTGATTTTTTTCTTTTTATTCAACAAAAGGACCACATCTGTGTTTTCAAAAGTTAAAATCAGGTGAAAAAATTAACTGCAGTGGAGAAGAAATAAAACCTTGGCACACCCCAAAATGAACCACACAGTTGAGTGCCCTAGTCTGTAGATGCTGGTTTTCAAAGTAGGTGTGTTTTTATACTTGTGTCTAAACTGTGTAACCACTGCCACACTGGGAAGTGCTTTTGGAATCTTTGTGGCAGATCTGTAACAGATGCTGTTTAGTTTGCTTGTAATGGTTCTTGGGGTATCTGGCCCTTATTCTGTTACCTCCTGCTGTGCAGTTTGAGAAACCAAGTTATTGATGATAGAGGCAGTCATCCAGGATAAGGCTGAAGGTGAAATCGTGGGAGCCAGATGGCTTCCTGCTGATCTTTATATGCAGTTTATGTTCTCCTTGGCTGTGCCTTCCTGGATGTTTTCAGTGAAACATATTTTCCTAGAGAAATCTGCACAGCGGCACTTATCCTACACAGCAGATCGTTCTCGTGTGTGGCGTGGCCCGAGCTCTGTTGTCGGTGCTCCTGTGTCCCTTCCTCTGACCTCCGCCCTCTTTAGTGAATTAACGAAGAGGCAGCGAGGGTGGGTGTGAAGGGCTTTGAGCCAGCATCAAGTGACGTGGGTTCGGTTTCTTCTGTTTATTAACTGTGATGTAGGGCGAGTTTCATAGTCTTTCTAGGGCTCTGTACTCTCACTTGCGTGGAGTAACTTATTCCCCCGCAAGTGTTTTGGTAGCCTCTAAAGGCAGTACACAAATGTTGAGCCTCATTTATTACGGCCAGACCAGAATAATCGTGTGTGTGTGTGTGTGTGTGTGTGTGTGAGAGATACTTATGAGTTCCCTCTTGGTATCATCCTTGGGTTGCCAGACATTAAATCCCACACTTTAACTTTACTCCTTTGGCTAATAATATACTTTTGATAAGGTCAAATAACTGTCATTGGTCAATATTTTCTTTGTAACCATTTTTCAGGGGTTATATTGAAATATGTTTTCCCCACAAAATGTATCTCTAATTAATGAAATGTCACTTTTTTACTTCTAGGTAGCTATTTGATTTTTTTAGCAATGCAAACGAGGATTAACATTTCCAGTTAAAATGCCAGTAAGTTTTTGATTTCTTTGTTGAAAACTTAAGGAAACAGTCTGAAGCTGTTTTATTCAAATTGTTCATTTGACCTTAGAGGAAGGGCTTGAGCCCTAAATGCTCTCTTACCTGTCGGTGACTTCATGCTAGTGAGAGGACTGCTGTTTTCTGTAATAAAGGTGAATTAAGGTTTTCTCCATGTGAAATAACCAAATACATAATTTTAACTAAGGAAATTTCTTTCCAAAACCTAGGCAACTTATACAGCCCTCCTATCATGTACTGTATCCTGTTACCTTGACTTCCCAGCAATGCAGAAAAAGTTTTTTTTCAGGAGAGAACTTACCAGAGCTCTAAGTTCAAGGGAAAGTCTTGTCATTCCTCCTCTTTTTAAATTTCTTTTCCTGAGTTACCCAGATGCAGAAGAGTGCAAAATGATAGTTGTCCCATCTTCTTCGCTGGAGAAAGAAAATGTGATGTTATTTAGATTATTTCTGTCCTTCTTTCTTATAGGCATAGAATAGGAGCCGTGGAGTTTATGTGGACCTAGGAAATTATTAATTTTTTACTTGATTCTGGTACAACCTGTTTGTTGCTAAGATAAGCAAATTATAGGAGACATTAATCAAGTAACAGTCTCTGGAAAAAATAGTTTTCAGTGCTTAATTCAGATTTTTACCTTTTAGTTTTGATGCTGTGTTACCAAGAAATCACCTAAGGAGAATTGGCAGTGAGATAAACATTGGCCCTTCCAAAGCCTCTTTCCACCCTCAGTCACTCAGATGATGAGAGTCCTAGCAGTAGGGGGACATTTGCTTTGCTTTGAAAACGTGCACCCACATTTTATTGGTCTGATTTTTCAAGCTCCACTTTGGAGTGATGAGTGCTTATTATAGGATTTCTCTACCCAAGCCCTCTGCGTTGGTTTAAAAAAAAAAAAAAGGAAAATTGAGATGGCTTGGAAAAGAAGCATTTCTTTCCCATTGTTGTGTTTCCACTCTTTTAAAATTGATCTTCAGTTGAAGATTTGTTACCACAGCGTAATGTTACTGGAAACTTAAAGGCAGCTACCAGTGAAGGGATACAGCCAGTCAGTGTGAATTTACTAGTTCCCCTGCATGCCGGCCTTAACTGTGTGGGTACTTGTGAGCCGCACGCATCGTTAAGCATTGTTAAGTGTCCTAAGGGAATGTGAAGCAGATTTTGAGGGACAGTAAAAAATAGTTTGTAAATTCTTCACCCATGGAGCACATTAATTATTAAAAGTGTCATTTGCTGATTTTATTTGGCATTGTCGAATATTGGAGAAATCCAACTATATATAAATAGTCAAGAAATCTAGTGACTCCCAAAGTTGAACTGTGGTTTCTGTGGTTTTTTTCTTCAGTACTGTTATCTGTGACTTCTACCCATGTTTGGGTTCTTCTTTATAGAGTCCAGAATAAAAGATAGTAGTAGTGCCTGACAGTCCCTAAGTCTAACATTCTGCTGAATTCAGTGGTATCTGTTACCATTAGGTTACCTCAAGAAGCACTTATATCTTATTTTCAGTAAACAGAATAGAGAGTTATAATCAACACTATCATATGTCATATGCATTCAAATGGGGACTAAAAAACCCACAATATTTAAATTCTTATTTTAGGGGCATCTGATTCAGTTTGAAGTGCCCACTTTCTTCAGAGAACCTATTGGAGTTAATTTTGCTGTGCCTTTCATCCTGCATTTTAGCAGACGTTGCCCCCCACGCCCAAAAGCCCCCGAGCATCTGTGCTCTGCACCTTCGTCCCCGTATTGTTCAGTGCTTTCTTGCCCTAACCCAGCTCTTCCACTCTTCTCATCCCTTTTACGTTTCCTGCTGGGTCACCAGAATTCACAGATTCATCTATCTCCATTTATTCACCCATTCAACAAATATTCATTGAGTATCTGCTCTGTGCCTGGCCCTGGCACATACATTCTTACTTTACTTCTTGGACCACGTTCACCTTCTTTGCCCGAAGTGTAATCTGGCCTCTCCCCTAGAAACTGCCCACAGCCCTTCCTGGTGGTCAAGTAACTGTTAATACCGTCTTGCTTCCTGTTACCCTTCAGACCACTGGTCCATCACACCCATGTAAGAGCCTCTGCTTCCTCAGGGCTCATGCTGTTCAGCTGTAGTGTGAAGCTTTTCGCTGCAGACTTTTGCTGCCTCACCGGCTTCAGCATCTGTGTGGATAACCCACTTGCCTGTCCTCTCTGCTTCCTGGCCCGAGAGGTCGCCGCCTTTCTTCATTCCATATCTGGCATCCTAGACCTTGCTAACCCAGTCCACTTCCAGCCCACTCATTATAGCGTCCTCCTCTCAGATCACACTTTCCTGTCATTTCAGCTTTCGGGTTTCCACTGCAACTATCTTTGTTGAGTTTCTTTGTCTCTTTTTGCTTTATACCAATCCACTGGCCTTGGCTTTGCATCCCTCTCTGTTCAGCTTAGATTCCTTGGCCCATTATTTTAGTCATTCTGATTTTAACATTCTAAATCATCTCGCTCCTCTGTTTGGTCACATCCTTTGGTACCTCTGTTGCTCTGGGGAGAAAAGCCAAAAACCCCTCGTATGGCCTCCACAGCCCTGCATCTGCGCGCTTCCTCCTTTCCTGCCACGTGTGCAAGCTCTCAGGGCTTGCGATACTTTCATCTTTTTCATCTTCTCTTGTAGGTATATGCATTCCCACTTCAGGGTTTCTAAACTTGCTGGGCCCTGGAGCTGGAATGCTCTTTTCCTCCCCATCTTCTCCTTGACTTTCTTGGGGAAACTTTCTCTAGGCCCCCAAAACATAGATCAAAGCCTCATGTTACTTATTCTCATGGCATCCTGTTCTTCCTTACATAGAACTATTCATGATTTATGATTATACATTTACAAATATTTTTAGTTAATGACTGTATCGCTACATGGAGCACTAGGGAAGCATGTGTATTTCTATTAAGCCCTGGTGGTATAATACACAGTGCCTGGCACGTGGAGGGAGTTAAGTACCTGGGGGGGTGGGGAGCGGATGGCAGAGAAGGGAGAGAAAGGAGGGATAGAAAGATGCAAAAGTGGGTGTGGGCACACTCCCCAGAGGGATTCGCTAGAGACAGTTGTGGGAGGCTGTTTTAGGACTTTTTGAACACTGATCCATTGTAGCGAAGCAGCCTTAACTGTGGCCAGCAGTGGAGTCTGACCACCTGGTGGAACCCTGGCTCTGCCTCCTCTGGCTGCGTGGCCTGGGCGAGGCACTTAAAACGCTCTGAACCTGCTTCCTCTCCCCTAAAACTGACGCTAACAATAATGCCACCTCACAGGGTCCTTGTGAGGATGATGAGACAACATATGT
The DNA here is from genome assembly GCF_002837175.3 of Physeter macrocephalus. Taxonomy (NCBI): domain Eukaryota; kingdom Metazoa; phylum Chordata; class Mammalia; order Artiodactyla; family Physeteridae; genus Physeter; species Physeter macrocephalus. Next base: position 54,487,602 of record NC_041219.1, on the reverse strand, counting down.
AAAAGGCTTTAGCGCATTCAAAGTGTTCAAATAACGTAAGTTGCTTTTATTGTTATTGTAATAGCTATAGGTATTCCATATTCATAAAATACTGCACTATTGGTGTATACCTGGTCAAAGAATTACCATGCTTTGACAAAGAGAACATATGGGGATAAAGAGAAGATTTCTAGTATAAATACTAGCATAAATCTCTTGGGAATTCTGTGAATTCAAATTCTTATTAGTAGTGGTTGTGAGGTACCTAAAGCAGTTTGTTAGGAGAAGGCATGGGAATGTATGTATGTAGGTATGTATGTACGTTCTCATTAATACTTCAAACATGCTTCTCAACTCAAGAGCTAGATAACCTTGGGGGGGGGTGCTTGTATACAGAGTGGGTCTTAATCTAGAATTTCGTTGAAATCAGGAAAACTAGGGGACTTATCGTATGAAATTCTGACTTACACAATGAATGCTTAACCTCTAGATAATCTTCTTTTTGTACCCCTCATTTCTTCTAATCATTTTTTTTCTCCTTTGGAGACTTATGCCTCTTACCTTCCCAAGAAACTGTAACAAGATTTTCCATAAGCATCTTGGAAACTACAAAAAGTATTTTGCTCTTCGTTGTGGAACAGAAGAAGGCGGGAAACCTGAAGATGCAGCCTTTGCCAGCACCTACCTGAAGCGCCCAGTTGCTTTGCTCTCTTGGGGAAAATGGGTCTGTGGTAAAGCCGTGATTTGTTCCCTTCTTATTCTGAGTAAAAGTTTATTAGCTTGTGATTTAAGCAAACCATCTGGTCCTGCTGGCACTGCACACTGTCAGCCCTGAACTTTCTCCTTAATATTTTAGTGGAGGCAGTTAGGTTACGTACTTGAATCCCAGCTCTGTTTTTTTTTAAATGTCTTATAGCGTGTGCTTTCGAAAATCATACTGTGACCTGGAGCACATTTTAAAATTGTGGAGAATTTCTTCATTGTTCTGTGTGGTATGTATCTCTTCTTCTACTCGGCTTTCATTCCCTTCATTTCTCACTGTCTGTACCCAAAACTACACAACAACTGCTGTGTGGTGGGCACAGAGCGGGGTGGGTGTCCGCGTGGAGACAGCCGAATGTGTTCTCTGCGACTGTGGGAAAGTAACAGAAAGTGAAGAATGTCCATCTGGCTTTGAAGCTGTTTCCCTGGCTTGGAACCAGAGCACAAATCAGGTGATTAGTTGGAAATCCTGGTTTATGGCACCATTCTTGCATTAAATGCTAAAGTGCTTTAAAGCTTATTTGGATGTATGTATGATCTGAGGTAGAAATACCTTGATACCTTGATCTGGCACTCAAATGGATGGGAAAATTAAGCAATCTTTAAGAAAATTATGTTTTCCTAACGAGCAAAATTCTGTAAGTTCAAGTTTGGAATGAAAGATAAAACATATCTGTAACCATGGCAGACTAGATGCTGGGAAAAATAACTTCCACAGAAACAATTGAAGATGGCTGATAAAATATGCATTCATAAGTTGTCAAGAATGTAGAAAATTCTCAGGCCAGGGGATGAATAGAGAGGGAATTCAAAGATAAGGACTTGGTAAGCTGTTGAGCTTGAACGTTGGTTTTTGTATCTTGGCAGGACAAAAGAAAATGTCCATGGTAGCCCAAGGTAGAGAGTCTAAGAGACAGACCTCCCCCCTTTTTATAAAAAGGATCCATAACACCCAGAATTAGTCCTTTGAAAACACTAAGAAAATTGACTGGCCTTTGGTGAGACTAAAAGAGAAAAAGAAAGAAGGCACAGTGAGCAAGCAGCTTTTGGAATGATAAAGGGCTCCGAGCTACAAGTCCTGCCAGGATTGAAAAGATACGAGGACATCTTTGCCAGTACATTTGAAGATTTAGACTAAGTGAGCAAATGCCAAGGAAAATGAGACTTAGCAAAGCTAGCTAAATGTGAAAAAGAAAACCTGAAAAAAAAAAGAAAGAGTTGGTAATAAAATTTATTCCCACAAATTTCAAGCCCAGAGAGTTATATTGGTGATTTTTAATAAACATACAAGGAACAAATCATTTCAGTCTTATAGAAACAATTCCAGAAAAATAAAAAAGAGGGACATATTTTATAAGGCCAGCATAACTTCATATCAAAACTTGACAAAGTTAATACGGGAAAGTAAAAGTTTAGGCCTGTCTCAAGCACGAACGTAAATATAAAAAAAAATTCCTAAACAAAATATTGCCAATCCAAAATGAGTGTATGTGAAAAAGAAAGATATGCTTGAAGAAGTTAGGTTTATTCCAGGATTTTAATATTGGTTTCATTAGAAGACTAATTACTGTAGTCTACAACATTAAAATATGATAGGAGAAAAGTCATATAATCATCTCAAGAAATGCAGAAACTTTACATTAATTTATAATTTAAAAAAATTCTTAACTAGCTAGTAGTAGATGGGCATTTCCTTAACCTGTCAAAGGACAGCTATTAAAAATTATACTACTTACTTATGGATAAAACTTTTAAAGTATTCTATTTATGATCAGGAATGAGACAGAGTGCATGCTGTCAAAATCTTTGTAGACTTTCTGGGCTCTGCAGTAAGGCAAGTAAAAGAAATAAATACTATAAGGATTGGAAGGTAAGAGAGAAAACTATCATTAAGATATGAATGGTTGTCTACATAGTAGAGAAAAAGTCCATAAAGAGTATTTAAGTAGACACTAGATACAGTATAAGTTTATAGAAATCAGTTGCATTTCTGTAGCCTGCACCAAAATGAAAATTACATTTTTTAAAAAAGATACTATTTAATATAGCATTTTAAAAAATATAAAGTTCCAAGGAATAAATATTATTAGAATGTTCAAGATCATTATGGAGAAAATTATAAATCTTTTCTGAAAGATATTAAAGTCCTAAATATATATCTCTTCCATGAACTGTTGTAGAACAGTGCCCAGACTATGCTAGACTCAGGAAGTATTTTTTGCAGAAATTCAAAATAGCTAAGATGCTCTTGAAAAGAGAACACCATTTCTCTTAGATGTCAAACCTTATAAAGCTAATGTGGTTTTGGTGTAGGAATAGGCAAACCAGTGGATCATAATAGAAAGCATAGAAACATATCCATGCTTATGGGGATACTGGATGGATGTCAAAGGTGAAGATAGAATGGATTTTTCAATAAATGGTACTGAGACACTGATCAGTGTTATTGCTAAAAGTGAGACAGACAGTCATTATGTGATATAATATGATGTACACACCTTGCCTATGGAGTACTGTTGTCAGAAAGACAAAACAAACCCAAATCTCATGAAGCCTTTCCCTATTACTTTCAGTTTACAAGAAACATGAGGACCAGAGGAACACCATAAATAGTATCATTAAAAAAAAAAAAAAAAAAAAAACAGTCAACTGAATCCAAAATGTGGGTCATTCTATTAGACAAGTGACTCATTTTCGCTAAGAAGTTAATGGTATGGGAACTTTAAAATGTAAAGCAATAGGGCAGTTGTCCATGCACCTTTCAATCAAAAGAATATTCTTCCCTCATTGAACTGCCTTGACACTCTTGTCAAAAATCAGTTTACAGTAAAAGTTGGGGTTTATCTCTGGATTCTCAGTTCTTTTCCATTGGTCTCTTTGTCCATCCTTATGCCAGTACCATTCTGAAACTCTGTAGTAAGTTTTGAAGTCAAGAAGTATGAGTCCTCTTCCCCCCGCCACCGCCCCAGATTACTTATTTTAGCTGTCTTTCATTTCCATATGAGTTTTAGGATCAGCTTGTCAGCTTCTGGGAAGAAAAATAGACAGCTTTTAAAGGGATTTTGTTGAACCTGTAGATCAGTTTGGAGAGTATTGCCATCTTAATATTACGTCTTTCAATCCATGAACGTGTTGTCTTTCTGTTTATTTAAATCTTTAATTTCTTTTAACAATCTTTTATAGTTTTCAACAGAAATCTTGCTCTTTTTTGCTAAATTTAGATCTAGGTATTTCCTTCTTTTTTATGCTATATTAAATGGAATTGTCTTCTTTCATTTTTGGAATGTTCATTGTCTATGTATCGATATACAGTTGATTTTTGTATATTGATCTTGTATCCTGTAACCTTTGTATACTTATTTGTTTACTTTTTAAAAAAATTATTTATTGTAATTTATTTATTTTTGGCTGTGTTGGGTCTTCGTTGCTGCACGTGGGCTTTCTGTAGTTGCAGCGAGTGGGGGCTACTCTTTGTTGCGGTGCGCGGGCTTCTCACTGCGGTGGCTTCTCTTGTGGAGCGTCGGCTCTAGGCATGCGGGCTTCAATAATTGCAGCACACGGGCTCAGTAGTTGTGGCTCACGGGCTCTAGAGCGCAGGCTCAGTAGTTGTGGTGCACGGGCTTAGCTGCTCCACGGCATGTGGGATCTTCCCGGACCAGGGCTCAAACCTGTGTCCCCTGCATTGGCAGGTGGATTCTCAACCACTGCACCACCAGGGAAGCCCGTATTTGTTTACTTTTTAAAGTGGATTCCTTAGGATTATTCTCTTTATAAGATTATATCATTTTCAGCTAGAGAAAATTGTATGTCTTCCTTTCCAGTATGGATGCCTTTAAATTTTTTGCAGCTTACTTTTTACTGGCTGTCATCTCTAGTACAATATTAAACAGAAATGGTGAGAACAGACATCCTGGTCTTGTTCTTGGTCTTAGAGGGAAAGCATGCAGTCTTTCATCATTAAAAGTTTTTCATAGATGCCATTTATTGGCTTGAGGAAGTTCTCCTCTGTTCCTAGTTTCTTGAATATTTTTATCATGAAAGGGTTTTGGAAATTGTCAAATGCTTTTTCTATATCTTTTGAAATGATCATGTGGTTTTTGTCATGTATTTTATTAATATGATTTATAACATTTATTTTATATGTTAAACCAACCTGCATTCTTGGGATAAATCTCAATTTTTATATCTTGCTGGCTTTGATTTTATAGTATTTTTTGCATCTATAGTCATAAGGGGTATTCCTCTAAGCTTTCTTTTTTTTCTTTCTTTGGCTGTGTTTTTTCTGGTTTTATCAGAGTTTCTGTGTCATGATCCTTATTTTCTCTTGTTTTTTTGGCACTACATATGCAAAGTCCATCTTTTGTATATTTCTGCCTCCTAATCTGGAATCAATAATTTTTCCAAGGAGCCCATTCAGTTTAGTGAGAAACCGTAATCTTAGAGCTGTGGTCCTTAGTGCTGTTGACCGTCATTGCTTTTAACTCTGGAGTAGTGAGTACACAGGTGTGCGTTTTGCTCTTAGATCCGGGTTATACTCCTATGGTGGGCCCTTTTTTTATATGCATGAATAAACATAATTTTGGATGAAATAAGAAAGTCAGTAGATACCATTTTTTCAGTGGTCATAAACTGATAAAACTGCGTAGTGATTTATTTTGGAATATATGCATCAGAGGTAAAAATAAAGAAATACAAGGAAATAAGTACACAAATTAAGAATAGTGATTACCTATCACAGGAGAGTCAGAGGATACAGTTGGATAACTGCACTTAACAAAAGCTACTGGGTCGTGAGTATGTAAGTGTGTGTTTTGCTCTTAGCTCTGGAATATACACATACACCTTTTATCAGTGCATATGATATTTCAGATTGAGCATTTATGAAATTTAAAGGTGGTTATGTGCAATATAAAACATTGTTAAATTATTTTTCCTATAACTTATAAGCTGTCTTTAAGTAATTTCTGATCTTTTGCCAAGTAGGCCAAAAGTACCTTCCTACCATGGCTGTGAAGTCCTTCTCCTGTTTGCAGTGCTGAGTCTATTGGATATCCATGTTGATAAAAATGAGTCTGACCATTATACCATATTAAAAAAATCAATTGCAGATATGTTGTATGTTTAAATGGGAATGTATAGTCCAATAAAGGATTTAGAAGAAAGAATAATATCCTCATGACCTTGAGGTTGACAAAATTGTCATATTCATTATACAAAAAGCTCTGAACATAAACATGTATAAAGGAAAAATTTTGTTAGACGCCATTAAAATTTAAAACTTCTGTTTATCAAAAGTGCCTTCAGTAAATTTTGCTATTTTCGCACAGTGGAATGTCATACAGTTATGAGAATTACAGAACTACAGTTTTACCCAGCAATGTAGATGAATCTCACAGATATAACACCAGTGGGGGGGGAAAAAAAATCTGTGCTTAAGATTACATACTATGTAATTCCATTTGTATAAAGTTAAAACGAACAGACAAAACTAACCTAGAGTGTTAGAATAATGGTTACTCTTAATCTAGAAAAGGGATATGGGGGGGTTGGGGTGATGGTAATGTTCTGGCTATTGGTCTGTGTGCTCTTTGTATAGGTTTGTTCACTTAGAATTCTTCAGGTTGTACATTTATAATTTTTGTGTATTTTTCTGTATTTATGTTGTATTTCAATAAAAGTTTACTAAAAATTTTAGATGCATAGGAGTATGTGTAGAGTGGGCTTACCTTTGTATAGGAAAAGGAGGCATAGTTTATACATGCTTGCTTGTGTATGTATAAGACATCTCTTCAAGTTATATAAGAAACTGATACCATTGCTTGCCTGGAGCAGTGAAGGACAGGATGGGAGGGAGATGTTGTGAGATACGCTTAAGTTCATAAAAGATGGACACATCTCACTATTTATTAGACCTTCTATAAATGATGCTGTTGATGGCTGATTTTGTGTTACAAGAATATACCTTGGGGCATAATTTAATCTAGTTTTTGCTAAGATTTTATATGAATTAAACTGATAATGTAGAATCATCCTTATTGACAGTTTTCAAAAAGGCAGGCAGTTGTATGTTCTTGTAAAGCTTGATGACATGTGAATACATATCCAAAGAGATCTGCATAATAAGAAGAAGTCTCACAGCAACTTGGACTGTCGGGATGCTGTTTAGCTGAGAGCATTAACTTGATCACTTCTGAGAAGATACCCAAAGTAAAATAATTCAAGTGCCAAAAAACTAAATGTAACTTTTTAACAGCTGTTACCAATCCATCTACCTACACTCACCTCTACCTCTGGAAAGGATTATAACCAAGATTATTTCTTGTCAAGTAGCAAACTGACTGTAAACTCTTGTGATTGGTATACTTGGCTGTTTGATTTTCTGGTTGAGGTTGTTTTTAGGTAATAACAGATATTTTGGCAACATATTTTTGCCTCTGAATTAAGATGAACATGTTTATTTAAATCTGATTTTGGAACCACCCAGAATAAGTGGAAATAACTGATAAAGTACAGAACTTGCACTTAGTTTCTGTGTTTTCACATTCTGTCTCCTTTCTCTCATGTTTTTACAGGTCTTTTATTTTATTTAGTTATTTTTTTAAAAAACTTATTTATTTATTTATATTTTTGGCTGTGTTGGGTCTTCATTGCTACACGTGGGCTTTCTCTAGTTGCAGTGAGCGGGGGCTACTCTTGGTTGCGGTGTGAGGGCTTCTCATTGCAGTGGCTTTTCTTGTTGTGGAGCATGGGCTCTAGGCACGTGGCTTCAGTAGTTGTGGCATGTGAGCTCAGTAGTTGTGGCTCACAGGCTCTAGAGCACAGGCTCAGTAGTTGTGGTGCACGGGCTTAGTTGCTCCACGGCATGTGGGATCTTCCCAGATCAGGGCTCGAACCTGTGTCCCCTGCATTGGCAGGCAGATTCTTAACCACTGCGCCACCAGGGACGTCCTTTACAAGTCTTTTAAAGACATTCTGTCTCTTCTCTATCTGGTCATATATTGTTTTTCTTTTCTTCCTGCCTTCCTCAAAAAATCTCTACCTACCTAGCTTTAGAGCAGGAAATTATCCCATTGAATTCTAGCTGTTTCTTTAACAAGAAATTCTTTGTAATGGTATAAACAGAAGAATCTTAGTTTAAACGAATAAAAATGACTCATTTATGTTTATTCTGCATCTGGTATTAGTCAGGTTTATGGCTTTTATTTCCTAAAATCCTTCTAGAAATATTTATTATGATTTTGTTCCTTATATTTTTATCTGCATTATATTGTTATTTCCATGGAAGTTTCTGGACTGTTTCCAAATAAATTCCTTAGAAGGGATTGTTTCTGGCACAGTGTTTTACTTCTGATGCCCTTACATTTGTCAAGAAGAAAATGAGGGTTTTTTGGATCTAAACTGAGAAGAATTATAGTGGAGGGAAGATGAGAGATGTATTTCTTTAACTGCCATTTATGTCTGATCCTGCGAGAGTACAGAATTTTTGATGGGTGTGTCTTCAATTTTGTGGACCCAGCCATTGCCCACTGCCCAGCTCCTCTGACTATACCTGACCCGGATGCTCAGTTTCTGTCTTTTCTATATTGATTGTAGGTGGAGGAGTTACTGATGGCCATGGAGAAGGTAAAACAGGAGCTGGAGTCCATGAAGGCGAAGCTGTCCTGCACCCAGCAGTCACTGGCAGAGAAGGAAACTCATTTGACCAACCTTCGGGCTGAGAGAAGAAAACACCTAGAGGAAGTTCTGGAGATGAAGTAAGTTTTATAATATTGTTCTTCAGGCATATGCTTAGTAGAAATACTTGTCCTCATCGCTTTCGTCTTCTGGCCCTGTTTGTCACGCCTGACCCACTTAGCCTAATTTTAATGCTCACTTGTGTTTCTCACTCCTTAGAACAAATTTGGGACAAATCCTGGTCAAATAGAAACTTTTTTTGCCTCCCTGTCATTGAATTTTGCAGTCCTCTAGAGTGTATGTATCTGTATGCAATTGTGTCTCTGAAATTCCTAAAACATTCTGGAAAGTTCTGGCAAGTTGTTGAGCTTTCTGAGGAAGATAACCATTGCTCCTGAGGTCATACGATGGCTAGGCAATTTTTAAAACATTTTTTATTATAAACATTTCCAAAGGTACGCAAAAGTAGAGAATAGTATAATGAAACTCCTTATACCCATCCCCCATATTTAACCATTAACATTTGCCACACTCTCCAGTCAGTTTTTACAAAATTGTCACTTTTAGCAGAACCTTTCTTTACATCATTTTCCTACTTTCCAGGCATCTTGCAGCTTCCTTGAGATAGTCTGTTGTGAAGGCTGTATATATCTGCTGTGCATAATACAGCTGCTTCTTTTTCTCCTCTGTGACTTTGAAAAGGTCTGGTTTCCTTCTCTTCAGAACAAGTATGTCTGTTTTTTAAGTCCCTTAGTACTTTCTCCATCACTCCAATCCCCACCCCTATGTAATCGTCCTGCTCTCATTTTATTGAAACCAAGTCTATGCTGGGACCCCTCAGTTACCTTCATCACCTCAGCAGTTACCTGTGTTTTTGTCGTCTTCTCTTCTGACTCAGAGGAGATACTGTCTCTCCTTCACTAAGCTCGCTTCTTATTTCTATCACAGATTTAAGCTCTGGTTCCCTCCTCTGCAATCCGTCTCCACTAATTTTCTTTCACATAATCTTTGCTCACTTTCTGTTAGTTCCTTCTTCTCTGCAATAAATACGCACTCTCTCTGAACTAAAGTAAACAGTCTTTCTGAGCCCAGCCAGTGCTTGAAGCTAACATTCCCTCTTCTTTTCTGCTACTTTGAACTATCAATAAATGTTGAATATGAGAATTACAAAGTAGCAGAGGATCTTGCCATGACACCTCAGCATGAATTTTCATGGGGCATGATTGTTTTGATACCATAACAGCAACCCAGGAGTTGAGGAAACAAATGTCGGGATGTCCCCTGTGCTTATGGATTATTAGGACACAGTGGGAGGTTAAGAGAGTCTGATCTTTTAGAAAAGTATTACAGGTGATGTACTCTCGGAAGTGACAGATACTGGAGCCAGAAATAGGTTGATACGCAGGGAGAACGGTGAGAATTTAGGGTTCTGAGTATCATGATGAGAAAGTTTGCTTCTTATGAGCAGGTTAGTAGAAGCAGTTTAAGACAAGGTTTTATCACTGATGACAAGAACATAGAAGAAGGATGGATATAGTATTCGGGAATACAAGGTATCGATGTGATACTCCTAAGCACAAACAGGCCCTGCTAAAGCAACGGTATAGGAGTATTGTTTCGTTTTCTCTGTGTACCAATATCTTGACTTGACTTGTCAGATCTTTGCCACTCAGTTCAAGTATCTATAGCAAAACAGTGGTGAATTTGTAAAGGAATTTTCCTTTATTATTAGGACTTTGAAAAGATATGAAAGAATTTTTTAAAGAATGCTTGACTTTAAACCATTAAAAGGGAATTGTGTGTGATATTTTTGTTTTATTATTACTATTTTTGGAACCACAGGACTAAACTTTCTTATGGACTTCCCTTGCCAACCCAGGTTAGAGATTACATTTCAGAAAAATGCTGTGATTTGCAAAACTGTTTTTGGTAAGATCAAGCACTCACACACTAAGGCATGGGATAAGTAATTAAAGTATTCAGAGAATTTATAAGTGGTATAGAAATTTGATGAATAAACATTAAATCAAAGTTCTAGAAATAAGGTGTTAAAACCTGGCTCTGACAGGTGACCTGTCTCTTAAATCACCTTCCTCATTTGCTCAGGGGATTCTACTACAGCATCATGCTGTTCTTGGATTTTCTACAAGATTTTTGTCATGCAGATTTACTGACTGAAAGTTTTTAAAGTAGTCCTTGCTTTAATTTGCACTTAAATTTCTCCTTGTTGTTGTCTCTCATTGTCATATCTTAATGAAATTGTTGTTTAATACCTTTCTTTTAACAAATTAAGCACTTCAGGCCTAATTGTGTGTCCAAACATGCTGTTGAGAGTGGTGGCTAATCCCAAACTCCTAATGTATCTCTCCTCCACGCTCTTTTCTCCTTTGGTAACCATAAGTTTGTTTTCTATGTCTGTGGGTCTATTTCTGTTTTGTATATAAGTTCATTTGTATCTTTTTTTTTTTTTTTAGGTTCCACATATAAGTGATATCATGATATTTGTCTTTCTCTGTCCGGATTACTTCACTTAGTATGATTATCTCTAGGTCCATGCATGTTGCTGCAAAAGGCATTATTTCATTCATTTTTATGGCTGAGTAATATTCCAGTGTGTATGTGTGTGTGTGTGTGTGTGTGTACATATACATGTATAAATATATAAAACACATCTTCTTTATCCATTCATCTATTGATGGACATTTAGGTTACTTCCGTGTTTTGGCTATTGTAATAGAGCTGCAGTGAACACTGGGTTGCATGTATCTTTTTGAATTATGTTTTTCTCTGGATATATGCCCAGGAGTGGGATTGCTGGATCATATGGTAACTCTATTTTTAGTTTCTTAAGGAAGCTCCATACTATTCTCCATAGTGGGTGCACCAATTTACGTTCCCACCATCAGTGTAAGAGGGTTCCCTTTTCTCCATGCCCTCTCCAGCATTTATTGTTTGTAGATTCTTTTGATGATGGCCATTCTTACTGATGTGAGGTGATATCTCATTGTTGTTTTGATTTGCATTTCTCTAATAATTAGCCATGTTGAGCATCTTTTCATGTGCCTTTTGGCCATCTATAGGTCTTCTTTGGAGAAATGTCTATTTAGATCTTCTGCCCATTTTTTGATTGGGTGGTTTGTTTTTTGATATTGAGCTGTATGAGCTGTTTGTATATTTTGGAGATTAGCTACAGCAATTTATTGTACAGCACAGGGAAATATAGCCATTATTTTATAAAAATTTTAAACGGAGTATAATGTATAAAAATATTGAATCACTATGCTGTACACCAGAAACTAATATAATATTGTAAATCAACTATAGTTTAATTTTTTAAAGTTTGGCATACAAATATTAAGTAATAATTCATAAAACCTCAATCAAAAGCTGTACAATTAACCTAAGCATAATTATACACAAAACACTATGAATGACATATTGCGGGTTCTGATACAGTAAACTTTTGATTCCTTTTCACTGCATAGCTGACCAAGGGAATAGACTTTCTTCTGCTATGTTCTGGACTCCTCTCCATATGTTGAACAGTTTCTGCTAATCATCTGTCCTGGGTTGGGAGTGTCTCAGTTCTACAACTTTGCTCAGAATTCGCTTCGTTCATTGTCAATTTGCAAGGAGTTCACTCCCCACCAAGTAGTTCTACATGATAATCTGCATCTAATTACTTATGGCAAATAGCGAGAGCATACTTCCTGGAATGAAAGAGCCTGAATCTGGATTCTAACTCTGCCACTTATTAGCTCTGTGTCTTCAGCAAGTTTTTTAGCCTTCTTGTGCTTCAGTCTCCTTATTTGTAAAATGACAATAATGATTGTCCCTGCTTCATAACATTTTCATCACAGTAGAATAAGAAATTGTTAATATATGGGATTGAGAGCAGTGCCGGGCATAGGAAGCCCTTAGTAGTGGGTATTGTTAGCTTGCTGCATGTATTTACTGGCAACAATTTGCCGGAAAACAGAAAAGTATTTCAGCAAAATTTAAAAGAAGAAAGGTAATATCCTATCTGTGGCTGTTGGCAATGACAAAAAGATTCTTCCTTCTGTAGTTATGGCAGGACCCACCATATTTTAAATGTTTTCATTGTTTTATTAATAATAACTGAACAAGTTAAAAGGACTTGTTTACTATAACCAGAGAACTTGAAATGTAGAAGAAATATGAAGGGAATGCAATGTGCACAAGAGCCTGAAACATGCACATGTGTGACTCTGAATCTGGAATAAGAAAAGTCTTCCCTGAAGAAAGGATGGTTGGCCTATTTGTAGAGACAGTCCTTCAGCAAAGCACCAGAATAGTCTAGTTTTCTGGAATAATCCTGAACTAGTCAAACCAAAAGGAATGCCCTGATAGTTCTCTTCTATCCCTAGTATTTATAATTGTAATTTTTGAGTGTCTGTTACAGACAGACGGCCGTGAGTTTGGGGAGATGTGGAACTGTTCACCTGGTAGCCTGCCAGTGTCTCAGAAGAAGCACTGGAGTTGGTTGGCTAGCCCTGGGAAGAAGGGACATTTTCATTGGCAGATCTCATATTGGTTCTTCTCCTTATGCTGTGGTTTTGTTAATCACTGTTTTTTTACTTCACTTTTATGTTAACCTCTTTGACTAAGAAAGAAGGGATGAACAGGAGAGGGAGGAAAATAATAAAATAACAACCATAATAAATTCTGAGTGTCAGTTCAGGTCACGAGCTTCACTATCAAGATTTCTAGATGAGCTGATTCATTCTCCACTGCCCTGCATTCAAAGTCCTACTGCAGTCTCACCCTATGTTAGCATTATGAATACAGCTGAAAAGACTCACGTTTCATTTTGAGTAAACTTTTATCAAACTATGCATTTGACTATACTGAGAATTGGTTTGTTTTGGAAGGTGATGGTGGAATCGCTCTTTTGTTTCTTTGAGAATCTAGAGCTGTGTGATAAATAGCATCCCATTAATAAAGTTGCTAGAGAAGTCCAAAGTGCTGTGGGCCACATTATATACTCGTGAGATGACTTCTGGCTACAGAAAGATCTAACTTCCCACCCACGTAAAATAAATTTTCATATGTACCTAAGAAGAGTTCAGTAATATAATCTGAATTCTGGCATTTAAAAAATCCTTGCCTTTTAATTTGAGAGAAAAATGCAGTATGCTTGGAATTAAGGAAGCTGTAGAAAATGGTTACTGGGAAAAGTTCAGGCTATTTGGGGTTAGTATAGTTAGGTGATCAATCTGTTTTACTTTGAATAATTAAAATGAGACTGTATTTTAAATTATTTTATCTCCTAATATTCTGTAGAATTTCATTTTAAAATTTATTGTAGAGTTGCTGACATTAAAAAATAAAATCCCACTGGGGATCTATGACAGTCTTCCAAATTAACCACAAAATTGATAATAGTTGTGCAAATTATATACTAGTAACAAATTGAAATGCCTTTTAAGATACATAAGAATTAGAACATATATACTTTTTGCAAAGCTACACTTATGTATACTTCCACCAAATGCCTTTATTTGAGTCATTGGACATATGACAAAGGACTTTTAGTGGAGTTGGAAGCATTTTTCACAGTGGCCTGAAATACTGAGCTTTAAATATTTTGTGGGAAATCACATAAATTCTTATGAAAATTTCCTACACTTGAATTGAAAAAGAAAGCAAAGTATGCTGTATAGTATAGCAATAAATAACACTAGTGGGACTGGTCCTAATTAAAATTATAAAGAAAAGTTTCTAACTCTTGACTTGGGGACTTCCTTCCTAGCCTTGGTTAACTCTTTAATTCTGTCCACTCTTTTTCTACCCTCACATCCAGCTCTCTCATGCTTCCTACTTCACAGAATGTGTGGTATCAACTGTCAAACATCTTTTTTCATCAGAACTGAGTTTAGGTGGGGCTCTGAGTTGTTACAGGACAGTGATGGAGATGGGTTAATTAAGTACAGTAATTACAGTATTTACAGTACAGTATTTGAGTTCCTTACCTCTCCCTGCTCCTAAATGGTGACCGTGATGCTCAGCTTCTCATGAGATGAGGCACTGAGTATTTCAAATCGTTTTATTTTCTTGTGACCTGAACTTGAATCATTTACAAACAACCCTAATATCCCTTGCCCGTTCTCCTCCCTTAATCCTAAATCCATTCCACCTTTTAGCCGTTTAAGGTCAGATGTAAATTCCAAGCAGAAAACACCACTTTCCTGAAGAAATCATGCTTCCTAATCATTTTTTTCATTTAAAATGTCTTAAATGGCTGTGGTAATCTCTAAGTAAAGAGCTGAACTTTTCAGATAAAGGCCCCAAAGTCCCTCTCTTTTCCCGTTTTTATAATTCTGTCTTTCTCCCATCAGTATATGGTTTGTGTGCAAGAATGTCCTCGCTTGTGCAGGGATGAAATTAAGCATATAGGTCATCCTCTTTTTCCTAAAGGGGAAAGGAGTGGGGTTATTGTCCTACTTCTTACTTATCTTTTTATTTTTTTCTCTACTGGAGGTGTAGGATGAACCCTAGTCCCTTTGTTTAATACAGTTGAAACAGTTAAAGGGACAACTATTCCAGGTAGGTAACCTAATGCCTTAAGCTAATTGCAATACTCATTTTAAGAAAATGTTTTACATAATACACCATTATGAGAGGTTTTTTTAGTTTGGGATTAAAAAAAAAAAATTCTTTTCCTTTCAGGATCTTCATTCTCTGTGTCCCTCAGAGTACCATAAAGGTATTTACTCATTCTGTAAATGGATAAAACTTCCCTCAAGCTTTATATGTAGAAATAGTAATCCATTTATTTAATCATAAGCTTTTCCTGGCTGAAGATTCTGAGTAAAAGAGTATTATAAGATGCTTTTTGTAGCAAAGAATGTGTTTACATTTTGAGCTAGTTATAAACCAGGGTAATAATACTTAGACCTACCTCATGAGGTTGTTGTGAGGATTAAATGAGATAACGTGATAAAAACACTTTGAAATTGGTCTAGCTGAATATTTGCAAAGCATGATACTCACAACTGAAAATTGTTAAGTTTGCCCTTAACTTTTCAGGTTGGCAGTTTTCTCATTCTGAAATGAAAGGGTTTCCTACATCTCTAAGATTCCTGTCATTATAAAAATCATATGATTCTTTGACTAGGTGACCTTCTGACATCCTTGATTCTATAGTTGCAAATGCTCTGAGTAAATCAGAGAAGTAATTTATATATAAGCAGTATACTGAGCAGAAGTTGGGGGTCAGATGTCCATAATTCCTTGGCTGAGGACTAAGCCTCACGTTCACTGGATCAGACTACCCAAGGCCTACCAGAGATAAGCTGCTCTGGGGATGGAAGTGGAATTGTGATGCTAGAGTTAGAGCAGCAGTGCTGGGGAAGTTTCAGTTCCAACCCAGTCACAGTGGCAAAAATCTTGTTAAAACTTCAGGCATCTTGCTGAGATAACAGAAAGTCTGGGTTTTAGGAGTAGGGATCATGACCTACAATAAAGCTAACTATAGGTGTAGTGTAGCAAAGCTGAAAGCCCCAAGGCAGTCTACAGGGACAGTAGAATTTGGAGGATGAGTCCCGTCAAGATAGAGAGATCTGGGAAATACTCTGAGCTTTCAACAGATCAGCCCAACAAAGGATAAATCCAAGCCTAACAGCTATTAACTGAATTATCTACTAGAATAAAAATCATTGCTTTTCAGAAGAAAATAACAGAATCCAGAGTCTTTGTAGTGTATCATCTACAGTATTCTATATTCAATTAAAAAATATCACCAGACATTCAAAGAACAGTAACATGTAACCCATAGTGAACAAAAACATGCAGTAGAAAACAAGTCAGAGAAGTCCTAGATATTGGATTTAACAGGGATTTTAAAGTCACTCCTATAAGTGTGCTTCAAAGTCTTAAAGAAAATGTAATGTTGATGATAGAACAGATAGGAAATCTCAGCTGAGAAAGGAAAACATTTTAAAAATGGAAATTTGAAAACTGAAATTTAAATGAAAAAATTCAGTGGATGGTCTTAATGACAGATTAGAGCTTTCAAAAGAAAGAGTCCATAAATTTTAAAACAGATCAATAGAAATTATCCAGTGTGAACAACTGTGAGAAAAAGGGTTTTTACAAAATGAATAGAGCCTCCATGACATGTTGGACATTATCAAATGGGCTAATATACATGTAACTGGAATTCCAGAAGGGTAAAAGAGTGAGAAGGGGGTAGAAAAAAGTCTAAAAATAATGGCTGAAATATTTCTTTGATTTAAAATACATTGATTTAAGAAGGTGTATGGGAAATCTCTGTGCATCCCTCTCAATTTTTTTAACCTAAAAGTGCTCTAAAAAATAGTCTTTTTAAAAAGCGTGTATATTTACAGATCCTAGAAACTTAGTGAAACCAAGCTGGATAAATACAAAGAAAACCACACCTATAAACATTATAATTTAATTGCTAGAAACAAAATATAAAGAGAAAAACAGAGGCAGCAAGGGAAGAAAGAAACACAGTATGTAAAGGGAAACTATGATAGCTGAGTTCTTATCCAAAACATTGGAGATCAGAATAAAATGGAACTTCTTTTAAAGTACTGAAAGAAAAATTGTCAGCCTAGAATTCTAGGACCAAAAAACAAACAAACAACCTCCAAAAACTAGGGTTAAATATAGACATTTTTTCAGATAAATAAATATGAAAAGAATTCATCTCTAAGTGGAGATATGTCTATGTGATGGCTGATTCGCTTTGCTGTATAGCAGAAACTAACACAACATTGTAAATCAACTATACTCTAATTAAAAAATTAATTTAAAAAAATTTAAAAATTAAAAGAAAAAAATACAGTAAGCTACAGAGATATATTGTACAGCACAGGATATATAGCCAATATTTTATAATAACTATAAATGGAGTATAACCTTTAAAAATTGTGAATCACTATATTGTACACCTGTAACTAATATAATATTGTACATCAACTATACTTCAATTAAAAAAAGATTCATTTCTAAAAAAACACATTCTGTAAGAAATGCTAAAGGATGTTCTTCCACCTGAAAGGAAATGAAACCAGATGGAAGCATGAATCTACAGGAAGGAATGAAGAACACACGTGGTAAATAAGCTGATATGTATAGACAACTGACTTTAAAGCAAAAATAATATCATTGTATGGTGGAGTTTATAATAAGTGTAAAATGGAAAGATATGACAACAATAGCCCAAAAGATTGGGGGGGTAGAAATATATGGTTGTCAGGTTGTTAACTTTGTGAAGTAGAAAATACAAACTATCAGTTTCTAATGTTTTTTTAAGTCATTTTCTTTTTAAAAAAAATATTTATTTATTTGGCTGCATTTGGTCTTAGTTGTGGCATGCAGGCTCTTCATTGCAGTGTGCAGGCTCTCTAGTTGTGGTATGCGGGCTCTAGAGCGTGTAGGCTTAGTTGCCCTGCGGCATGTGGGATCTTAGTTCCCTGACCTAAGATATGGGATTGAACCTGTATCCCCTGCATTGGAAGGTGGATTCTTAACCACTGGACCACCAGGGAAGTCCCAAAGTTTTATAATTTCTAATCTAGATAGACTTTGATAAGTTAAAGGTGCATATTGTTAGCTGTAGAGCAACTACCCAAAGCAAGAAGCTGTAGAGCAACTACCAAAAGCGAAAAGCTCAAAATCCAATAGAGGAAATAAAATACACTAAAAATTACTTCATTTACCCAGAAGAAAAAGGACAGCAAAGGAACAAGAGAGGAGTGAAGCAGAGAGGGGTAAATGGATTATAGATATAAATTCAGCATATCAGTAGTTAGGTCAAAATCAAATGGACTAAACACTCTAGTTAATGGACAGAGATTATTAGAATTGATTTAAAAAGATACAATGCTGTCTACAAGACATACAGTGTAATTAACACAAGTAGGTTGAAATTTAAAGAATGTACAAAGATAGTGCTTGTAAATAGTCATCATAAGAAATCTGGTATGGCTATATTAGTATCAGGTAAAAGAGACTTCCAGAGAGTATTCCTGGAGATAAAGAAGCACATGTCATAATGATGAAGCAGATAATTAACCAGAAAGACATAACAATCCTTCATATGCATGCACCTAGTACAGAGCTTCAAAATTCATGAAGAGCCAACTGACAGAACTAAAGGGAAAACCAGACAGATCCATACTCATCAGTCATTGCTGGAGCTTATAACCCCGATTTCTCAGAAAGTGATAGAATAAGTGAACCAAAAACAAGCAGTAAAAATATAGAAGCTCTGAAGACTATCAACTTGATCTATTTAATATTTATAGAGTAGTACACCCAACAACTGAAGAATATGTATGTTTTTCAAATATGTATGGAATGTTCACCAATGAGGACCATATGCTGGGCCATAAAAACAAATCTTAATAAGTTTCAGAAGACTAAAATATGTCAGAATTGTTCTCTGACCACAGTGGGATTAAATTAGAAGGTAATGATAAGATTTTTAGAAAAATCCCCCAATGTTTGGAAATTAAATAGTACAATTCTAAATACCATGGCTCAGAGAAGAAGTCATAAGGAATATGAGAAGTCATTTTGAACTGAATGAAAATGAAAACACAAATGTGAAATTTTGTGTCATGCAGCTCAAGTAGTGCTTAGAGTGAAATTTATACCTTTAAATGCATATATTACAAAAAAGAAAGTTTAATTCAGTGAACTGTTTCCACACTAAGAAAATTTAAAAAGAAGAGTAGTGAATGAAAGTAAATAGAATGAAGGAAATAATATAGATAAGAGCAGAAATCAAGGAAATAGAAAACTAACAACACAGAAAATTTACAGTCAACTGTGGGTTCTTCAAAGAAGCAATGGAATTGGTAGGCCCCTTGTAAGACTGATCAAGGGAAAAATGAAGACTCATAAATTACCAAATTTTTGTAATGAAAGAGGGCAAGAGTGGATATCATTCGAGGTTCTAATGGCATTTATTTATTTATTTTTAAGTAGAATCATTTTTAAAAATATTTATTTAGGCTGTGCTGGGTCTTAGTTGCAGCGTGCGGGCTTTTTAGTTGTGGCATGGGGACTCTTAGTTGCGGCATGCATGCGGGATCTGGTTCCCCAACCAGGGATCGGACCTGGGCCCCTGCATTGGGAGCGCAGATTCTTACCCACTGGACCACCAGGGAAGTCCTTCTAATGGCATTTAAAAAGAGAATATTTTGGGGCTTCCCTGGTGGCGCGGTGGTTGAGAGTCCGCCTGCTGATGCAGGGGACGCGGGTTCGTGCCCCGGTCCGGGAAAATCCCACATGCCGCGGAGCGGCTGGACCTGTGAGCCATGGCCGCTGAGCCTGCGCGTCCGGAGCCTATGCTCCGCAACGGGAGAGGCCACAGCAGTGAGAGGCCCGTGTACCACAAAAAAAAAAAAAAAAAAAGAGAATATTTTGAACAACTTTATGCCAATAAATTTGATAATTTAGGTATAATAGACAAATTCCTTGAAAAATATGGTGTATCAAAACTGGATCAAAAAAGGAGTAGAAAGTTGACCAGGCCTATATCTATTATGGAATTGAATTTGTAATCAAAATATTTCCGCAAGGAAAACTCCAGGCACAGGTTAGTTTACTGGTGAATTCTACTAAACATCTAAATATGAAATAATACCAACCTTACTGAAACTCTTTCAGAAAATAAAGAAGAAGGAAATACTTCCTAATTCATCTTATGAGACTAGAATTACTCTCACATTTAAACCTGAAAAACACATTATATAAAGAGAAACTCCCTTATGAACATTGACATAAAATTCCCACAAAAAGTCTTAGCAAATTGAATCTAATGTAAATAGGAAACTAATATGTCATAACCAAGTTAGGCTTATTTCTGGAATGCAAGGGTTTTTCACTATTCAAAAATAAATTAGCTAATTTCAGCTACATTAACAATAAAGAAAAAATCTTATAATTATCTCAGATATTCAGAAAATGTTTTTAACATCCATTCATGATAATAACTCTTAGCTGACTAGGAAGAGAAGTCAATTTCTTCAGCTCAAAAAAGAGCACCTATGAAAAGTTTACAGGTAAGGTCATACCAAATGATGAAAGCTGAACACTTTTCCCATGAGATTGCAAAGAACACAAAGACATCCACTACAATCCCTTGATCATTATTATATGTGGAGGTCCTAGTTACGCAATATGTCAAGAGATAATAAAATTGAAAAGGAAGTAGTAGCATTGTCTTTACTCACAGACAGTATGATTGTCTAAGTAGGGCAACACATAAAAATCAGTTGTAGGGGCTTCCCTGGTGGCGCAGTGGTTGCACGTCCGCCTGCCGATGCAGGGGAACCGGGTTCGCGCCCTGGCCTGGGAGGATCCCACATGCCGCGGAGTGGCTGGGCCCGTGAAGCCATGGCCGCTGGGTCTGCGCGTCCGGAGCCTGTGCTCCGCAATGGGAGAGGCCACAGCGGAGGGAGGCCCGCATACCACAAAAATAAATAAATAAATAAAAATCAGTTGTAATTCTATATGTTGACAACAAGCAAATGGAAACTGAAATTTTAGAAAATATTATTTACCGTGGCATCAAAATGCATAAAGTACTTCAGAATAAGTTTAACAAAAATTGTACAAGATCTCTACACAGAAAACCATACTACTGAGAGAAAATGAAAAATACCTAAACAAAAATAGGGATATATCTAGTTCATGGTTTGATTATTCAAACTTTAAGCTGACCATTTCTCCCAAATTCAGTTATTATTGCAACACAATCCCAGCCAAAATCACAGGGAGCTTTTTGTAGAAACTTATACTTGGAATTTTAAATTTACATTGAATTTCAGTGGACCTAGAAGAGTTAAACCATTTTGAAAAAGAGCTGAGGAGAGCAAGATGGTGGAGGAGAAGGATGTGCGCTCACTCCCTCTTGCGAGAGCACCGGAATCACAGCTAACTGCTGAATAGTCATTGACAGGAAGACACTGGAACTCACCCAAAAAGATACCCCAAATCCAAGACAAAGGAGAAGCTGCAATGAGACAGTAGGAGGGGCACAATCACAATAAAATCAAATCCCATAACTGCTGGGTGGGTGACACACAGACTGGAGAACACTTATACCAAAGAAGTCCACCCACTGGAGTGAAGGTTCTGAGCCCGACTTCAGGCTTCCCAACCTGGGGGTCCGGCAACGGGAGGAGGAATTCCTAGAGAATCAGACTTTGAAGGCTAGTGGGAATTGATTGCAGGACTTCGACAGGACTGGGGGAAGCAGAGACTCCACTCTTGGAGGGAACACACAAAGTAGTGTGCGCATCAAGATCCTGGGGAGGGAGCAGTGACCCCATAGGAGACTGAACCAGACCTACCTGCTAGTGTTGGAGGATCTCCTGCAGAGGCAGGGGGTGGCTGTGGCTCGCCCCAGGGACAAGGACACTGGCAGCAGAAGTTCTGGGAAGTACTCCTTGGCATGAGCCCTCCCAGAGTCTGCCATGAGCCCTCCCAGAGTCTGCCATTAGCCCCACCAAAGAGCCGGGTAGGCTCCAGTGTGGGGTTGCCTCAGGCCAAACGACCAACAGGGAGGGAACCCAGTCCCACCCATCAGCAGACAAGCGGATTCAAGTTTTACTGAGCTCTGCCCACCAGAGCAACAGCCAGCTCTACCCACCAGCAGTCCCTCCCATCAGGAAGCTTGCACAAGCCTCTTAGCCTCATCCACCAGAGGGCACACAGCAGAAGCAAGAAGAACTACAGTCTGCAGCCTGTGGAACTAAAACCACATTTACAGAAAGAGAGACAAAATGAAAAGGCAGAGGACTATGTACCAGATGAAGGAGTAAGATAAAACCCCAGGAAAAGCGACTAAATGAAGTGGAGATAGGCAACCTTTCCGAAAAAGAATTCAGAATAATGACAGTGAAGATGATCCAGGACCTCGGAAAAAGAATGGAGGCATGGATAGAGAAGATGCAAGAAATGTTTAACAAAGACCTAGAAGAATTAAAGAACAAACACCTAGAAGAATTAAAGAACAAACAAACAGACATGAGCAATACAATAACTGAAATGAAGACTACACTAAAAGGAATCAATAGCAGAATAACTGAGGTAGAAGAACAGATAAGTGACCTGGAAGACAGAATGGTGGAATTCACTGCCACGGAACAGAATAAAGAAAAAAGAATGAAAACAGCCTATGGGACAACATTAAACGCACCAACATTCACCTTATAGGGGTCCCAGAAGGAGAAGAGAGAGAGAAAGGACCAGAGAAAATATTTGAAGAGATTATAGTCGAAAACTTCCCTAACATGGGGAAGGAAATAGCCACCCTAGTCCAGGAAGTGCAGAGAGTCCCAGGCAGGATAAACCCAAGGAGAAACATGCCGAGACACCTAGTAATCAAACTGACAAAAATTAAAGACTAAGAGAAATTACTGAAAGCAACAAGGAAAAAATGACAAATAACATACAAGGGAACTTCCATAAAGTTAACAGCTGATTTCTCAGCAGAAGCTCTACAAGCCAGAGGGAGTGGCATGACATATTTAAAGTGATGAAAGGGAAGAACCTACAACCAAGATTACTCTACCCGGTAAGGATCTCATGCAGATTCGACGGAGAAATCAAAAGCCTTACAGCCAAGCAAAAGCTAAGAGAATTCAGCACCACCAAAAGACCTAGAAGAATTAAAGAACAAACACCTAGAAGAATTAAAGAACAAACAAACAGACATGAGCAATACAATAACTGAAATGAAGACTACACTAAAAGGAATCAATAGCAGAATAACTGAGGTAGAAGAACAGATAAGTGACCTGGAAGACAGAATGGTGGAATTCACTGCCACGGAACAGAATAAAGAAAAAAGAATGAAAACAGCCTATGGGACAACATTAAACGCACCAACATTCACCTTATAGGGGTCCCAGAAGGAGAAGAGAGAGAGAAAGGACCAGAGAAAATATTTGAAGAGATTATAGTCGAAAACTTCCCTAACATGGGGAAGGAAATAGCCACCCTAGTCCAGGAAGTGCAGAGAGTCCCAGGCAGGATAAACCCAAGGAGAAACATGCCGAGACACCTAGTAATCAAACTGACAAAAATTAAAGACTAAGAGAAATTACTGAAAGCAACAAGGAAAAAATGACAAATAACATACAAGGGAACTTCCATAAAGTTAACAGCTGATTTCTCAGCAGAAGCTCTACAAGCCAGAGGGAGTGGCATGACATATTTAAAGTGATGAAAGGGAAGAACCTACAACCAAGATTACTCTACCCGGTAAGGATCTCATGCAGATTCGACGGAGAAATCAAAAGCCTTACAGCCAAGCAAAAGCTAAGAGAATTCAGCACCACCAAGCCAGCTCTACAACAAACGCTAAAGGAACTTCTCTAAGTGGGAAACACTAGAGAAGAAAAGGACCTACAAAAACAAACCCGTTAACAATTAAGAAAATGGTAATAGGAACATACATATCGATAATTACCTTAAGCGTGAATGGATTAAATGCTCCAACCTAAAGACCCAGGCTCACTGAATGGATACAGAAATAAGACCCATATATATGCTGTCTACAAGAGACCCACTTCAAACCTACGGACAGATACAGACTGAAAGTGAGGGGATGGAAAAATATATTCCATGCAAATAGAAATCAAAAGAAAGCTGGAGTAGCAATACTCATATCAGATAAAACAGACTTTAAAGAATGTTACAAGAGACACTACCTAATGGGCACTGTCCTAAAGGAAAGACACTACCTAATGATCAAGGGTTCAATCCAAGAAGATATAACAATTATAAATATATATGCACCCAACGTAGAAGCACCTCAATACATAAGGCAACTGCTAACAGCTATAAAAGAGGAAGTCGACAGTAACACAATAATAGTGGGGGACTTTAACACCCCGCTTACACCAATGGACAGATCATCCAAAATGAAAATAAATAAGGAAACACAAGCTTTAAATGATACATTACACAAGATGGACTTAATTGATACTTATAGGACATTCCATCCATAAAGAACAGAATACACATTTTTCTCAAGTGCTCATGGAACATTCTCCAGGATAGATCATATATTGGGTCACAAATCTAGCCTTGGTAAATTTAAGAAACTTGAAATTGTATCAAGTATCTTTTCCGACCACAACGCTATGAGGCTAGATATCAATTATAGGAAAAGATCTGTAAAAAATACAAACACATGGAGGCTAAACAATACACTACTTAATAACGAAGTGATCACTGAAGAAAT
>NC_041219.1:54459972-54460343 GCF_002837175.3 Physeter macrocephalus | reverse complement strand
GCTTTGTGACCACCTAGAGGGGTGGGATAGGGAGGGTGGGAGGGAGGGTGACGCAAGAGGGAAGAGATATGGGAACATATGTGTATGTATAACTGATTCACTTTGTTGTAAAGCAGAAACTAACACGCCATTGTAAAACAGTTATACTCCAATAAAGATGTTAAAAAAAATAAACATACCTTTGAATAAAAAAAAAAAGCACCTCAATACATGAGGCAACTGCTAACAGCTATAAAAGAGGAAGTCGACAGTAACACAATAATAGTGGGAGACTTTAACACCTCACTTACACCAATGGACAGATCATCCAAACAGAAAATTAATAAGGAAACACAAGCTTTAAATGACACAGTAGACCAGATAGATTTAAT
>NC_041219.1:54400202-54459638 GCF_002837175.3 Physeter macrocephalus | reverse complement strand
TTTCTTCTCAAGTGCACATGGAACATTCTCCAGGATAGATCACACCTTGATTTACAAATCAAGCCTCAGTAAATTTAAGAAAATTGAAATCATATCAAGTATCTTTTCTGACCACAACGCTATGAGATTAGAAATAAATTACAGGGAATAACACGTAAAAAACAAACACATGGAGGCTAAACAATACGTTGCTAAATAACCAAGAGATTACTGAAGAAATCAAAGAGGAAATCAGAAAATCCCTAGAGACAAATGACAACAAAAACACAACAATGCAAAACCTATGGGATGCAGCAAAAGCAGTTCTAAGAGGGAAGTTTATAGCAATACAGTCCTACCTCAAGAAACAAGAAAAATCTCAAATAAACAGTCTAACCTGGGACTTCCCTGGTGGCACTGTGGTTAAGAATCTGCCTGCCAATGCATGGGACACAGGTTCAAGCCCTGCTGTAGGAAGATCCCACATGTCTTCAAGCAACTAAGCCTGTGCACCACAACTACTGAGCCTGCTCTCTAGAACCCACAAGTCACAGCTACTGAAGCCCGTGTGCCTAGAGCCCGTGCTCTGCAACAAGAGAAGCCACCACAAGGAGAAGCCTGCGCAGTGCAACAAAAAGCACCCCCTGCTTGCCACATCTAGAGAAAGCCTGCATGCATCAACAAAAACCCAATGCAGCCAAAATAAATAAATTTTAAAAACCAATCAAACCTTACACCTAAAGCAACTAGAGAAGGAAGAGCAAACAAAATTCAAAGTCAGTAGAAGGAAAGAAATCATAAAGATCAGAGCAGAAATAAATGAAACAGAAACAAAGAAACAGTAGCAAAGATCAATAAAACTAAAAGCTGGTTCTTCGAGAGCATAAACAAAATTGGTAGACCTCTAGCCAGAATCATAAGGGAAAGAGGGAGAGGACTCAAATCAATAAAATTAGAAGTGAAAAAGGAGAAGTTACAATGGACACCGCAGAAATACAAAGCATCATAAGAGACTACTGCAAGCAACTCTATGCCAATAAAATGGACAACCTGGAAGAAATGGACAAATTCTTAGAAAGGTACAACCTTTCAAGACTGAACCAGGAAGAAATAGAAAATATGAAAAGGCCAATCACAAGTAATGAAATTGAAACTGTTATTAAAAATCTTGCAACAAACAAAAGTCCAGGACTGTGAATTCCAGCCTGTGAAGATGGCTTCACAGGTGAATTCTATCAAACATTTAAAGAAGAGCTAAAACCCATCCTTCTCAAACTCTTCCAAAAAATTGCAGAGGAAGGAACACTCCCAAACTCATTCTACGTGGCCACCATCACCCTGATACCAAAACCAGACAGAGATACTACTAAAAAAGAAAATTACAGACCATTATCCTGATAAATATAGATGCAAAAATCCTCAACAAAATACAAGGAAACAGAATCCAACAACACATCAAAAGGGTCATACACCATGATCAAGTGGGATTTATCCCAGGGATGCAAGAATTCTTCACTATATGCAAATCAATCAATGTGATATACCATATTAACAAATTGAAGGATAAAAACCATATGATCATCTCAATAGATGCAGGAAAAGCTTTTGACAAAATTCAATACCCATATATGATAAAAAAAACTCCACTATTATTCAACATAGTTTTGGAAGTTTTGGCCACAGCAATCAGAGAAGAAAAAGAAATAAAAGGAATACAAATTGGAAAAGAAGAAGTCAAACTGTCACTGTTTGCAGATGACATGATTCTATACATAGAAAATCTTCAGGATGCCACCAGAAAACTACTAGAGCTAATCAATGAATTTGGTAAAGTTGCAGGATACAAAACTAATGCACAGAAATCTCTTCATTCCTATACACTAACAATGAAAGATCAGAAGGAGAAATTAAGGAAACAATCCCATTCACTATTGCAACAAAAAGAATATAGTACCTAGGAATAAACCTACCTAAGGAGGTCAAAGACCTGTATTCAGAAAACTATAAGACATTGATGAAAGAAATCAAAGATGATACAAACGGATGGAGAGATAGACCATGTTCTTGGATTGGAAGAATCAATATTGTGAAAATGACTCTACTACCCAAAGCAATCTACAGATTCAGTGCACTCCCTATCAAATTACCAATGGCCTTTTTTAGAGAACCAGAACAAAAAATCTGAAAATTTGTATGGAGACACAAAAGACCCCGCATAGCCAAAGCAATCTTGAGGGAAAAAAACAGAGCTGGAGGAATCATACTCCCTGACTTCATACTGTACTACAAAGCTGCAGTAATCAAGACAATATGGTACAGGCACAAAAACAGAATTATCAATCAGTGGAACAGGATAGAAAGCCCAGAGGTAAACCCACGCACCTGTGGTCAACTAATCTATGACAAAGGAGGCAAGGATTTACAATGGAGAAGACAGTCTCTTCAGTAAGTGGTGCTGGGGGGACTTCCCTTGTGGCACAGTGGTTGAGAATCCACCTGCCAATGCAGGGGACATGGGTTCGAGCCCTGGTCCGGGAAGATCCCACATGCCACGGAGCAATTAAGCCTGGCACCACAACTACTGAGCCTACGCTCTAGAGCCCACAAGCCACAACTACTGAGCCCACATGCCACAACTACAGAAGCCTATGCGCCTAGAGCCCAGGCTCCGCAACAGGAGAGGCCACGGCAGTGAGAAGCCCTCACACTGCAACAAAGAGTAGCCCCAGCTCACCATAACTAGAGAAAGCCCGCACACAGCAACGAAGACCCAATGCAGCCAAAAATAAATAAATAAAAATTTAAAATAATAATAATAAGTGGTGCTGGGAAAACTGGACAGCTACATGTAAAAGAATGAAATCAGAACATTCCCTAATACCACACACAAAAATAAACTCAAAATGGATTAAAGACCTAAGTGTAAGACCGGACACTATAAACCTCTTTGAGGAAAACATAGGAAGACCACTCTTTGACATAAATCACAGCAAGATCTTGTTTGACCCACCTCCTAGAGTAATGGAAATAAAAACCAAAATAAACAAATGCGACCTAATTAAACTTAAAAGCTTTTGCACAGTGAAGGAAATCTGTATAAGATGAAAAGACAACCCTCAGAATGGGAGAAAATATTTGCACACGAATCAACAGACAAAGGATTAATCTCCAAAATATATAAACAGCTCATGAAGCTCAATATTAAAAAAACAAACAGCCCAATCAAAACATGGGTAGACCACTGCCTGGTGGCGCAGTGGTTGAGAGTCCGCCTGCCGACACGGGGGATGCGGGTTCGTGCCCCGGTCCGGGAAGATCCCACATGCCGCGGAGCGGCTCGGTCCGTGAGCCGTGGCTGCTGAGCCTGTGTGTCCGGAGCCCGTGCTCCGCAACGGGAGAGGCCACAACGGTGAGAGGCCCGGATACCGCAAAAAAAAAAAAAAAAAAATGGGCAGAAGACCTAAATAGACATCTCTCCAAAAAAGACATACAGGTGGCCAAGAGGCACATGAAAAACTGCTCAACATCACTAATTAGAATGGGCTCAACAGTTCGAATGGGCATGATCACAAAATCTACAAACAACAAATGGTGGAGAGGGTGTGGAGAAGAGGGAACCCTCTTGCACTGTTGGTGGGAATGTAAATCTCTACATCCACTATGGGGGACGCGGGTTCGTGCCCCGGTCCGGGAAGATCCCACATGCCGCGGAGCGGCTCGGTCCGTGAGCCGTGGCTGCTGAGCCTGTGTGTCCGGAGCCCGTGCTCCGCAACGGGAGAGGCCACAACGGTGAGAGGCCCGCGTACCGCAAAAAAAAAAAAAAAAAAATGGGCAGAAGACCTAAATAGACATCTCTCCAAAAAAGACATACAGGTGGCCAAGAGGCACATGAAAAACTGCTCAACATCACTAATTAGAATGGGCTCAACAGTTCGAATGGGCATGATCACAAAATCTACAAACAACAAATGGTGGAGAGGGTGTGGAGAAGAGGGAACCCTCTTGCACTGTTGGTGGGAATGTAAATCTCTACATCCACTATGGACAACAGTATGGAGGTTCCTTAAAACACTGAAAATAAAATTACCATATGACCCAGCAATCCCACTACTGGGCATATACCCAGAGAAAACCATAGTTCAAAAAGACACATGCACCCCAATGTTCATTGCAGCACTATTTACAAAGCCACGTCATGGAAGCAACCTAAATGCCCATCAACAGACGAATGGATAAAGAAGATGTGGTACCTATATGCAATGGAATATTAGCCATAAAAAGGAATCAAATTGGGTCATTTGTAGAGACGTGGATGGACCTAGAGATTGTCATGCTGAGTGAACTAAGTCAGAAAGAGAAAAACGAATATTGTATATTAATGCATATATGTGGAATATAGAAAAATGGTACAGATGAACTGCTTTGTAAGGCAGAAATAGAGATACAGTTGTAAAGAACAAACGTATGGACACCATGAGGGGAAAGTGTAGGGGAGGATGAATTGGGAGATTGGGATTGACATATATACACTAATATGCTTAAAATAGATAACTAATAAGAACCTGCTATATAAAAATTAAATTAAATTTAAAAAGAAGAAAGAAAAAGAACAGAGTCGGAAGACTTCCACTACCAGATATGGAGTCTTGGTATACAACGACAGTAATTAAAAGTATGGTTAGGGCATGAACACTGACATGTAGAATAATGGAACAGAATGAAGAGTACCAAATAGACCCACAGATACACGGTCACAGGCACCAGTGTAGTTTAATGGGGAAACACTTGTGTTTTCAATAAATGATGCAGCTACAACTGGATGTCTGTAGGGTAAAGTGAGGTAGGGACCTCATACTATATGCAGAAATTAGTTCAAAGTGGATCATAGACC
This sequence comes from Physeter macrocephalus, assembly GCF_002837175.3. Taxonomy (NCBI): domain Eukaryota; kingdom Metazoa; phylum Chordata; class Mammalia; order Artiodactyla; family Physeteridae; genus Physeter; species Physeter macrocephalus. The sequence continues at coordinate 54,454,768 of NC_041219.1, read as the reverse complement.
TAAACATAAAAGGAAAACCATAAACTTCTGGAAGAAAGTGGGGAACTTTGGAATAAGCAAAGATTATTTTAGTACACATAATAAATTTTCATTTATTATGAAAATTTATTGTTTTCATAATTTATTATTTTATTATTCATTTTTTATTATTATTATTATTCATTTATTATTTTCATTTGCTTTTATTTTCTCTTTTTAATCTTTGGGCAGTGTAGTCCACATCACTGAGTTGAATATGAACTGGATAAAAGTAGTCATGACCTTTCTGATATATAGGCGTATATTCAAAACATTTTTTTTCTAACCAGTTGCTCAATGGAAATAAGAAGTTTCTTACTTTCACTGGGAACATAAATCTAATTATGTTGCACTTACGTTTACAAACCTTCAAAAGCTCCATATTTCAATCAACTCTCCATAATTTGGTCCCTTGGAGCATTTCTGGCTCTATTTCCCTCTATGGTTCTTATCTCCATTATCCCAAATCTATTCAAACTTACATTCTCCCTCCTTAATGCTCTTGCTAAAACCATTCTTCTGTCTTAAATGCTTTCTCCATATTCTGCCTTTTATGGTTCCACCCTTTTCTCAGGGCTGACACCAAATCACATTGCCTGTAAAGAAACCAGCTTAAATCTTCCCAGTCAACACTGGTGCCCCCATCACTTTGCTCTGTTTTGTTTTTTAGAGCATTTTTACACCATTTACACCTTGTTTCTAGACTATGTGCTCCAAAACTGTGCTAAGCACTGTGGATAAAATATTCACTGAGATGATGTATTTTTCCTCACATCACAGAGCTCATAGACTTATGCAAGCACGATTTCTGTGGGTGAAGATAAACATAAACGGCCATATGAGAGGGGTGCGTCATTTGATAAAACATCCTGTAATGGGTGTTTTATTTTTTATAGAATTTTGTTTTTTGTTTTTTTTTTTCGGTACGTGGGCCTCTCGCCGCTGTGGCCTCTCCCGTTGCGGAGCACAGGCTTCGGACGCGCAGGCTCAGCGGCCATGGCTTAGGGGCCCAGCCGCTCCGCGGCATGTGGGATCTTCTTCCCGGACCGGGGCACGAACCCGCGTTCTCCACATTGGTAGGCGGACTCTCAACCACTGCGCCGCCAGGGAAGCCCTATAGAATGTTTTTATGTGTGTTAAAGTTTTGTTTCCACATGTAAGTCCTTAAGATACCTGAAATGTATTGTGTGAGGAAAGTTTTTTATTCTAGTTTTTCTCTATGGAAAGCCAGTTGTAATATACCCTATATAATATGGTAAGTGCCCATATGTGCCTGAGTCTGTTCCTGGGCTGTGTTCAGTTTTCCATTTACCTGTTATGGCCGTGCTAGATCGTTACTGTTTCATATACTGTTCTACTTTTAAGTTCTGGTGTATGGCAGGACAGAAGTCTCCTCAGTGTGCTTCAGTCAGAATCACCTGGAACTTCACTCTTTCATAGAAATTTTATAATGATATTGACTAGGTTCTTAAAAAAAAAAACCCTTTTGGGACTTTGATAAGAATTTGCATTTATTAATAGACTAGGCAAAATTAGATATTTATTATAACAGTAAGTCTTGTCATCCACTTACATAGCCTATTTATCCATTTATTTAAGTTTTTTTTATGACTTTCATTAGTATTTCGTGCATTTTTCTCAGCAAAATTCTCACACATCTACGTTAGATTTATTTCTAGATACCTCATTTGCTGCTATCATGAATGATATATTTTTTCAATTAAATTCTCTACTTTTTTATTCCTGGTATGTAAAAAGCTATTTAAAAAAAAAATACTGCTGTTCTATATATATCCTGTTACCCCTTATTAGCTTTGTTAGTTAGAGTAGCACAACCTGCTGAAAACTTTCTGTGACTTAACACAGTAAAAGTTTATTTCTCAGTGGATCTAATAGACCAATGCTATTATTTCTGATTGGTGGTGCTTTTTAAATCTATGCTGTATATATGCCCTGTTTAATTCATGTGCTTTGTGACTTTTGTATTTTTTTTTTCTTGTTTAGTGTTACTAGAAGTTTGTGTACTTTATACTTTTTATGCAGGAGCTAGATTGGGATTTTGTTCACCTCTATTTTATGTTTGTTTTCACTCTACTAGTTTCTGGTCTATTATCATTTCCTTCTATTTTCCTTACATTAACCATGTTTATTTTTTCCAGATTACTTGAATATTGTCAGTTATTATGGAAGGCTATAAATTTTTCTCTAAGCCTCCCATTAGCTATATCCAAATTTTGATATGTAGAAATTTCTCCTTGTGTATTTTAGGTCTTTTGGTTTCCTGAGCTTTTCCTGTTGATTCATGTTTTATCCAGGGTGTGGTGGTTTAATTTCATAAAATTAGGGGGGAGTATTCAGTGTTGATTTCACAATATTATTACTGAATACATTGTAGTGAGAAAAAAATAGTCTATAAAAGGTAAGCAAAAGAGGCATAAATACAGCTACAGTAGAAATGTTTAAAATTATCTATTGACCAGGTATCCTGGCATTAGACGGTATGTTGATTTTACCCTCAGGCTGGAATCAGGATGATGACATCATTTCCAGCTATTCCTAGGTCTCTTTCTTACATGTAAGAAAAACTTTCCCAGAAGTCCTTCACAGCCTCCTTGTACAGCAGACTAACTAACCTTCATCATCCGTTTGGCCAGACTGAGTCACATGCCAAGTCACTGGGAAGGGAAAAGTGCACCTTTTTTGTCTTACTCTGTTAGTACCTACCTCTGAGGTCTGGAAAGAGGGTGTTTATCTTTGAGTCATGCTGAAGAAGGGGTGGATCCATGAACAAAGTTGGAAGGCAGCCCGATACAGTCTTCTGCAGTTGCCTCCTATATGCCCTATGTCAATATGCCTTGGACATCAGTGAATTTATTGGAAGGGAGAAAGGATACTGATTAATCTGGAGAGTCTGATACATGGCATTCTGTTAGGAGAGCTTCTCATATCTATTTAAATGCCCTTTAACACAGTTCAGTTATTTCTAGTTTTTACAGTGTGAAGTCTCTTGTAACTCTTAACTTTCCTCATGAGGATTTGTTTTCTTATATGGTTTGTAATCTTTGACTATGAGCTCATCTTCTGTGGGACTACTTACCTTGGGAGTCTTATTCGTTCAGATCAGCTTTCAGTTTGTCTGAGACAGTGAGTTTCGCTGTTTCTGGACCAGTTTTTATGTGAGCTTTTGTTCTTGGAATTTTGTGTATCTCATTTACCAGCGATTTCTCATGGGTGATTCTTTTCACTCTCAAAGCTCTGGACTCTTCACTGCCCCGCTGGGCGGGTAGGCAGCGTTTTTCTGGTCCCTGTTTTACAGAGGGAGCCAACCTTTGTGACTTTCTTTAGCTGTAATGCATAGGTTATTTCTGTCTCCTACGGAGCCTGAATCCAGGAACCTCTTTCCTAGCCCTTAGTTATGAAGGCCTGTAGCCCACTGTTTTACCCCTTATGAGCCATTTCTACTTTATCTCTCATCAGTGCTTTGACTTTGAGTTCTGTCTTCATTATTGGCACTTCCAGTTTATTTTAGCTCATGCTTGATACCTCATTGTTATTTTCTATTTTATGCAGTGTTTTCATGAGTTTGGAGCAAGAGGGAAGGGTCCTTATATGTTGGCTTAGTTCATAATGTTTATCAGAAGTGTAAGTTTCAATTAAACCAAATTGGTTTTCAGAATTTAGTTTTTTTTCCTTCTCTTAATTTATTTTTTGGCCTTTATTTTTATATGCATACTTTTCCTTCTTGAAGTCTTCAAAATCCATAACAAGGATTTTGATTGCTACTTTTTAGACAGAACATCTGTTGCAAAATTTTTCCCATTTCTTGTGGGATGGGGTAAATTACAACTCTGTTGAACCAAAATTTTATGTGGAAAGGTAGCAAGAAACAATGATGAAAGATGTGCTGGCCCTACTTTGTTTCTGAAATGTTATTTTGTTCTCTTAAGTTTCTGTAAGGTGGAGAGTTACTTCTGCTTAAAAATTTTCATCTTCACCCAAACTCTGTGTCTTATGGAAGTTTATTTTTCCAATATACTTTAAAGAAAAAAACCTTTCTGTTCTCAGCCTGCTCATGATATCCATCTCCTGTTGCTTTGGCTCAGAGTTCCATTCTACTTCATGATAAACACCTTCCTATCTCATTGTATCTTCAACTCTGAGCTCTGGGAGCAGGCTCACAGAGGAAACTCACTGTGCTATCTAAATGAGCCATGACAAGCATGGGAGTGGAATTTACTGCTGGGAAGTAGACCAGGTGGTATTCAGGGGGCTTGTTCCATGTGGTAATTGCAGAACCCATTAGTATTGAAGTAGAAACTGGAGGAGTGAAGCTTTTTAGCTACTAATTTCCTGGAGAGATAAGATAGTCACACGTGCTTGTGTTTTTCCATTTCTCCATGTAAAATGGTGCTTGAGGACACTTCTTATTATTTCTCACTCTGATTTTTTATTTGTTTTATTTTTATTTTATAGGCAGGCTTAATGTGACTAAACCCCTCAGTACGAAAATTCTGAGACACCAGGGTTAAGTTGTTGTGTTATTAAGTGGATCCTCCAGCCCTTCTTTCTGGGGATGAAGGCCTACAGAGATGAAGTGTAATAAGGCTCAGAGATGTCAGTGGTTCCAGATGTGGAAGAGGGCCTCATCAGAGGGTTTCTTCACCAGGACAGATGTGCATATCTTGGGCCTGTGCTAATTAAGAGAGTGTTTTCCTCTCATTTTATTGTTACTCCATCTGTTAGAAAGTATCCAGATAATTGCACAACACATATAAATGATGATGTATCCATCACATGCAAACAATAGAAATACTTTAGCATAGTTCTTTTCAGGAAGGTTCATTTGGGGACAGCGGGCAGATCCGTTCTTCCCAGTCACCATTCTGGGAAGTGCTGATGGGCCCCAGAGCCCACCCTATGAAAATTTATTGTTTTCATAATTTATTATTTTATTATTCATTTATTATTATTATTATTATTCATTTATTATTTTCATTTGCTTTTATTTTCTCTTTTTAATCTTTGGGCAGTGTAGTCCACATCACTGAGTTGAATATGAACTGGATAAAAGTAGTCATGACCTTTCTGATATATAGGCGTATATTCAAAACATTTTTTTTCTAACCAGTTGCTCAATGGAAATAAGAAGTTTCTTACTTTCACTGGGAACATAAATCTAATTATGTTGCACTTACGTTTACAAACCTTCAAAAGCTCCATATTTCAATCAACTCTCCATAATTTGGTCCCTTGGAGCATTTCTGGCTCTATTTCCCTCTATGGTTCTTATCTCCATTATCCCAAATCTATTCAAACTTACATTCTCCCTCCTTAATGCTCTTGCTAAAACCATTCTTCTGTCTTAAATGCTTTCTCCATATTCTGCCTTTTATGGTTCCACCCTTTTCTCAGGGCTGACACCAAATCACATTGCCTGTAAAGAAACCAGCTTAAATCTTCCCAGTCAACACTGGTGCCCCCATCACTTTGCTCTGTTTTGTTTTTTAGAGCATTTTTACACCATTTACACCTTGTTTCTAGACTATGTGCTCCAAAACTGTGCTAAGCACTGTGGATAAAATATTCACTGAGATGATGTATTTTTCCTCACATCACAGAGCTCATAGACTTATGCAAGCACGATTTCTGTGGGTGAAGATAAACATAAACGGCCATATGAGAGGGGTGCGTCATTTGATAAAACATCCTGTAATGGGTGTTTTATTTTTTATAGAATTTTGTTTTTTGTTTTTTTTTTTCGGTACGTGGGCCTCTCGCCGCTGTGGCCTCTCCCGTTGCGGAGCACAGGCTTCGGACGCGCAGGCTCAGCGGCCATGGCTTAGGGGCCCAGCCGCTCCGCGGCATGTGGGATCTTCTTCCCGGACCGGGGCACGAACCCGCGTTCTCCACATCGGTAGGCGGACTCTCAACCACTGCGCCGCCAGGGAAGCCCTATAGAATGTTTTTATGTGTGTTAAAGTTTTGTTTCCACATGTAAGTCCTTAAGATACCTGAAATGTATTGTGTGAGGAAAGTTTTTTATTCTAGTTTTTCTCTATGGAAAGCCAGTTGTAATATACCCTATATAATATGGTAAGTGCCCATATGTGCCTGAGTCTGTTCCTGGGCTGTGTTCAGTTTTCCATTTACCTGTTATGGCCGTGCTAGATCGTTACTGTTTCATATACTGTTCTACTTTTAAGTTCTGGTGTATGGCAGGACAGAAGTCTCCTCAGTGTGCTTCAGTCAGAATCACCTGGAACTTCACTCTTTCATAGAAATTTTATAATGATATTGACTAGGTTCTTAAAAAAAAAAACCCTTTTGGGACTTTGATAAGAATTTGCATTTATTAATAGACTAGGCAAAATTAGATATTTATTATAACAGTAAGTCTTGTCATCCACTTACATAGCCTATTTATCCATTTATTTAAGTTTTTTTTATGACTTTCATTAGTATTTCGTGCATTTTTCTCAGCAAAATTCTCACACATCTACGTTAGATTTATTTCTAGATACCTCATTTGCTGCTATCATGAATGATATATTTTTTCAATTAAATTCTCTACTTTTTTATTCCTGGTATGTAAAAAGCTATTTAAAAAAAAAATACTGCTGTTCTATATATATCCTGTTACCCCTTATTAGCTTTGTTAGTTAGAGTAGCACAACCTGCTGAAAACTTTCTGTGACTTAACACAGTAAAAGTTTATTTCTCAGTGGATCTAATAGACCAATGCTATTATTTCTGATTGGTGGTGCTTTTTAAATCTATGCTGTATATATGCCCTGTTTAATTCATGTGCTTTGTGACTTTTGTATTTTTTTTTTCTTGTTTAGTGTTACTAGAAGTTTGTGTACTTTATACTTTTTATGCAGGAGCTAGATTGGGATTTTGTTCACCTCTATTTTATGTTTGTTTTCACTCTACTAGTTTCTGGTCTATTATCATTTCCTTCTATTTTCCTTACATTAACCATGTTTATTTTTTCCAGATTACTTGAATATTGTCAGTTATTATGGAAGGCTATAAATTTTTCTCTAAGCCTCCCATTAGCTATATCCAAATTTTGATATGTAGAAATTTCTCCTTGTGTATTTTAGGTCTTTTGGTTTCCTGAGCTTTTCCTGTTGATTCATGTTTTATCCAGGGTGTGGTGGTTTAATTTCATAAAATTAGGGGGGAGTATTCAGTGTTGATTTCACAATATTATTACTGAATACATTGTAGTGAGAAAAAAATAGTCTATAAAAGGTAAGCAAAAGAGGCATAAATACAGCTACAGTAGAAATGTTTAAAATTATCTATTGACCAGGTATCCTGGCATTAGACGGTATGTTGATTTTACCCTCAGGCTGGAATCAGGATGATGACATCATTTCCAGCTATTCCTAGGTCTCTTTCTTACATGTAAGAAAAACTTTCCCAGAAGTCCTTCACAGCCTCCTTCTACAGCAGACTAACTAACCTTCATCATCCGTTTGGCCAGACTGAGTCACATGCCAAGTCACTGGGAAGGGAAAAGTGCACCTTTTTTGTCTTACTCTGTTAGTACCTACCTCTGAGGTCTGGAAAGAGGGTGTTTATCTTTGAGTCATGCTGAAGAAGGGGTGGATCCATGAACAAAGTTGGAAGGCAGCCCGATACAGTCTTCTGCAGTTGCCTCCTATATGCCCTATGTCAATATGCCTTGGACATCAGTGAATTTATTGGAAGGGAGAAAGGATACTGATTAATCTGGAGAGTCTGATACATGGCATTCTGTTAGGAGAGCTTCTCATATCTATTTAAATGCCCTTTAACACAGTTCAGTTATTTCTAGTTTTTACAGTGTGAAGTCTCTTGTAACTCTTAACTTTCCTCATGAGGATTTGTTTTCTTATATGGTTTGTAATCTTTGACTATGAGCTCATCTTCTGTGGGACTACTTACCTTGGGAGTCTTATTCGTTCAGATCAGCTTTCAGTTTGTCTGAGACAGTGAGTTTCGCTGTTTCTGGACCAGTTTTTATGTGAGCTTTTGTTCTTGGAATTTTGTGTATCTCATTTACCAGCGATTTCTCATGGGTGATTCTTTTCACTCTCAAAGCTCTGGACTCTTCACTGCCCCGCTGGGCGGGTAGGCAGCGTTTTTCTGGTCCCTGTTTTACAGAGGGAGCCAACCTTTGTGACTTTCTTTAGCTGTAATGCATAGGTTATTTCTGTCTCCTACGGAGCCTGAATCCAGGAACCTCTTTCCTAGCCCTTAGTTATGAAGGCCTGTAGCCCACTGTTTTACCCCTTATGAGCCATTTCTACTTTATCTCTCATCAGTGCTTTGACTTTGAGTTCTGTCTTCATTATTGGCACTTCCAGTTTATTTTAGCTCATGCTTGATACCTCATTGTTATTTTCTATTTTATGCAGTGTTTTCATGAGTTTGGAGCAAGAGGGAAGGGTCCTTATATGTTGGCTTAGTTCATAATGTTTATCAGAAGTGTAAGTTTCAATTAAACCAAATTGGTTTTCAGAATTTAGTTTTTTTTCCTTCTCTTAATTTATTTTTTGGCCTTTATTTTTATATGCATACTTTTCCTTCTTGAAGTCTTCAAAATCCATAACAAGGATTTTGATTGCTACTTTTTAGACAGAACATCTGTTGCAAAATTTTTCCCATTTCTTGTGGGATGGGGTAAATTACAACTCTGTTGAACCAAAATTTTATGTGGAAAGGTAGCAAGAAACAATGATGAAAGATGTGCTGGCCCTACTTTGTTTCTGAAATGTTATTTTGTTCTCTTAAGTTTCTGTAAGGTGGAGAGTTACTTCTGCTTAAAAATTTTCATCTTCACCCAAACTCTGTGTCTTATGGAAGTTTATTTTTCCAATATACTTTAAAGAAAAAAACCTTTCTGTTCTCAGCCTGCTCATGATATCCATCTCCTGTTGCTTTGGCTCAGAGTTCCATTCTACTTCATGATAAACACCTTCCTATCTCATTGTATCTTCAACTCTGAGCTCTGGGAGCAGGCTCACAGAGGAAACTCACTGTGCTATCTAAATGAGCCATGACAAGCATGGGAGTGGAATTTACTGCTGGGAAGTAGACCAGGTGGTATTCAGGGGGCTTGTTCCATGTGGTAATTGCAGAACCCATTAGTATTGAAGTAGAAACTGGAGGAGTGAAGCTTTTTAGCTACTAATTTCCTGGAGAGATAAGATAGTCACACGTGCTTGTGTTTTTCCATTTCTCCATGTAAAATGGTGCTTGAGGACACTTCTTATTATTTCTCACTCTGATTTTTTATTTGTTTTATTTTTATTTTATAGGCAGGCTTAATGTGACTAAACCCCTCAGTACGAAAATTCTGAGACACCAGGGTTAAGTTGTTGTGTTATTAAGTGGATCCTCCAGCCCTTCTTTCTGGGGATGAAGGCCTACAGAGATGAAGTGTAATAAGGCTCAGAGATGTCAGTGGTTCCAGATGTGGAAGAGGGCCTCATCAGAGGGTTTCTTCACCAGGACAGATGTGCATATCTTGGGCCTGTGCTAATTAAGAGAGTGTTTTCCTCTCATTTTATTGTTACTCCATCTGTTAGAAAGTATCCAGATAATTGCACAACACATATAAATGATGATGTATCCATCACATGCAAACAATAGAAATACTTTAGCATAGTTCTTTTCAGGAAGGTTCATTTGGGGACAGCGGGCAGATCCGTTCTTCCCAGTCACCATTCTGGGAAGTGCTGATGGGCCCCAGAGCCCACCCATTACCTGCCAGTGCTCATTTGTATCCCACTTCTTTTGTCACTAAGATGAGGGCTATTTTAGCAAATGTCAGCTGTTGTCAGTGTCTTTGAATTGAAAATGAAGATAAACTAAATTTGTTTTTTTCCCTGAAGATAGTTAATCATGTCACTTAAGTTTGGGCCAATAAAGAAAGAAGGAATAGTTCAGTTTAATAAGTGGTGCATAAAATGAGACCCCATCCTACCCCCACCTCCATACCTCTGCTCTGCAGTTTTGGACAGATGCTGTAATAAGTCTGCAGGCTCTAGAATCATGTTAGGTAGGGTGTTGGTCGTTACTTAGAGCTTCGCACTGAGTAGAAATTGCACACTGAATTTTGAATGAATTGACTCTTCCCTTCAGTTCACCCTGGGGTGTCGTTAGTGTGAAGGCATTTCTTGGCCAGAGCAGCTTCTTCTCATCCTACCACTTTTTAGCTTTGGGTGCTTCCCTATCCCATCTTTGTTTTCACATTTAAAGCATAAGAAGACTCAAGAGCTGTATTTTGTTTTTTACTTTAAACTAAGACCAGAGCACACTTTTAGTCACCCGTCACTGTTAAGTTGATGATTCCTTTATGCTACTCAAGAGTTTTTATTTAAAATTGAGCATTTTTACTTGCTCTTTACGTCAGAGGGGTCATATCCTGTGTGGTATTCCTCCTCCATCTCAGCTGCTTCAAGAAGTACTGTAAGTAGAGGCTTTCAACTTAGAAAGCACTGTGCATTTCATGGGCCTGAACTGAACTGAACTGTAGGCTAATAAAAAGTTCCAGATGAAAATATTGTGGTATCTTGTTGTGTTCTAGTGTAGCTATAATGCAGTGTGAACAGTGGTGGCTTTGCTCCACTGTAAATCCCATTTGGATACTGACAATATGGTTCAAAACATCAGGAGTTCAATCCCAAAGCTCATGTTTGTGTGAACACTCATCATGCATAAGGAAGACCTTGTTTCATTATTTAAAATAGCAGAATTGCTTGTCAGGTAGGGCAGAATCTTAGCTCTGCCAGGGACCAGGGATAAGATGAGAGGTGAATGGATGCTGAATTATCATATTTTTACATTTGATATTTTTATTATTTTTTAGCAGTAAGTTTTTTGCATGAATAATAGTGATGACTCCATAGGCACTTTTCTGTTGGATCCCAGAGTATTGCAGCAGATTAGAAGCAGAGAAAGACCTGAGAGCTCATATTCAGTTATATTAAATGAGGACTCTTTAATGAAAAACAAAAGCCATTTATGTTGTTCCACATGCACAAAATGAAGGAGTACTTGAAATTTCTTCCAACTTAAATGCTAGACTTTATCTTACAGCTTCTTAAGGGAAATTTTTATTTATCATAGGGCAGAGGTCCCCCAAATTTTCTTGGTTTCAGTGCAGTCAGTCCATTTTTCATGGCCTCCAGGCCAAAATAATTACCTAACAGTTCTTAATAATAATGATGTTTGTACAGTTTAAATATTTATGTCCTAACGATTTGCTGATCACTTCAAAAATAATATATAAATTGAAAGACAATATTTTAGTTTTGTTGTCTAATCACCACAGTAACTTACTAATGGAGTGTGTGCTTATCGGGCACTGCACAGTTTGCAGATCTTGGGGTCAGATTGGCCACTGCCACCTTCGTTTCTTGTTCTACGTTGATTTCTGTGCATTCCTGTGCTGGGCTCTTCATCACAGCAAACATCGGAACTCAGGTTCACAGACGGAGACTGTCTTGACATATGTATCTGTGTGTGATGCAAGTGCTGAAACCACCTCAAGCTAGTGATTCATATGTTGTCTAACAGATGTCACTGTTTCTGCCCCAAATTGAAAATATTCTTCAGTGCCCCTTTGAGTTCCCTGGGGCAGGGTGGGAACCGTAGCAGTATCGTGGAATGATATTAGTTAATAAGACTCGATAGCACCCTAGTTCAGGAAAAATGGCTGCTATGCCAGACTATAGGGGAAGAGGGTAAAGTGTGTCCCAGGCTGTTACCAGAGGACCCAGGACTCTTCACCTGCCTCCCCACAGGCAGGTGAAGAGTCTCTGACAGAGACTCTGTCTGACCCCAGGAGGAAGAGCTTTTTACATCTCCTCTCTCTCCCCCTCCCCTCCTTTGTCCTGTCTCTCTTTCACTCGTATACACACAAACACACGCAAATAACTGAAACAAGTACCAAACAAAACAGGACTTCTACTTGCTGTGCACTGATATTTTCTGTTCCTTTTTATTCTTCTTTACTTTGTTTTTAAAACAAAGACCCTCAAGACCCACTGAACTGAGGAGGACTAGTTAAGGGCATAGACTCTGGGGCCCAATTTGGTTTTAAAACAGCCATCACCATTTCCTATCTGTGTGACCACACGTAAGATTATTTAACCTCTCAGTTACTCAGTTTCCTCATCTATCAAATGGAGATTAATAATAATACTTGGTGTTGAGGGGAATAAGTAAGTTACTGCATGTGAAACACTTAAAACAGTCCTTGGCTGTTAATTACTGCTGTATTACTTATTTGAATCTTTTTTGTGTGTGTGGTATGCCGGCCTCTCACTACTGTGGCCTCTCCTGCTGTGGAGCACAGGCTCAGCGGCCATGGCTCACGGGCCCAGCCGCTCCGCGGCATGTGGGATCTTCCCGGACCAGGACACAAACCCATGTCCCCTGCATCGGCAGGCGGACTCTCAACCACTGCGCCACCAGGGAAGCCCACTTATTAGAATCTTAGTGAATAATCAGAAGTTAGAACATTTGGGGATTGGAAAGAAACAACAGTTTAAACCTCTAAAAGTGCTACTATATATAGTAAAAAGGATGAATTTTCTTCTGGATTTTTACTCCTGGGCAGGTATGTTTTGTATCCCTTGCCAAAGATTTTCTGGATAAACGGAGGAGTCAGAAAAAGGGAGATGAAAGTATTATTATCCTTATACTGATAAAGCTGATTAGAGTACACGACTTTATATTTGCAGCCAAATAGCCTTCCTACTATTTCACTCGTGAATGAGAGCACAGCTAGGTAACTGCAGGCATTTTACTACATGCAGAGAGCAGAACAGGGTGTACATTCTGCATAGACAGACGAATCCGAAGACAGGAGAGCAGGAGGGCTAAAATGAGCATGTTTATCTCTTTCTTCAAAACTTGCCAATCAGATAACTCTCAAGGGAGTGAGACTGGGAACAGAGGCATCGAAATGTGAAGAATGAGGAATGTTACCCTCAGTGGGACCATTTCTCAGGGATACAGGAGGCCTGTAATCAAGTTCGTGGTTCATAACTTGCAGCAGTTAGCTGTCTTTTCTGTATGAACTTTAAGGATAGACATACCGGGATCTGAATCCTGCCCGTCTTACTTAACTGCGCTCACTTGGGCAACCTGGAATTTCCAGGAGCCCTAAAACAGACACAACTACATTCCAAGAAAAAGGGACCACTAGCTTCTCTTCCCTGTTCCATTTGTACAGTGTTAAATGTATTAGTGTTTGCTTTTATCAAATGGCAGTAGAGTTAGAAGCATGAGACTTACCTTGGTTGACCAGTAGTTATTCTAAGAGCATGTTTCCATCAGTCTGTCTCTACGCTTAATTCTAGTTGATGATTTCTGTGAACTTGTAGCTGGTAGAGTAGTATATAATGCTTGGTCCAGGTTATTAAATTATGCTATGTTAATACATATACAGCCCATCTTTTTCATTACAAAAAGTGGTGCAATATCTTGGCTTATTTTTTGTAAACATACCCAACATTGGGAAAGTTTTCCCAGTAAGTGTTTCAGTTGGCTCCCACTTCTGTCATCCTCTACTCTTCGTCTCTCTTCTTCCTTCCTATTCTTTGTTTCTTTTTTCTGTCTTTTAATAAATGTCTGTAATTGTACCTGTGTTTCGGGAACCATACTGGACGTTAATGTGATTTTGAACAAGATGTATTCAGTCCCTTTATCTAATAGTCTAGTGATAAGATGACATGTTAAGCGAATAATAATTTAGTTATGATTATAATGTCTAATTAACAAAAAGTATAGTAGTAAATTAAAATTTATAATAAGGAGTCTGAGCTAATGTGCAATGATCTTCCATATGAGGTGGCATTTAAGACCTGAGAAATGAGAGTGATGTCAGCAAAATGGTGGCATAGGGCTCCCTAGCACTGTTGCCCCTGCCAGAAACATCAGTTGGAACAGCTGTCCCTGCACAAAAATACCTTTACAAGAGCGAAGGATTCATGTGAGGGATTCCAACCCTGCATGAAGCACAGAAATAAACGTACATTGAGGAGGGTAGGAAAGGTAGATTTACACTATTCCCATTACCTTTCCCCCAAGCCCAGACAGCATAGTGCAGACACCCACTCCGTGGGGAAAGGAGAGTGACCACCTTTACCGTGGACCCCCAGAGTTGGTCCACCCTCGCACCAGGCCAACTCCTGCAGCCTTGTGTGGCTCCCTGTGTGTTCCTGCAAACCCAGGTCCCAGTGCCTGCTGGCTCCTGCTGCTGCCCTAGGCACCTCCTGTGGCCCCAAGCTCCTTTCCGGCTCCAGTGAACCTGGGCCCCCAGCACATCCTAGCACCAGGTTGCTTCTGAAGCCTTGGGTGGTTCCTGTGTCCCCAGGCTTACAATCATCCCTCTTGAACCTAGGTTCCAGGTGGGCACCTGCATACCCAGGTCCTAGCTAGACCTAGTGCCAGGCCAACTACCACAGACCCATGCTTTTGACCCACCCCAGCATCAGGCCAGCTCCCATGGCTCCAGACCCCCAGCTACTCCAGTGCCAGGCTGGTCTCTGTGGGTCTAGACTCCAGACCAGCTCCTGCATACACAGGTTCCCAGCTCATTCCAGGACCAAGACGGACCCCCTGCTACCACAGCTGTCCCATCTTCGAGGCCGATTCCCACAGATCCAGACTCCCAGACGGGCCCCTATAGACCTAATGTACAGCCAGCTCCTGTGGCCACAGCTTTCAGGTTGGCTCCTGTAAAACCAGGCTCTTGGCCCTTCCCAGCAATGGGCTGGCTCCTGCAGATGCGAATACCTGCAGACCCAAATGCCAGGTCCACCCCAGTGGACCCAGGATCCAGATCTTCCCATGCAGATGCAGGTCCCAGCCCATCAGCACAGACTCAAGCACCGGGCTCATCTCCACTGACCCAGGTACCTGATCTGTTTGTTCAGGGATTCCATCAGCCAGTCTGCCTGCAGATACCACCAGATGGCCTACCCAGAATCTCTGGATGGGCTGACCGATGAAGGGCTTTGCTTGCCAAAGCCAGTTTGTAAAAACTGGAAGAAGTGCCTACTTTCTCAAATGCACAGCACCAAAGCAAGGCCAAAAGGATCATGAATAATCAAGGAAGCATGATTCCACCAAAGAAAACTAATACAACTCCGATGATCGACCCTAAAGAAATGGAGATCTATGAATTGTCTGGGAAAGAATTTAGAATAATAATCCTCTTAAAAAATTCAGTGAACTACAAAAAACCCCATAATTTGAAAAGATACATGCACCCCAATGTTCATTGCAGCACTGTTTACAATAGCTAAGACATGGAAGCAACCTAAATGTCCACTGATAGATGACTGGATAAAGAAGATGTGGTACATATATACAATGGAATATTACTCAGCCATAAAAAAGAATGAAATAATGCCATTTGCAGCAACATGGATGGACCTAGAGATTATCATACTAAGTGAAGTAAGCCAGACAGAAACAGATAAAATATCATATGATATCGCTTATATGTGGAATCTTAAAAAAATAAAAAGATACAACCGAACTTGCATACAAAACAGAAATAGACCCACAGACATAGAAAATAAACTTATGTTTACCAAAGGGGAAAGAGGAGGAGGGATAAATTAGGAGTTTGGGATTAACAAATATATAAATTTTATTATATGTAATATAGATAACCGACAGGGACCTACCGTATAGCACAGGGAACTATACTCAATATTTTGTAATAACCTATAAGAGAAAAGAATCTGAAAAGAATATATATATTCACACACACACAGAAAGAGAGAATGTATATATATGAATTATATATATAAAGAATATATATATCTAAATTACTTTGCTGTGCACCTGAAACTAACACAGCATTGTAAATCAATTATACTTCAATTAAAAAAAAAAAACAGCTGGACAACTAAATGAAATTAAGAAAACAATGCATGAACAAATGAGAAGTTCAGTAAAGAAAGAGAAACCATTGAAGAAAACCAAACAGAAATCCTAGAGTTGAAGAATATATTGATTGAACTGAAGAATTTCCTAGAGAGCTTCAATAGCAGACCTGACCAAGCAGAAGAAAGAATTAGTTAACTAGAACACAGGTCACTTGAAATCATCCAGTCAGAGGAGCAAAAGGAATAAAAAGGAGTGAAGAAAGCCAACATGAATTATGAGATACCATTAAAAGAAGCAAGCTGTGCATCACTGTGTATCAAATTATCACATGGTACACCTTAAACTTGTATATGTTATACATCAGTAATGTCTCAATAAGCTGAAAAAAATATTGGAAGTATTTAAAGATTTAGACAGAAAGAAGACCTGAGGAATGAGTAGGAGTGCCATCTGATTGAGAAGCCTGTAAGGAACTGGAGGAAGAGCAGAACATTCCAGGCAGAGGAATTAGCATAAAGAGAGGTCCCGTGATGGGAAGGGCTTAGGGTGTTCAAGGATCTGAAGGAAAGCTAGTATGGTCAAGGGTAGAAAATGGGGTTAGGTATTCAGAACGCGTGAAAAGGACAAGATTTACATCACATAGGGCCTTTGAGCCCATGTCACGGATTTTATACATAAATCCTGAGATAATTTGCTTGACTTTTAATCTTCTCCATCTTTCATGTAGAACTTTTAAATTATGATTTAATATAATGTATTGACTGACATGGATATACTATCTTTGAATGTCTTCTTATTTCCTTTTCCATTTTCCCATTGAGACTTTGTTCTTTAAGAAACACAATGCAGGGCTTCCCTGGTGGCGCAGTGGTTGAGTCCGCCTGCCAACGCAGGGGACACGGGTTCCTGCCCCGGTCCAGGAAGATCCCACGTGCCGCGGAGCGGCTGGGCCCGTGAACCATGGCCGCTGAGCCTGCGCACCCGGAGCCTGCGCTCCGCAACGGGAGAGGCTACAGCAGTGAGAAGCCCGCGCACCGCAAAAAAAAAAAAAAAAGAAACATAATGCAAAGTCTTTAGTTTCATTTGTAACGAACCAGATTCTTAAGGTTACTGCTTTAGTTACATAATGTGGAGTAGGTTGATAAGTGTCATTAAAAATCTAATGTGGCGGTGGTTGTTGGTTAATAGAATCAATTGCAAAAACCTAAAAGAGTAGAACTGGGGTGATCAAGTGTAAGGAATTTTTTTCTGGTAACGAGATACAAAAGGCCTTATGAACTTAGAGAACGAGAGAGAGATGTGCCTTTGGTGTTTCTACATATGTCTAGGAAAATAATTTATCAATACAATTTTTATCGTCACTTCTAACCTAGATCCATTGTTGCTTTTTTGCCTGCAAGCATCACAGTCAGAATTTTTTTTCTGTATAGGTTCTGGTTTACCAGGACTTAACTTGTAAAACTTATTTTAGACAAGAAATTTCTTGGAGTAGAACTTTATGAGCACTATTCTATTTTTTTGCTCAAAAAAAAGCAGTTGCTTTATTACATAGAGTTATCAATTATCTTTCTGGCTGTTTCTCTTGAACTAGTCATGCTTTTCTTTCTTCCTGTGGAGATACATTATATAGCCAAAAATAAGTGTTTTCAACACATTCAACAGCTGAATGGAATGGAATTTGATTAAGTTTGAGTAATATAAAAACTTTTCCATTGGCTTTCTATGATTGAATTTGTAGTATGGAAAACTAAACCAATTCTTGTTTACGCTATCCAGGGTTACATAATTGCATTGTTTGAAAACAGTATAACTCCCCTTTCCCCCAAGAACATCATTTTGTCTTTTGCGTCTCAGTTTGGGGGTTGGATAGCATGATTTCTTTTAACAGTGCATTTTCTCCTGCTTGTGGCTACTATTTGTATGATTTCCTCAATAATGGGACTAAGTGGGGCTGTTTATCTGTGATAGGGGTGTGGTTGCATACACCATTAGAGTTTTTGTTCTGAATTTAGTACTGCTGAATGCCCCTTCAGTACCTTTAGCTTGACCTTTGGTCTTAAGCATGAAGGGTGATAGACAGAAACAAGTGAAAGAGGGTAGTATGTTTGCTTGTGACCTCTTAACCCATTGAGGGTGATTCCAAAATGCATTTGCTTCTCAGAAAAGAAAAGCAGTTGTTTTTCAAATATATTTTAATATACTTAAATATATAATTTAATATATTAACTTTGGTTGATTCTTCCCTTACTCCTAAAAGAAAGACCACTCTCTGTTAAATCACATTGATTTTGGGGCTTGAATCATCCACCCTATTTGTGAGTTGGTCCATTCTTTCACACAAATTGAGTTTGATTTTAAACATTTTACTTGTACCGTCCCATTCACAATCCAGATCCTGAAATACGCCCCACGCATCTCAGCTAACGTGTTGAGTGATTACCGAAAGTTAGTTATGTTTTTTTCCACACTTGTTTATTCCAGTTATTCAGGATATTGTAATTATGTGTTTTTATCTTATATGGAACCAGTGACATACTTGTAAGAAAAAAAATATTTCTGTGAAACTAAAGCTGAATGTTTTGGAAAGAAGATAAAAGTAGAAATCATCGTTTTTGAATTAGGTAAAAGCGAGGTAATCGTTGACTATGGGGGGAAATCTCTTTAATCTAAAAGTGTTTTAAACTGAAATTACTTTCAAATGTCTTTAGGTAGTAGCCCTACTTTAACAAAACTGGAACTTGAGGGGTCCTTTTTGTACAATGCAGAATTTAAGGCATTGGATCACATGGTGAGCTTTGGACCTCTCCTGCATCAAAAATTGGTGAAGCAGTGTACGTTTATATGTATAATTTCTCCATTCTTTAATGAACTTTTTTTTAGTTAATCCATAGCAGAATTGAGTATCACAGAAAGGGGCATCTTCTACAGTTTCTTATAAATAATCTGTTGATTCTGGGAGCTCCAAAAGGTAACACTTTTATGTACAATGTTGTGTATCATAAATTATTTATAAAAACACTATACATAGCTGATTGTCAAATAGTAAATAATGAAAAACTACGGCAACTTTTCCACGGTGTGATATCTTTAAGATTTAACACAAACTAGGATAAATTTAGTCATCTAAATTCGGTTTAATGCCAAAGACAAATTTATTAAAGACTATCGTAATTGTTTGCAATCCAAAGAGTCGGATTTTTTTTCCCACCCTTTCAAAAAAACTATTAATAATTCCAAGCCTCAGGAAGTCAGGACAGCTACATCATGATATGACTTGCCTGGGTCTGATAATTTACTGAGGTAACTGCCAATTGCAATTAGGACCCTATGAGCTTAACCAGGATAGACTTAATTATTGGCTTACTATATTTAAATCAGAAAGAAAAGCTCATACAGAATTTTGTACCCATACCCTGAAAAAATGTGAAGCTGTTTTGGACTACAATTTCATAGCTTTTGTGGCTAATGAGGCGTGAAGTAAATTGGCAAGCTCAGCCTGCTCCGAGTACAGTGGTGCAGTGTGCATTTTCTAATTCCCAGCCCTTGGGATTCCAGCAGAGGTCACAGATTGAACAAAGTCAGGATTAATCAAAACTACAATCAAATAAAACCCAATCATTAATCCTCTTCTGAGTTACAGAGGACTGATTGTGTCATTGTGTGAGAAACACTGAAGAGGGCTCTTTTGTAGTATGCAGGAAAATCAACAGTAGGTGTCAAACAGAAGAATGAAGCCCTGCAGGTGAAGCTGTCTCTGGAGCCAAGAGACACTGGCAATTTATGCAGACTTGCAAGTGAGCCTTTGGAGGGTTGAGAGGGGTGTTGGCATGAGCTGTAGAACACGCGGGGCTCTTGGTGGGGACCTCCGCAGAGATGAGTTCATGGGCCACAGCAGCCCTGTTCGCTGGGAAGCTTAGTGTGTGGGGGTAGCAGCTCCAAGCAACAGTCTCGCCCAGGTTAACTGCCAAAAATTTACTGTGTGATTCTCAGCTCTTTGTAATTGTGAAGAAGAGTTTCTAGAAAAGCATTTCCTCTGTGGGAGTAATTGAGTGTTAGAATATGTCATACCCAGCAAAAAGAGGGAAGAGTTCCCAAAGAAGAGAACTTTCAGCCCATATTTCTTCCATGCTCCTGACTTTTGACCTTACTGATGCTTGCTTGATGATAGCTCTTGTTATTTCTGCTACGTTATAGTCCACGATGATCATTTCTTCATTTTTCATTCCTTCGTGTCAAGTCAATGTCAGTTTTATTACCCACTTATGCTGAGAGTATAATTTAAGCATCAGTTTTGATGTTTAATTCACCCTTACTGTTGATGTTCTACGTGGTATGTTTTTGCACGTGTGGTTTAAGGCTAGCACTTGCCTCTGTTGATTAGCTTTCTGCTTTGCTCACATAGTAAAGAGAAAAATTCTTAATCCTTGCCCATCTCGGATTTGGTAACTGATTTGAAAGTCCCAAAACAGGTGATTGTTGTAATCACGACTCGTTGAGTTTCCGTTCCTCATGTTGCTTTTTGCTGTTGATGTGCTAAGCCCTCTGGATACACAGCAGTGTCCGGTGTCCATGCACACATTGCCGGTCAGTCCCATAAACCTGCATTGCTAAAAGTGTCGCTTGGGTTGATGGCAGGACTTCATTGTGATGAGGTATCACTTCAGAGTTTGTCTTTCCATTTAGGTTCTTCTATATTACCTTTTGGTATCATTGCCGAAGCATCGTGAGTTGAGTTTATCGTTAGAAGTTTTCATAATTTGACTTACGTTTTCACACTTGTGGCCATCACAGAGATGTACCTGGCATGTTTAAATCCTGGATTTCTTTACTTAACCTGTAATAAGGTTTAATTTTCAGAGTGGCTAAAGCTCTGGTAGGACTGGGAAAGCATAGAGAACACTTGTGTGACTCTTGTGTGTTTATGGTGGGAGGAGGCCTCTCGGTTCATTTTCTTTGACATATTGTCTTTCTGACTTTACATATGTAAACAAAGTGTTAGACACATTGTTCTGCAGTTAGTATTTTAACTGAAAAGTGTCGTGTGTACGTATTAATGTCAACATAAAGATCTGCATATTCTGTTTAACAACTGCCTGGTGTTCCCTTGTATAGATGTCCCAGTGTTTTTTCTGTCATTTTTCTGCTCAAGGTCATACAGATTTTTTTCCAGTTTTGCAAAATTACAAACAGTACTGTAAAGAACATTGTTATGCTTGCATCTTCTCACATATTTAAGCATATTCTCTGGGAGAGATTCATTAATGGGATTACTGAGTCAAAACGTGAAGCAAATTTTATTTTGATTCCCGTTGCTAAACTCCTCTTAACAAAAGGCTCTACCACAGACTCCTGCGTGTACTGTGTATTATCTGGCTTTTAAGTTTTTGCTGACCCACTTCTATATTTGGGATGCCTTCCGTTACTCCCTCTCATCCTCCTTCAGCAGTATGGTATTCCACAGTACTGTACTTACCTAGTCCTCCACCGATGGCCATTTAAGTTACTCCTGACACTTAGCCATTTTACACACACTGCTGCAAGATAGTAACACATTCGTAATAAGACAGAATTTTCATAAACATAAGAATAACTTGTATAGAAGGTATTTCAACCGATGTGCGAGTATTTCTGTAGCATAAAACCCCCGCGGTGGAATTGTAGGGTAAGACAGCATATGCCTCTGTAATTCTAGCTAATATTGTTGAATGAAAAAGCAGGGCGGAAAGCAGTGTGCAAAGTGTTTTCAAGGGGGAGGCAAAAGCATATGCGTATGCAGGCACACACATGTTTATGTGTTATCATCTGGGTCAGTGGGAGGGGAAATGACGGACAAAGGTCAGACAAGCACACACACGCATAAATATATAATTTTCAATCGTTTAAAACATTTTTAACCATGTGAATGTATTACCTATGTAATATTTTAAATATTTCTTTAACATAGTAGTAGAAGCATGAGCTTTCAAATTAGAACTAAATTTAAATGTACACTGTGTGACCTTCAGCATAAACATTTAATTTACTCTGAATCTCTGTTTTCTCATGTATGTAATGAAACTAGTAGATGCTTGTCTTGCAGAGTTGCGTAATTCAGTGAGAAACTGTGGGAAGGTGGATAACGCAGTGGCCAGCTCATGCTGCATTTGAGCAGAGAGTAAGTTCTTTTGGATTCCTTCCATTCTTTCAGCCAAAGATATTTCTGTAATATGAAATCCTGAGAGGTAGTATTTAGAGGGATAAAACTTAATCAGAGAATGTCTGTTGTCTATTGCATTCTATTTAAATGTGAATATAGAGGCAGAATTGAACCATTTATTTTACTCAGAAGGAGGCCATTAACCAGGCTTGATCTTTGTGATGGTGACTTCTTTTATGTTACCAGACAATGGAAAAATGAATACGAATGGGAAACTAATATATATTTATTAGTTTTATATATATACACACACGCAGAGAGAATAGAGCTGTTACAGTGAGTAAACCATTTATTCAGAAGCTGACATGAGCAGCCCTTAAGCCAGGCTCATATGTTATCAGGCATGTATGTTGTAGTCTTGTATTGATGTGTGTGTGTGTGTGTGTGTGTGTGTGTGTGTGTGTGTAAACTGGATCTACTTATAAGCCGCTATAATTTAGCCAGTGATAGCTTCTGGGTAATTCCTGCAAAGAAATAAATTTTGAATTAATGTTGTGTATATACGCATAGTGGAAGAATATCAGCTTTTGAAAATAACAAGTACATGTTATCACTACAATATATTAAAATGTCTTGTGTTTCTTCCAAATTTACTCCATTAGTTTTCCCTCCCAAGTCATTTGTACCTCAAGGACTTCATAAAACTTTCCCTGTCAAGAATATCAAATTAGAAAAGACTCTTGGCAAGTTTCTATAAAACTTTCTAGAAACCAGTGGTTTCTATAGACATCCAAGCTGCCTTGAGTATTGGTCTCCAACTCCAAAGAACCGAAGAGATCCTAAATGCAATTCTTTTTGTTTTGTTTTGTTTCTTTTTTCTTTTATTCTCTTCCCAAAATTTTGCATCTTGCATATGACTTTTATCCTTTTTCTCTGCATCAGTTTGCTTGGGAGTGCTTCAGATTACCCACTTCAATCTCTTCGCCACTTCAGATGGTCAGCAATTATAAAAGATCAATTATTCACTAACACAAATAAAGGTGTAGCTATGAAAGTCCTTCTTTTTATGTTTACTACTTAAGAGAACAGAAAGTGATTTTAGGTATTTAAATTGACTTCATAGGATATTAATCTAATTACTGTCCAGACTTTCTTCTGAAATGTTACAAGAATTCATATTCAGAAGCATACTCAACTGCTGTAGCTCATTCTTATGTTAATATACTATCTACTTCTTTCCCTGTAAGTCTTTGCATGACCTCTGCTTAAATTCACTAAAAATCTAAACATGTAATATGTATACACACACATACTGCATTCATCGGCAGGCGGACGCGCAACCACTGCGCCACCAGGGAAGCCCCGATTTTAGGTATTTAAATTGACTTCATAGGATATTAATCTAATTACTGTCCAGACTTTCTTCTGAAATGTTACAAGAATTCATATTCAGAAGCATACTCAACTGCTGTAGCTCATTCTTATGTTAATATACTATCTACTTCTTTCCCTGTAAGTCTTTGCATGACCTCTGCTTAAATTCACTAAAAATCTAAACATGTAATATGTATACACACACATACTGCATTCTGTGTTACTGAAGGAAGTTTCACTTAATAATACTTTCCTTTCTACATGTAGAACATTTTGATATTTTATACTGTTTCACTTATTTCAGTACAGTTAGAACAGCACTAAAATAACGGATACTACTGTGTTCTTTACTTTGTTTATCAAGAGTTCTGGTGTCCACCATTTCTAACTCTGTGAAGATGTTACAAAACCTCAAGGTTTTCACATATTTTCCTCAGAAGGTCAGCTTCCACATGGGCTACCTTACCTATAAACATTACAGTTTCCACCTGTGTACTACAACATACACAGTTATGCAGCAGGTCTGCAGTTTGTATTCTATTCTACCTGTATAATATAGAATATCCAATGTATACAACATTCAAAAATATTTTGGAGGGGTAACTTTTGCAATTTCCATTTTAGCATTTTTTTCTGTGGCCGCAAAGCTTAGCTAACCCTTAAAGAGTCTTATTATCACAAAAAATATTGCAGAGAAAAAAAATGCCACATGCTCCTTCTAGAATGATTCTGGACTCCGCTTTGACTCTCCTGCTCCAGACATTTTGTTTCTAAATACTCGATTTCTCGCGTCCTCTCTGTGCCATACTTTGCACCTTCACGGTGATTTTTGCTTGGGTTTCCTTAATTGCCTCCTAAGTGGTCTTCTTGTCTCATTGTAATGTGTGCTTCACATTGCCTGACGTAATGATTGGTGTAAAATTCAGACCTGCTGAATTTTCTCCTTAAAATTTTTCAGCGTCACTATCTCCTCCCTTTACATCCTCCACAAGAAAACTTATTTTTCTTAGTATGGTGTGTGTAGCTCTCCATGATCTCTCGCCTGCTTTCTGCTACCCCTCCATGTGGTTGTAGTTCATTTATTCTTGTTGCTGTGTAGTAGTCCAGACTATGACTGCACCTTAGTTTATTTATCCATTCAACTGTAGATAAAGATTTGTTTGGATATCTTTCGGTTTGGATATCTTACAGAAAGACCACACTAGATTTTATTTACCTCTTTACGTATAGTCTCTTCCAATAGGTTCACTATTTATTGAGGCCAGATTGTTTTCATCTTGTACCTTCTAGTACATTACATGGCCTGTGAGTGTTTTTTGAAAGAATGGAGAGAGGGAGGAGGAAGGTTATTCTATTATTGTAGAACGAATTAGACAGCATCCATCGCCATTCTTAGAATGGTAATATTTTTTCTTTATAAATTTATTTATTTTGGACTGCGTTGGGTCTTTGTTGCTGCGCAGTCTTTCTCTAGTTGTGGCGAGCGGGGGCTACTCTTTGTGCGGGCTTTTCATTGCGGTGGCTTCTCTTATTGTGGAGCACGGGCTCTAGGCGCGCGGGCTTCAGTAGTTGTGGCTCGCGGGCTGTAGAGCACAGGCCTCGGTAGTTGCGGCACACGGGCTTAGTTGCTCCGCGGCATGTGGGATCTTCCCGGACCAGGGCTCGAACCCGTGTCCCCTGCATTGGCAGGCGGATTCTTAACCACTGCGCCACCAGGGAAGCCCTAGAATGGTCATTAAAAAAACAAAATCTGCCCTATATTTCTCAGGCTGCTTCCTGCAACTGTGTTCGCTCATAGGCCTTTGTAATGGAAAAGTGAATTCTCGGCACCTCTTTTTAAAATGTAGGGATTTATTAAGCTGCGACTTTCCCATTGTCTCTACTTAGTAAATTCTTCCACTCCCATGACTATGGAGCACATTTTTATTTCTCTTAGAAACAAAGTTGTCTACATGAAGTCAGTGGCAGAGTGTTCATATATAAAATTAAGCTCTCACAGTTGGTGGAAGAATACTGATGTCAGATGGAATCAGACCTGTACCTTTCTGAACCTTTCCATGCCAGGAATCCACTAGGATTGAGATTAACCTTAGAATTTGAAAAAGGGAATCCTTAAAGTATAATCTGAGGAGATACAGAATTAAGAATTCCAGCTTGTTGTTCAGATCCATTCATCGACTCAGTCTTTAATGAGTTCATCCACAATTTTCCTTCATGTTCTTAGTCAAGAAGTTACAATATTGTGATTGAAGCATAGGGAATCCCTCAGGAGTTTGTTCTGGATTTAACTCAGTTTCTTGATATGCAGCTACATTGCGTCTTTTCTAAACTGGAAGCAAAACTGACGGCAAAGAGAAGCGGCCCTTGTCAGTTCACAGTCACTCTAATAGGAAGCAGGATTGATGAATGGGGTGGAAAATAAAGGTTTGTTTTCTTTTAATACATTTGCGAGAGAAGCAAAGTCACCCCTCATTATTTGTGGGTTCCGTATATGTCAGTTCACCTGCTGCTGACACTTATTTGTAACTGCAGACGCAGCCCTCAGACACTCTCACAGCCGTTCGTGGACGCGGGCAGCGTGGCCGGGCTGTGTGACTCCCCTCCGTGCGCGTCCCGCTGGGGCCGAGCCGCGTGCTGTCTGCCTTCTCGTCTGGCTCTCACGCTCCACACAGGGTCCCTTCACGGTCTGGGGAGGCCGCTTGTTTCCCTTCCTTGCACGAAGGGCTGCCTGGCGTACCTCTGATGTGCCTTACGGAGGAAACACGTGTGCTGGTGAAGCTGCAGTCAGGCGTGGGCGGTAAGTCGTGCTCTTGGCCTGGAGTCCGGTGTTAGTGGGTCAACAGAGTATGTTAAATATGGTGTCTTGAACAAAAACACGCATAAAACACGGTTAGGCATTGACGGGTTGGTGTAAACGTTGTACCCAGAAGCTCGCAGGACCCTCGTCCTGATTTCCCTTGGGAGCAGCGGGGCAGGACTTGTGAGTTCGGCGTTCACAGCGCCTTTAGAGAGCATCTCACCAGCACGGGTAAGGAGCACTGTCCGCACGGGATGCCTTTTACTCCTGCCCTTAACAAGCTAGGCTGACTCCTCTTCTCTCAGTCTTCTCCCTCCAGCACCTATTACAAATCAATCGACCTTCACTCTGCTACACATATTTGTAACTTTATCTCAGAGTAAGTTTTTTTTACTGCCTATTCTCGGGAGACACGAGTCCCTCTTGTGAAAGTAGCAGTTGCCTGCTGCTCATACACCGTGGAGCCTTATCGTCAATGATGTTTTTAAGTCATCGATTATACACTGAATTATCAGCATAGAAAATGTAGCTTCCGCTTTGAATTATCTCTTTTACTTCGGAGTGTAATTTAAAGGCAAACTAGGCTTCATTCCTAGAAACTTGAGACTTTTGAAGTTTGTTCTGCTCCTGATGAAGATTCTCTATGGGCACTTCAGGTGGAGTATCTTGTACCCGCGGTTTTAGGTACTATACTGGGAAAGCAGGCAGTTGGTTTAGAAATCTTTATCAGTAACACTTGGGTGTTTATATAGTAAGTGTTTGTCTTCCTTTACTGTTTCCTGCTTCCATAAGTTTATTGAATTCATTGTACCCAGCTACACAGTGTGGAGCATTTCTCGCCTTTCGTGCTAATAAAATTAAGTAAGTACATAATCGCTCCCATGTTAATAGCGTATTTCTAGAAATAAGGAATTACTTCTTTCCATACCAGTCCTTTTAGAACCAGTGATCAGATCATTTTCTATGTTTTAATGCTTTGAGGAGTAGTCAGTCATATGCTTGCAAGTTTGTAATAGGAGATTGAATAAATGTCCTTGTCTCATATAGAACTATATACTTGAATTGATATCTACCTACTTGATACAGTAAGAGACTTAGATCCCGCACTGTTAAAGTATTCGACATTGAATTAGTCTTATACAGTGTTTAGAACTATGGGAATTTCTAATCTACACCTGGGGGGAAATACCTAATTGGAGATACCACCTTTTTCAATATGAAATTTCAGAATTTATTTACTTAACAGAAGTTAAGAAGCAAACTGTTATCTTTTCTGTCCTCATTGTATGTGGATATGCTCTATAATATTTTGTACCCTACAGGTTAACCCCCTCCTTTTTTTTTCCTCTCGAGACAGTTTCCTCCCTTTGACTCTGTGTTACCCTTTTCTCATACTTCTTATTTATCTCTACCCTACAGGGTTCACCCCCCCCTTTTTTTTTTCCCCTCGAGACTGTTTCCTCCCTTTGACTCTGTGTTACCCTTTTCTCATACTTCTTATTTATCTCTGGTAATGACGGGGTTTTTTTGTTTTGAACCGTAATTCTGTATTTTAGTTATTTGTTTGTAAATCTGTGTTCCCCACTTCACTGTGAATCGTTTCTCTTTTATCTCTCTCCATCGCAATACCTGGCACACATTAATTATTATAATATATAGTAGATAGTAAGTAATTATGGACGTGAACTCTTTGCGCTCCTTGAGCCTCGGTGCTCCGTTCGGCCTGAGCTTGCCCATCTGCCGTCCGCACTCACTCTGGGCAGCCTTCCCTCCCTTTACTACTGAGAGGTTATGTTGGAGAAGGGGAGCTCTGGAACCAGACTGCCTCCCGAGTCCTCTTCAGCCTGTTTTCACCTTTGAACTCCGACTTCACTCGCTGCTAAACAGCTTTTCACACAGTAAATATGGCAGTGTCGTTTCCCAACTTAAAATTCTTTCAGTAGCACCCATCTCCTGGAGGATAAACCTCAACTTCTTACAGAGCCCTGCGCAATCTAGTCTGAGCTGTCTTCCTAGCTCCTTCTCCTACCCTCTCTTCTCTCCTCCTCTCCCGCCCCTTACCCTTGCACCATACACGCAGACATCCTGAACACAATGATTTTTGACCTCTTGTGGTTTGATGGTTTGCTGGAAATGGGGCCACTGCAGTGTCCGTGAGGAAGCAGGGGTGTTTACTTTTGAGGAAGGCATTCCCCTCTTCAGATTTATTAATTCATTTAACAAACTTAAATTATTAAGTCTGATCATTATTATTGGCCAGACACTGATAGGTGATAAGGGGGGGGGCAATAATAGAAAGGTAAATAAAACCCTGGGAGTTCACAATAGAGAAGACAGGCTCAAAACGAATGTAAGATGGTATCTGGTAAAGGTATGGAAGCTCAAAGGAAGAACCAGCTCACAGGGAATTTGATGGGGAGGAGATCACAGAGGAGATGATGACAAATGAGTGTTGGTTTAAAGATTAAGATTTTCGCCACAGAGAGGGGGAGGAGGGGGAGGAGGAGGCTCATTCTGGGCTGCTCAGCACCGGAGCTGCTGGATGGAGGGAGCTGCTCGGTAGGGACAGACTACTTGGAAGCTGGGCAAGTTTCCCGTGCGGGTGAGAGGAAGAGTGGTCCGGTGAGTCTGCAGCGCTGCAGGCGTGGCGGTGTTCGGGCAGCAGCAGGCGGGAAGTTGGGAGCGCGCTCTGAAGACGTCAGCGTGTGTTTCCCAGGCTTTGGGCGTTTTTCCTGTATTTCGAGCCTTTATTGTAAGGATATAAAAATAACAAGTTTGTATCTCTTAGGAATACCCTGTGGTCACTACGTGGGCAGCAGGTGAGGATGGGGACCGGGCAACGAGAGCCTGTCGGGAGTAGGTACGGGTGCCCGAAGAAGCGACTTCAGTCAGCAAATGGCCCGAGTGGTGGCGAGTCTCGCAGGAGTAAAACATAGAGAATTTAGGTCCCTGGTACTTTTTGAGACTCCTGAGAGGCAGTGCAGTTTTTCTTACGTTACAGACTTCAGAGTCCCACCGGGCTGGACACAAGCCCTGTCTCTGCTGCCGACTCTGTGGGTGTGGCCTTGGGCAGGTCAGCCTGTGAACCAGCTTCCCTCACCTCTGAGGGCGAGCGGGGCAGTCGCTACCCGCAGGGATGCTGGCAGCACCTGCCGGGAGAAGAGAGCGCGGTGTGGGCAGCCCCGCTGCGCGCTGGTCCCCTCCCCTCCTTTCCGTTCTCCCACCTTACATGTAAGGGAGCTGCCATCCGGAATGGCCGAGTGATTCGTGCACGGTCGGAAGCCGACTGAGTGGCGGAACTGCTGCCGCCAGGCCCCACTCTGATCGCCACCGGATTCTTTCCACTGTTCCGAGAAACAGCCATATTCATTTATTCTCGTGTGTACAGTTTTCAATGAGAAACAAAAAACTATCGGTTCATCTTTTTTTTCCGTCTTGGTAAGATCTGGGGCTTAGAGAAATTGCTGTGGATTAAGCATTCATACACTGACCCCATTCCAGAAAGGCGGGTGTTGGATTCCAGCATATGCACATCTTCAGTGATAATAATTCCACAGTTCTCAGCAGTTTCTTTTAGGTCCGCCTCTTCTCAACTGGTACAGTTCTCCAATTCTGAACTTTTATCTTCATTGAAAATTGCTGTAACTTGCCTCAGTAGTCATTTTCCCATTTTGAGCCTGTGTGTATTTTCTAAACTTTCATTTCCAACTTGGTTTTCCAGTTTGCCAACCTCAATTTGTCCATTTTAGGTTTTGTTGGATTAATTCAATTACCTCTGCGTTTCTTCTCCACGTGTGATTTTCCTTTGCTCTTGCTGATTGAAAATTAACAAGAGTTCGTGTACCTCAACAGTGGATTAATAAAGAGAATTCTAGTCTAGGAATTGAGAAACCTTCTTTTCCTTCCATCTCTCTTTGTATCGCTAGGCTTCTTCAGCATCACAATAGGAAAAATTACATTTGTAAAGTAATCTTATATCTTAAAAAAGAGGGTCCAAGTTGGTATACAGTATATGTTTCGTGAGGAATATGAATATTCTGTATACTTTTGACAGTAAAGTTGGGCATAGGATGTAGTGTCTGAAACCTGAATAATTCTAATTTTAAAGTCTGAGTGTGGGCAGAAAGAATAGTGCATCAGTTGCAGAGAAATTGTGTGGCCACGTTTTACCCAGAGAAAAATTAAAGACTTAAACCCACATTCCAAAATAGAAAAGGCGTTGGGAAAATATTTTGCTTAGAAGGAATGATTGCTTTTTGTTTCTGTCTGCTTTAAAAAACAAAGAAACGAAAAACGCCACGTTTCTTCTTTTAAATGTGCACACGAAAGTACTTCTTGAGACCATTGTTAGCTGTTTCTCCCTCCCACTGTGCTTCACTCTCTTTACCAGGATTTCAGTCCTGCTGCGTTACCTTCTAAGCTCTGCGTCTCAGTCAGACTTGAGCCCACGTTGTTAGGGTCGTATCAGAGGTGAGTCAGTGCTCCTGTCTCCCCCAAACTCACGTGGCCACTTTCCCACCCTTAGTCCTGATAATAGGGTGTTCGAATGGTGGCCATGTAATGGCAAATCCAGTGTTAGGCATTTCCTACTCTGAGCTAATCGATCCAATAAATTAAAGTGGATAAATGGGTGCAGTAGGTTTAAAACATATCTGTCTGTTATGGATTTGCTTTTACTTTAGAGAAGTCAGAAAGTCCAGGACACCTTAAGAGGCTCAGCCTTCTCTCACCCTTGGCAGCTGACAGGCATACTCTTGAGGTGATAATGAACCTGAAAGTCTGCCCTCCTGGCCGATTGGGAGGGGAAGCCAGTCGGTGCACTTGCCTCACTCTGGAGCCTGCCAAGATTTTTACTTCTTGCTAGAATACATCTCAAGAAGATTAACAGGTGGACTTTCCAGGGTACCTGTCACTCATGGAGACCAAAGAAGAATATACATCGTGTTACTCTCAACATAGCAAGTCAGAGATTATAGTCCCAGTCGCTGTAATCCAGGCAAAGAGGAAACATTGGAAGGACCGTGTGTGTGTGTGTGTGTGTGTGTGTGTGTGTGTGTGTGTGTGTGTGTGTGTGTGTGTGTGAGTGAGGGAGAGAGAGAGAGAGAGAGAATGAGAGAGAATGAGAATGAATTATGTGCAGGGAAATGACTGTGGCCACATTTTACCCAGGGTGAGGATGAGGGAGATACATATATTTAAAAACTATCTGATACTGCATATAGTATGCCACATTAGACATCCCAGAATTATTAGCTACACCTGTTTATTTGATTGCTGGGAGTGTTTTCGAACCATCTCAAACTCAATTGAAAACAATGTCAGTGCTTAAAGTAAACCTTCCGGTGTTGTTTTCAGTCTCAGATGCTGGTGAATCTCATTATTCTAAATGGAGGTTATGCTTCCGCTGACCACTGTCCTCCCGGTCTCACAGCAGTGAGGCATTTGCTCCCTCTTCTATCTGTCCACCCCTCCCCACCTCACATACTGCACCCCTGCGGGCAGCGGCA
The DNA here is from genome assembly GCF_002837175.3 of Physeter macrocephalus. NCBI lineage: Eukaryota > Metazoa > Chordata > Mammalia > Artiodactyla > Physeteridae > Physeter > Physeter macrocephalus. The sequence continues at coordinate 54,423,030 of NC_041219.1, read as the reverse complement.
CTTCGCGCGCACACTGCCCCACGCGGTGGCAGCTCAGTGTGAGCGTGCAAACATTGTTTAATTAACGAATGTTTACTAAACATGGAATATTGCTGGGCTTTGAAAGTCTCTAAAATTTAAAAATAATCAATTATACGTAGCAAAAAAATTTATTACTTTTGTAATGTATGATACCCTCTGCATTGCTCAATGTTCCTTTTATAGACACTCCTGTAACCAAAAACCTTTACTTATGAACGGCAAACCTTCACGTGATGAGTTGGAATGTCACCGTGTACTGGGCGAGAAGAGCTGTGCCCCTCTTCCGTTACTTTGGCAACTCGTTGTTTTGTGTCTTGTGATTTTTCTTTTTTAATAAGTCAATCAAATGCAATAAGATAGTTTTTCAGTTTCTGATACTCAGTCTGTAATTCAAGTAATAACATTTTGTGTGATTCCAGTGTTCAAGACAGGGGGTGGGTTTTTTTATGGAAAATTTTAAACGTTTAAAAGTAGAACAAGTAGCACAGTGAACTTTGGTGTTTGTCATTCATCTTTAACAGTGATCAACTTACGACTAATTTTATTTTATCTGTATTCCTACTTCCCCCATTGTTTTATTTTGAAGCAAATTGTAGATATCATATTATTTTATCCTAAGTCATTCAGTATATATTTCTAGAAGATGAGAGTTCTGTTTAAAACATGGTAACAGTACCATTATCACAGCTGAAAAAACTGAACAGTAATTCCTTATTTTCGTCAGAGTTAGTGTTAACATTTACCAGGCTGTTTCTAAATGGTTTGTACTTTTGACTATTTGTAGCTTGTGGAACTCAGCATCCAAACCAATGTCTGTGTTGAAGCTGCTTTATATGTCTCTTAAGTCTATTTTAAGTTCCCTTCCATCTCTTTCACCCCTTTCAGTATGTTTGTTGAGAAAAACCAAGTTCTTAGCCCTGTATTCTGGGTTTTGCTAACTGCATCACTATGGAGACATTTAACATTTTTCCATTAATAGAATTTTTTATTATAAATTGCTTCTTAGATTTACAGGCTTGTCAGATTACAGTATTTTCAGTCGTCATATTCTTGTTGGTAATGTTGCTATTTAATCATATAGGTCAAAATTAGAGTTAGAATCTCAGCCATTTTTTAGCTGTGTGAATTCAAATAAGTTAGTTAATTTATCTGTGTCTCTCCCATCTCTGAAATGAAAATAATTATAGTGCCTCTTTAGGTTGTTGTGAGAATTAAATTAAATCAACATTGTTATCAGTCACGGTTGTGAGCATAGTAATCAAAAGGTGTATCAGTGGCTTAAAATTGGTCCTCTGGTTTCAGGAAATATTTGATAGGTCATTTCCTACTTATTATGTGATGAAACACTTTTCTTTTTGATATTCATAGAGAGGCTCCTTCTCTTTCCTTTCTTGGTCTTAGGCAGAATATGAACTTAGGGAAGTTTTTTTTTATTTATATAGTGTCAATTCTTTTACTTTTTAAAAATTTTTTAAATGTTTTTTTAACATCTTATTGGAGTATAATTGCTTCACAATGTTGTGCTAGTTTGCGCTGCACAACAAAGTGAATCAGTCATATGCATACGTATATCCCCATATCCCCTCTTCTTACCTCTCCCTCCCTCCCACCTTCCCTACCCCACCCCTCTAGGTGGTCAAAAAGCACCGAGCTGATCTCCGTGTACTATGCGGCTGCTTCCCACTAGCTATCTATTTTACATTTGGTAGTGTGTATATGTCCATGCCACTCTCTCACTTCGTCCCAGCTTACCCTTCCCCCTCCCCGTGTCCTCAAGTCCATTCTCTACATCTGCGTCTTTATTCCTGTCCTGCCCCTAGGGTCATGAGAACCATTTTATGTTTTGATCCTATATATGTGTGTTAGCGTACGGTATTTGTTTTTCTCTTTCTGACTGACTTCACTCTGTATGACAGACTCTAGGTCCATCCACCTCACTACAAATAATTCAATTTCATTTCTTTTTATGGCTGAATAATATTCCATTGTATATAATGTGCCGCATCTTCTTTATCCATTCATCTGTCGATGGACACTTAGATTGTTTCCATGTCCTGGCTATTGTAAATAGTGCTGCAATGAACATTGTGGTACATGACTCTTTTTGAATGATGGTTTTCTCAGGGTATATGCCCAGTAGTGGGATTGCTGGGTTTTATGGTAGTTCTATTTGTAGTTTTTTAAGGAACCTCCATACTGTTCTCCATAGCGGCTGTATCAGTTTACATTCCCACCAACAGTGCAGGAGGGTTCCCTTTTCTCCACACCCTCTCCAGCATTTATCGTTTGTAGATTTTTTGATAATGGCCTTTCCTTCATTTTTAACTGGTCTCGCCTTTTAAAACCTCTAGTAGTTGGATTTGGGGCCTTCCTAGATTAATCCTCAATTTCTCTTATATTTTTAACTCTTTGGGTTTTATTTCTTCAGTTTTGGGGGTATTTTCTTGACTTTCTCTCAGTCCTTTTGAATTTTTTTAATTTTGGTAATGAGTGTTTTAACTGTCCTATAATCTGAATGTTCTTTTTTCATGACCTCCTAGATTTTGTTTTGTGGCTTTAATATCTTCTTGAATTTCTCTGAGAAAAGTAATTAGACCTTTTTAAGAACTTTCATCTGTTTCCTGAGTTGTATGTCCTTCTACCTCAGTTATTATTTATTTTCTCTTTCATTTTGGAGGTTTTCCACATACGTCTGACGGCCCTTAATGGTCCATATTCGTATTTAAGAGCTGAGTTGATCGCATAGGTGGCTGCATTGAGATTCCTTTAGTGGTGTTTATCGGTTTCCTTTCCTGCTAGGCCTCTCCTCTGAATGAGGCAGCTGGCAAGTAGTTTTATTTACATAAACAGAACTTTTAAACTGTCAGACATCTCCTTAGGATGGATGGGCATAGAGCCAGGTTGGAGGGTCCCCCCCAGTCTAGAGTGAAGAATTTACTCGGGGGCATCAATTCTGACATAAGAGCTTTACATCTCCCTAAGTCGTTTATTTAGTATCATAGAGGACCCAGTCATATTTCTTTGCTTGCTTGCTTGTTATAGCTGGGGAAAATAATAAGCCTCATGTCCTGTATAAGAAGATAGGAAAGTGAGGACGGACAGCTGCTGCAGTGAGTTAGTAGTTAGAGTTTGAATGAATTCCCTTATTTTGGGCTCCTCCTTTCTGTCCCGCCCACAGGCTTGTTTGAGTCCTGAATTTCTTTGGCGTGTTTCAGGGAGGGCTTGCTCCTATCTCGCGGTTAGCCTCCTACTGCATTTCCCTGGACTGCAGGATACTCCTCCACTCCTGTTCATCTGGCAGTGCACTTGCTTCTTTTTATCTCTTTTAGCAATTCTTTGAACGCTCCCATCTGATATTGACACTAAAGAAATACAAATAGGAAACAAACCCATAACAGAAGTTATTTCCTGTTTATCTTTCTTCCGTATCATTTTAACGGAGTCTCCATTGGATTGGAAGAGCTTTCAGACACCAAGCTGAAAGGGACAATGGGAAGTTCATATCTCTACTGACAAATGGTATAGTTATTGAAGATCAGTTAATTCATTCTTTCACCAGACATTGATTAAGTAGCATTATGTGCTAGAAAGTACTCTAATATCAAGAGATACACAAGTGATCAAGACAGATAAGAACCCTGACTTTATGGAGGTGGAGGATACATTTTACTGTATTTTAGACATAAAATAAGTAATCAAATAAGATAGTTTCAGACAAGGATTAAGTAACGGGAAGAAAATATAAGAGATCTTTCATAGAAATTGACTGCTGGAGGGATTTTATAGTATGTTGGGGTTGGGGAAAATTTTAGATTAGGGGGTCTAAGAATGCTTCTTTTAGGTCTTCCTTGAACTTTATCTCCTTAATGTTGTAAAGAAGTTAGCCATGTGACTGTCTGGGGTAAGAGCATTCCAGGCATAAATTAGTGCAGATACAGAGGCCATGATGCAGGAGTGAACTTGGTCTGTTAGAAAAACAGAAACAAAACCATTGAGTATAATAAATGAGGGAATTCATAGGAAATGTGCCCAAAGATGTAGGCAAGACCCAGGTCATTTAAGGTCTTAAAGGAGTTTGAATTTTATTCTAAATAGAGTGGGAAACCGTCAGAGAATTTTGACCAGGGTGGTGGCATGGTGTAATTTATGTTTTCAAAGTTTATAAATCTATAATGTATTTTGTAAGTTGAGCCTTTGGCATTCTGATGGTTTGGATATTGGGGATGAAGGAAATGGAGGAATCAAGGATTGCTTATTTCGTTTTGGCTTGAATAATTGATCTGCATAGTTCTATGGATATTTTTATTCTGCTCTGGTGATGTGCCCTGGGTGGCCCAGATTTCAGCGCTGGCCACAGTGGTGACCCTTACTTAGGTTGCAAGATTTCTAGTTTACACTCAAGTGCTCAGACGTTTATTCAGCGTAGCCAGGACGGCTGGAACCGGAGGGACTTGCAGGCTTAGCGGTATATGCTGTGCTGGAAGCAGTCCTTCCCACCAATCTGTCGTGCTTTTGAAATTGAGATAACTCTAAGCTTTAGAGCAGCCACCTGAATGTGAGGAGTGCACTGTTCAATTTACGTAAGTGAGAAGAGTCTGCCATGGCTGCTTGGTCCAATTTTTCAATCTTAAAAGCCTGTAGTAGCAAATTCAGATGTATTCAAGGGCTAAGCAGATAATGTAAATTATTGAAATGGAAAATAATATAAATGATTAAAGTGGGACAGTGTCAAAGCATTCATGTTCACCTAAAAACAAAATGCCATGCGGATGAAACACTTGTGTAAACCATATATAGACTGCGTGAAGCAATTTCTGGTATCTCTCTAATCTTGTCAACAGTTCTTTGTGGGGGAGCAGTAAATTTTTATTTTTCAAAGTGGAAAGACAAGCGACATCAGCATTGTGGAGGCGTAAGATGTATCCTCCCACCTACACCCCGCCCCCCAAATATTCAGCATCCATCTAGGAATAAAAGTGTCTTTATGGGAGCTGTAGGATCTGTCATCATACACAAAGAGATCTGGAAGGAATATCGCCCACCCATGCATTGTGTATGCGATAGGCAGACAGACCTCATTCCCCGCTGTAGATCCTGAAGTGACTCGTGAACCAGCTCCAGGTCCTCTTGACTGAGGTCTGGGAGCCCCTGGAGAACACTGACTTAAACAGTCACCCACAGAGAGAAGAGAGCCTTTGTGGAAGTCCAGGTTTACAGAGGATCTAGCACCCCACTGGAGTAAAAAAAGTGAGTTTGGATGCACTGAAGCAGGCAGTTAGTAAAGCCTGGTGGTGGCTGCACCTTCAAACGTGAAGGCAGCAATCAAAACTCAAAGGAACATCGAAAATCAAGGAAGCATGAAGGATCACAGTAACCTTCCGTACTGAGCCTAAAGATGTGGAGATCCATGATTTACTCAGTAAAGAATTCAAAATATCTGTTTCGAGGAAACTCAGTGAACTGCAAGAAAACAGAAAGACAATTTGGTGAAATCAGGAAAATAATACAGGGACAAAATGAGAAGTTTAATGAGATAAGAAATCATGAAAAAGAACCAAAAAGAAATTCCTCTCTCTCCCCTTCTCTAACTGAAGGATTCCTTGTGTGTGGGCTCTTGGCCTCCTGGAAGTTATTGTGTCTCTTGCATCATGAAGGGAGAAAGGTTGAGATGCAGACTTAGACAGGCTAAGAGAGGCCAGATTGATCCATTTGAGGATCAGTGAATTTCATTCATTTCATTGAGTGTAATGAACAGTCTGCTGCGTCAACAGCAGGCTTGGTCAAGCAGAGTAAAGAATCAGTGAGAATGAAGACGTGAACTTTGAAATTACCCTGTCAGAGGAGAACAACAATAACACAAGAGTGAGGAACACCCACATGATCTGTGGGATACCATCAGGAGGACCAATTTGTGAATTATTGGGGTTCCAGAAGGAGAAGAGAGTGAGAAGGGGGCAGAAAGCTTAGTTAAAGAAATAATAACTGAGAACTTGCCAAATCTGGGGAGAGATTTGGATGTTGAAGTACATGAACCTCATAAGTCACAAAACAAAACAACTTAAAGAAATCCTCTCCTTCCTATCCAGCATAGTACTGATATTCCTTGCCAGCACAACTAAACAAGGAAGAGAAATAAAAGGCATCAGAGGTGAAAAGGAAGAAGTAAAATTGTCTCTATTTGTACATAACATGATTTTATATATAGAAAATCCTAAAGATATGACAAAAAAACCTTAGATCTAATTAACAAAGTCAGTAAAGTTGCAGGGCAGAATCAACATACAGAAATCAGTTGGATTTCTATACACTGACAACAAATTATCTGAAAAAGCAATAAAGAAAATGATCCTATTTATAATAATATCAAAACAATAAAATACTAAAAATAAATTTAACTGAGGAGGTAAAAGATCTATATATGGAAAACTCTAAGACTTTGATGAAAGAAATTGAAGAAGACACGAATAAATGGAAAGATATCTTGTGTTTATGGATTAGAAGAATTAATATTCAATATTAATTAACATATGGACATTATCTTAAATGTCTGTACTATCCAAAGCTATCTATAGACACCTTATCTCTCCTGAGAGTCCAATGGCATTTCTTACGGAAGTAGAAAAAACAATTGTAAAATTTGTACGGAACCACAAAAGACCTCAAGTAGCCAAAGCCATCCTGAGAAAGAAGAACAAAGCTGGAGGCATCACTCTTCCTGATTTCAAACTATATATAAAGCTGTAGCGATCAAAAGACTATGGTGCTGGCATAAAAACAGACACATAGACCAATGGAACAGAATTGAAAGCCCTGAAAGAAACCCATACATATATGGTCAATTAGTTTATGACAAAAAGAGCCAAGAATACTCAGTGGGAAAAGGAAAGTCTCTCAATAAATGATGTTGGGAAAACTGGACCATTACATGCAAAAGAATGAAACTGGACCCCTGTCTTACACCATACACAAAAACTCAAAAATCAACTCAAAATAGATTAAAGGCTTGAACATAAAACCTGAAACCATAAAGCTCCTAGAAGAAAACGTAGGGGTTAAGCTCTGGATATTTGTCTTGGCAATAAGTTTTTGGATTTGATACCAAAAGTAAAGGCAACAAAAGCAAAAACCAACATGTGGGCCTACATCAAACTGAAAAACTTCTGCACAGCAAAGGTACCCATCAAGAAAATGAAAAGGCAATCTACCAAACGGGAGAAAATATTTGCAAGTCATGTCTGATAAGGGGTTGATACCAATATATATGAACTCATACAACTCAATAGCAAAAAACACTAAATAATCCAATTAAAAATGGACAAAGTACCTGAATAGTCATTTTTCCAGAGAAGATACTCACATGGCCAACAGGTACGTGGGAAGGTGTTCAGCATGACTAATCATCAGGGAAATGCAAATGAAAACCGCAATGAGATATCACCTCCCACCTGTTAGAATGACTATCATAAAAAAAAAAAAAAACAAGAAATAACAAGTGTTGGTGAGGATGTGGAGAAAAGGGAACCCTTGTGCACTGTTGGTGGGAATGTAAATTGGTACAACCACCATGGAAGACAGAGATTGCTCAAAAAATTAAAAATAGAACTATCATATGATCCAGCAACCCCACTTCTGGGTATATATTGTAAGAAAATAAAATCACTACCTCGAAAAGATATCTGCTGCATCCCCATGTTCATTGCAGCATTATTTACAATAACCAAGACATGGAAACAACCTAAGTGTCCATCAACAGATGAATGGTTAAAGAAAATGTCTCACACAAGAATATTATTCAGCCATGAAAAAGGAAGGAAATCTTGTCATTTGCAATACATGGGATAGACTTAGAGGACATTATGCTAAGTAAAGTAAGTCAAAGAAAGACAAATATTGAAAGATCTTAACGTGTGGAATCTGCAAAAAAAAAAAAATCAAAAGAGGTTAGATATGTGGTTACTGGAGGTGGGCAGTGGGGGAATTGGGTGAGGGTGGTCAAGATGTACAAACTTCATGTTATAAGAGTAATAAGCACCACGGGTGTAATGTACAACACGGAGTCTGCAGTTAACACTGATCTGTGGTATAGTTGAAAGCTGCCAAGAGAGTAAACCCTAAAAGTTCTCATCACGAGGGAAAAAAATGTTTGCTACTATGTGAGGTGATGGATGTTAACTAGACTTATTGTGGTAATCATTTCTCTATATGTCATTGTGTCATGTACCTGAAACTTACACAGTGTTCTATGTTGATTCTGTTTCCATAAAACTGATAAAGAAAAAAGAAATGTCTCCAAGAAACTTTGTAATAAAGTTGTCAAAAACCAAAGATAAGCAGAGAATCTTAAAAGCAGGAGGGAAAAAAGCTTAAATAACTTACAAGGGAATGCCTATAAGGCTGTCAGTTGCTTTATCAGCAGAAACCTTACCCCCAGGGGAGAGTGGGATGATACATTCAAGCCGCTGAAAGAAAAAAACTGCCAACCAAGAATACTTTACCTGGCAAAGCTGTCCTTGAGAAACTGAAGGAGAGATAAAGAGTTTCCCAGACAAACAAAAGCTGAGGGAGCTCATCATCACCGCCTGGACCTGCCTTATCAGAAATGCTGAAAGGAGTTTTTCAAGCTAAAGTGAAAGGTCGCTAATTAGTGACTTGAAGACATGAAAATATACAACACACTTGTAAAGGGAAGTATATTAATCAAGTTCAGAACATTCTAATACTGTAATATGGTGGCGTTTTAACTCTGGTATAAAACAAAAGTTTTAAAATTCTGGAGTTAAAGGATAAGAGTGTTAAAAATAACTGTAACTGCTGTAATTTGTTAATTAATACACAGTATTAAAAGAGATAAAATGTGACATCAAAAACCGTAAAAGGGAGTGGGTAAAGGGGTAGAGTTTTTAGGTATGATCTAAGTTGTTACTACCTTGAAATAGACTGTTAGAGCTATAAAATGTTTTATTTCAGCCTCGTGGTAACTGCAAAGCAGAAACCTACAGTAGATTCAACAAAAGATAAAGAGAAGGGAATCAAAGCATAGCAGTGTGGAAAATCACCATTTCACAAAGGAAGGCAGTAAGAGAGGAAGAAAGAAACAAGGGAACTAGAAAACAGCCAGAAAACCATGAATAAGATGGCATATTATGAAGTGCTTACCTACAATAATTGCTCTAAATGTAAACGGGTTGAATTCTCTAATCAAAACACATAGATTAGCTGTATGGATAAAATAACAAGACCCAACCATATGCTGCCTACAAGAGACTCACTTTGGCTTTAAAGAAACACATAGGCTCAAAGTGAAAGAATGGAGAAAGATATTCCCTGAAAGAAACAAAACGAGAGCAGGTGTAGCTACACAAGACAAAACGGACTTTAAGCCAAAAACAGTAACTAGAGACAAAAAGATCATTATGTAATGATTAAGGGGTCAATTCATCAAGAAGACAGAATAGTCGTAATTTTATATGTTCCCAACATTGGAACACCTGAAAATGTTAAGCAAATACAAACAGATCTGAAGGCAGCAGTAGAGAATACAGTAAAAGCAGGTACTTCAGCACCCCCACTTTAAACAGTGGATGAGTCTTCTAGACAGAAAATCAACAAGGAAACACTGGACTTGAATCAGAGTGGAACGGTTTTATTTTTTTCTTGTTATAAAAGAGTACATGCTAGTATGTTTAAATCCAGATATTTCATAAACATTTAGAGAGGGAAATTAAAATCACTTGTAATCCTACCCTAGAGCTAACTAATTATTTGTTGTATGACTATTCTTCATTCTTTTTTGTATCTCCATATAAAGATTTTTACCACCTAGCAATAAATATGAAAATCTTTCTAAATCAGTTAATGATGTATATCATTATTTTAAATATCATAATATTCCACTGAATGATATATATACCACAAGCTATTTTTCTGGTCTCCTTTTGTTAAAGTGTTTTCCACTTCCTGTTATTTTAACTCTCAGTGGTATATTGCCACTTCATTCCACCTCTGTTTTTGCTGTTCTTCCAGAGAAACAAATAAATACTGATTTTTAAAACATTGGATATTAACATTTCTATTTTCCCATGAAATTCCATTCATTCTGTACTATAGGAAATACGTGACAGAACTGGGAGATTACATGAGGATTCCCAGAGATATAAACTATATCCCAGAAATGCATATCATCTACTAGAGAAATTTAGTTACTTAACATATTCAGTCGTGAAAACTGTTGTGTGTCTACCATGTGTTTAGGCATTGCTCTAGAATAGGCTTTCCTAGGCATTGTAGTTATATTTTTTAACTTGCAGTTGCCTTTCTTTAATTCAAATTTTAAAAATTAATTGATTTATTTATTTGGCTGCATCGGGTCTTAGTTGTGGCACGCGGGATCTTTGTTGCGGCATGCAGGATTTTTTGTTGTGGTGTGCGGGCTTCTCTAGTTGTGGTGCACAGGCTCCAGAGTGCGTGGGCTCAGTAGTTGTGGCGCATGGGCTCCAGAGCCTGTGAACTCTGTAGCTGCAGCACGCGGGCTTAGTTGCCCCGCGGCACGTGGGATCTTTGTTCCCCGACCAGGGATCAAACCCACGTCCCCTGCAGTGGAAGGTGGATTCTTAACCACCGGACCACCAGGGTAGTCCCTAATTCAAATTTTTTATTGACATTAAAAAAACATAGCTCTCTCACTGGAGGCTTGCACGCCACCGCTGAGGCCGCCGCCATTTCCCTGGCGATCCCTGAGAAGGTCCACCACATTCGCAAGCACGCAGCACCCACATCGGTGGGCGATGGAAGATTGCCTTTGCCGTCGCTGCAATTAAGGGTGTGGGGCAAAGATCCGCCCTCGTGGTGTTGAGGAAAGCAGACGTGGACCTGACCGGGACAGCCCACTGAGGGTGGGGTGCAACGTGTGGTCGCCATCATGCAGAATCCACGCCAGTACAGGACCCCAGACTGGTTCTTGGACAGACAGAGGACCTGGAGGATGGAAAACACAGCCAGGTCCTGGCCAAGGGTCTGGACAACAAGCTCCGGGAAGACCTGGAGCAACCGGAGAAGACTCGGACCCCCAGAGGCTGTACCTCTTCTGGGGACTTGGTGTCCAGGCCGGCCCACCAGGACCGTGGGCGCCATGGCCGCGCTGCAGGTGTGCCCAAGAGGAGGGAACTGTGTGGGCATTGTCTGTTAGTAAACAGTTTATACAGTTAAAGAAAGCACATAACATAAAATTTACCGTCTTAATCATTTTTAAATGCAGTTCCATAGTGTTATGTATATTCACATTGTTGTAAAACCGATCTCCAGAACGCTGCATCTTGCGTTAAAGAGCTCGTCCTTTCCCCCTTGCCCCAGCCCCTGGTCACCACCGTTCTACTTTCTGTTTCTATGAATTTGACTAATCTAGATAAGTCTTCTAAGGGCAATCATACAGTATGTCTTTTTTTGACTGTCTTTTATCACATAGCATGATGAACTCAGGTTTCATCCATGTTGTAACATGTGTCAGGATTAATTTGAGGCTCCAAGATCAGCCTGGCATACTTAAGGTAATTCTGTGGACAGGTTTGTTTCTGAATCACCGAGTGGATATTCAAATCTTTGTTTGAACTTTGGGAAAATATTTATCAGAATTTCTTCTTGTATTTCATAGAGAGAGAAACAGTTTGTGCCAGTTACTGGTCTGTCTTGGGAATTCATGTATGAAAGGCATGGAAGGCAGGAAATCATAATATATTGTGTTGATAGACATAAAAGACATATGAGCTGGGTTCAGCGGGAGCTTGAAGCGAGGGAGGGACCCAAGTCTACCTGGGATGGGTAAGGCCGGCGTCACGGACCCCCTAGCTGTCTCTTAGGAGGAATAAGAGAAGAGAGCTTTGAAAGTATTAATAGACCAAATAAAGTAGAAAATGAAAAGTCATAAAGGTATGAAATATTAAGGTGTATTTGAGGAACCATCAGAAATTTAGTATTGCTGGAGCAAAGAATATTTGAGGCAAATGCTGAAGGAAGATGCTGGAAGGGCCTTGTATGCTGTGCCACTAATTAAAATTTTTATTCTGCAGACATAGGGAACAGGGAAGTGACACAATCCGATCCATATTTCAGGAACATAGTGCTGGTTCTATTAAGGGTGAATTGGAATGGGGAGAGACCGGAGCAGAAGACCAGCAAAGGAACCCACCGGATGAGTCCAGGCAGGACTACTCTCTGAATTTAAGAACTAAGCACACTCGAAGATGAATGCCATAAGTACCTAGGTGACCTTTTTGCCTGTCACTCATGCTGTCCACAACTCCTGACGGCCCCTGAACTGACCAGTCCTGGCACTCGGCAGCTGTGAAGTGTTTATTCAGAAACGTCCCTGTTTGTACAGACAGGTATGCGAGTTCCTGGGCTTAAAGCAGACGTTGCAGCTCTTCTGGGGTTTCTTGTGTCGGCACCATGGGACCAGCAGAGCCCTGTGCAGACAAGCTTCCGAAGCAGAGGACCGTTGTTTTCCATTATGGACTCCGTCACGCCAAGGAGCGTACCATTTGTTGCAACTAGTTAACCTATATCATTGATTTGAAAATATTTCATGGCACATTCAGATGATAGCAGTTTTGGTATTAATCTTTGTAATTTAGTTTGGGAACTCTGCTTCTCATTATTTTGGCATGAAAACATTCCATTCAGTCATCATGCTACTTTTATTTTTTTATTATTTACCTACCTACTTCCTTACTTACTAACTTATTTATTTATGGCTGTGTTGGGTCTTCATTGCTGCACGCGGGCTTTCTCTGGTTGCGGCGAGCGGGGGCTACTCTTCGCTGCAGCGCGCGGGCTTCTCGTTGCAGTGGCTTCTCTTGTTGTGGAGCGCGGGCTCTCGGCGTGCGGGCTCAGTAGTTCTGGCTCGTGGGCTCTAGAGCACAGGCTCAGTAGTTGTGGCACACGGGCTTAGTTGCTCCACTGCACGTGGGATCTTCCCAGACCAGGGCTCGAACCCGTGTCCCCTGCATTGGCAGGCAGATTCTTAACCACTGCGCCACCAGGGAAGTCCCCATGCTACTTTTAATTTAAAAGGTTTCTGTAAGCTACATCAGGAAAACTATATCTACTATAAAAACTATGTGTCTATTCTTCCTTGAAGAAGATTGTGTTGTCACTTTGGAGTTTAGTTATGTTGGTATTGATATGGAGCCATTTTTAAAGGAAGTTATGTAGCTGTTACTAACTCATCCCTCAATCACTTAACTACCCTTTCTACCCCTCTGACCATGTGTGTCATGAATCTTCTTGGCTCTCTCCCTTCTGTCTTGGGTCTCAGCTGCTTTCCTTTCCTCCCGCACAGCACTGGTTCCCGTTTAGTGCTGGGCCTCCCCGTCCTAGCGCTTCCGAGTTACGTGCTGAAATGAGCTGTGGTGAGAGGCTTCTCTTTTAAATTGCGGACTTCATGTGTTAAAACATTTTCATCTTTCTCTGTAAATAAAACATCTAACTATGTTAAAATCGTTTTATGGGCCTGAAGAGGAGGGGGATTGTCCCTTTTGGGGAGGAGCTTTTTTTTTTTTTTTTTTTTAAGATAACTTGATCGGTTTTGTGGTGCTTGTTTTTCTTTGCTAATCATGACCTTTGCTCTCGGAATTCAGTAGATTCTGTCAAAATCTCAGTGGAGGAAAAGATATTTTTAATGCCCTTTAAATGTGATATTCTCTTTGCATTGAGTCCAGAAGAGACTGATTTCTCAAGAGGACGAAAGGAAAGACTCGGGAACCACATGGAAGTTTATATTGAAAACTCCTTCTGGTACATTTTCATCATCATGTTGTAACAAAACTAACAGCCCTTAGGCACACTAATCTTGGGATATAAAACTCATATTCAGGGCTTCCCTGGTGGCGCAGTGGTTGAGAATCCGCCTGCCAATGCAGGGGACACGGGTTCGATCCCTGGTCTGGGAAGATCCCACATGCCACGGAACAGCTAAGCCCGTGCACCACAACTACTGAGCCTGTACTCTAGAGCCCGTGAGCCACACCTACTGAGCCCACGTGCCACAACTACTGAAGCCAACACGCCTAGAGCCTGTGCTCCACAGCGGGAGAAGCCACCGCAATGAGAAGCCCGCGCACCGCAACGAAGACCAAACACAGCCAAAAATAAATAAATAAAAATAACAAATACATTTTAAAAAGAACAACTCATATCCATTTGACTATTGACTAAAGGTTAAAAGATATAATTGGAGAGAAGTATAAGACCAAGAATATAAGTGGATTTCTTCTTTCTGCTTCTGTTGTTGCAACCTGAGCTCTCTAGGAAAACTAAAATTTGTTAAGTGCCTTCCTCGTGCCAGAGTCACAGCTATAATAGAGGTGTCGTATTTTAAACTGTCAAAATCTTAACAGCTACTCTGGGAAATTTAGGCATTTGTGTTACCATTTTATGGATAGGAAAATGAGATTCAAGAAATTACTTGTCTCAAATCACACAGCAAGTATAAGGCAGAGCTGAAGTCCAAACACATGCGTTTTCTTGTGTCACACTGTGCCTCAAGTCGGGTTTTTAATTATGTATTTACTTATTTTTTTTAATTTAAGCAATAGCAAAAGTAGAAATAAGAAAGAAAAAAATAGCCCCAAAACCGACTGTTTGGAAAGTAAGCATTTGTAGTAAGTAAGTATTGATTCCTGTCATATTTCTAAAGCACATATACAGAAGGAAAAATAGGGGGGAAATTAATGGGATCGTAGAAACATGCCATTTTGAATAAAGATTGAATTTCATTTTACTTGATTGTAACAGAATGAGCAAATGGAGTTTCAACTGAGTGTTTCTTTACTGCTCAGCAGAAGAATTCCTAAGACATCTTTCCAAGGAGAGGAAAAGACTAAAAGATTAGGTCATGTTTTTCAGCAGCATTGAATCATGCTCTAAACAATGAAGTTTTCACTTCTCACCAGTATTTAAAGATATGCTTTATTGATAATTTCAGCTTCGCCAAGGTTTGCAATATTTACATTTGATTTTATAACTATAATTTCCAAGTTAACTCAGTGTAGGTTCCACATCTAAACTCTGTGCCTTGTCACCTGCCCTTTTCTGAATCTCCTCTGTACTTTTCCTGAATTCTATGATTTTTTTGTTTTGTTTTGTTTATTGAATTTTATCTTTAATTCGTTTTTTAAGCAAAGACTTATGGATATTGAATTCTTTTCATTTTTTTGTTTTTGCATGCTGGATAATATTTATTTTGCCATTATACTTGAAGATTTAGTTGGTTATGAAATTCCTGGATCTGTGTCTTCTAATGTAGAGTGGGCAGCTGTTGCCTAATATCTTTCCTACCCTCACCTTATCTGAAACCTCGTAGCTTCCTCCTCTGAGAGTAGTGTGAGGGGCTGGGAGTTGACTTCAGTCTGCTTTTGGTCTGAGGGTGTGGGGAGAAGGGACAGTGCCTCAGCTAGGGCCATGCACAGTCTTTGTCGGAAGACCTGGTCTCTGCTTTTTCCTTCTGAAATTTTGATAAATGTCCTATGTTCATCTTGGTAGAAGCGAGTAGGGTTCAGATCCTTCGCTAAATTCTTTAGTGTTTCCTAGAAAACGGCCTATCCTGGTAGCTTCTCTTGCCTGTACTGAGACTTCTAGAGATAAGTGTTCCTCCTCACCTTCATTTCTTGAACTGTCAGTTTACCCTTTCAGTCTTTTTTCCTCCAAATTTGAGGTTATTACTGGGAATGCTCACGATTTTTTCCCCTCACTTCTGACCTTGGATTGCTTCTGGACTTAGAATACAGTCAAGGACTTGTGCATCCCCACCAGAGGTTTTGTTTCATTTCCTTACCCACCCGTAGCTAAAGTTAAGATTGTGACCTTTGTCTTGTTTGGTTCCTGCGGCTTTTGCAGTGTTTTGATTATTTTTCCTAAGTACTGGGTGGGGAGTTGCATTCTGAAGTCTGCCACCTTTAGGCAAATTTGCCGTATTTAATTTTAAAGGCGATCTGAGAGAATACTGTGTATGTGACCCAGGAAGCTGCATTCCCCTGCAGTGTCACAGACAGGCATCAGCACTGGGCCAAGAGCAGCCTCAGCCTTTCACATCAGTTTTCTGTACAAATATTATCACTTCCCATGTGTTTCATGATGTGAAAAGGGACCTAAAATTTACATGTTTTGTTCTATTAACAACAAAAAATTTTTCTGTTTTGGGTATGGATTTTGCCTAGGATACCTTCACTACATCTCTACAGTCTGTTCCTTTTCTGTGGATGAAAAGTTTGTGTCGCGAGTTAGAATTTAAAATAGGAGAGGAAAATTTTAATTGCTAGTTCTGCACAATTCTTGTTCTTTAAAGTGTTCTTTTAAGTGTTCGTGTAATACGATTATACTGAAAATTTAACACAAGTCTGTTCATTCAACAAGGGCTTATTGAATACCTATTTTAGGTGCTAAGGAAAGATATATAAGCAAATATACTAAAGCATGATCAAGTTCAAAAATGGGAGCATATACATAAAGCTACTGTGTGTGTGGACACACTGTGCCGTTCACATACTGGTCACATTGCCAGCTGTGCTGTGCACTGGCCCTGGATGTGCTGTGTGCGAAGGAAGCACAGAGTTCTGGCAGTGCTCCAGTTAGATGAGACGTAAAGGGAGATGGGAGTGGATGATCAGGGACAGCTTCTAGGTGGTTGTGGTATCAGAGAAGGATTGTGAAAGCTGGGAAGCCGTTGACAAGACATGGAGAGTTACAAGTACTTCAGTAATATTGGAGCATAAATTATAGTGCATGATGGGAGCAAGAGAGGAGTTATCAAAGCTCGCCAAGGGCCTTCTGTACCATTCCAAGGAATTTGGCCTTTATCCTGTGTATTGGTCAACAAATTATCCCAAACTTAGTGGCTTAAAACAATTATTATCTCAGTTCCTAATGGTCAGGCATTCAGGAAGCACTTAGTTGTGTGCTTCTGGCCCAAACCTCTCATGAAGGTGCAGCTGAGGGGCCATGTTGGGCCGAAGTCCTCTGAAGCTTCACTGTGGCTGCTCCACATGGTTTTTGAGAAGAGCGCTCACTCCCTCACCAGCTGTTGGCAGGAGACCTCGCTGCCTCTCTGTGGGGCAGCGCACAGAGCGAGTGGTCCAGGAGTGAGAGGGCACACGGTCTCTTTTATAACCTCATCGTGGAAGAGATAAGCATCACCTCTGCCATCTTCTGTTGGCCCCAGATCAGCACCGGCGTCACGCAGAAAAGGCTGCAGAAGGGTGTGGATGCCTGGCTGCGGAATCATTCGGGGGTCATTTTGGAGGCTGGCTGCTCCATCCTGGGAGCAGTGAACAGGCACTGAATGTTTTGAACATGTAAGTGGTGTTCATATTTGCGTTTCAGTTATGTGACTCTGCTGTGGAGAATGAGGTGTAGAGGACAAAATTTAAGTCATGGAGACGCTGTAGTAATCTAGAGTTGTTGACATCCCGACGTAAAGCAGTGCTTATGAGGTTTAAGAGATTTTTGAGAAATTGAATTCAAAAGACAGAAGAGGCGTAACGTGTCGGTTATTGGTTGGACGTGGTGGGTTAGGAGATGGCGGAGCTCAGGACGACAGGTGTCGGTCGGAGTGAGACACAGGTGGAGGTAGATGTGGTCCTCTGAGATACAGGACATTGTTAGAACCGTCCAGTGCACAGTTGGGTATCTGTAGGTTTGGAGCTCAAACAAAAGGAATGAGCAGTGAGTATAAAATGAAAGGGGGGCCTAAGCTGGAACACTAGGGAACTGACCATGTGGGGGAGGGGAAGAAGTGATATGCGTTAGATAGTAAACCAGTCTAGTGTGACTTCTCAAAAGCTAAGGGAGAATACAGTGTCGAGAAAATGAGGAACTGTAGTTAACCTGTAATCATAAAATGTAAAGCTCAGTCTCACTCTGAAGCCTCCTTTGAAAAGCACACAGCAAGTGCTTTAATGTAGTGGGTTAGCATGACGACCTTCACCTCAACGTGAAAACAGAATATGAATGATTTTTTCCAAGGTCGTATGTTAGGACCTAATGATCCCCTTCCCGTTGCCCCCCTCAGAGCGCGCACACACACACACACACGCGCACGCGCACACACACGCACGCGCACACACACGCACGCACACACAGAGGCCTGACTTTATAAGACAAAATCAGCTGCTTCTCCACCCCTTCTCCATCTTACTGTAATGGACTATAACGAGAGTCAGCAAACTTTTTTCTGTAAAGGTCCAGAGAGAATACGTTTGAGGCTTTGCAGGACACATGGTCTCCTTCACAACTGCTCACTCTCCATTGAGGTGTAAAAGCAACCGTAGCCAGCGTGTTAATAAATAAATGCGGCTGTGCTCCTGTACAACTGTATTTACAAATAGAAGTGGCACAGCATTTCCACTCCTAGGTATATGCCCCAAAGAATTGAAAACAAACACTCAAACAGGTGCTTGTACACATATGTTCACAGCAGCACAGTTCACAGTAGCCAAAGGGTGGAAGCAGCTCAGGTGTCGTTGGTTGAATCCTGAGATGCGGAGCCGGGAGGTGCGGGGGCTACTGCGGTGCCCCATTTTATGTGCGGGACTTGAGCATCTCTGGATTTGGTGTCCACATGGGTCCTGGATTGGTTAACTGTACTATACCTAGTTACCGTAGTGTCCGGGAAACTGTGTTGTGACGTGACATGTGTTTATTTAATCTTGAGGTTTTTTTGTTTTGGGGGGGTGGTTAGACTTGGGGCTAGGATCGATTGACGATGGTATTTTGTAGCCCAGTGTTTAAATAGTAATAGAAATGAGACAGACAGTTATTCATCTTTGTCAAGACTTACTGTTTGCAGTTTTCAAATGTATCTTCTTGAAATATGTCATCAAAATACTAAGATACATTTTAATGCCAGGAACTTTTTTCCTTTTTCAAAGTGTGCTTAACTTACTAGTCAGTTTAAAATGCACCCAAATAAAAATGAATTGCTTTGAAGAGGGAGGTTGAGATAATGTAGTAATTGCTATGTAGAGAAATTATATACAACTTAAACCTACCGACTGACATTTTGATGGTCCTTAAGACGTTATTTCCTACAAACTCCTAAATGAATTTTGTGATTGGTATCAATTTTCACATATGCCACAAAAATCATCCTTTTTGCTTCCAGGTTAAGAATTCAAGGCTTGTCTAGAAGTGAACGTTATTTTTTTAAATGCCAGTTTCTCATGTATCTCTCCAATTAGTTGATTCTCTAGAGTGTGATTCATTTTGCAGTGTGTTTTACGCTGCCTGGCGGGCTGCAGAGGCGTGTGGCTCTTCCTAGTGAGGAACACTCCATGACCAGGGCAGATGACCTGCCACTGCCTCTTCCAGGTTTGGATGTCTTCTTTAGCAGGACACAGCCAGAGGTCATTAAGAAGGAAATGTCTGTGTCTCTTGTTTCCAGAAGTTTTAGTATTCATTAATTAAAGAACTTCCATTACTGAGTTCTTTTTGGGAAACTTGTTGGACTGTGTGGTCAATGGTGAAGAATCAGCCTAAGGGAAAAAAATGTATAATATCTCGCAATGTAACGTGACAAGACTTCCTCTCAGGACTTATGAAGACCTTGTCCCTTGAGATATGAGCAATCACATTGCCATCAAAATGTCATTTCTTTTCTTTCTTTTTGATTTCACTGGAAAGCCTTGAGCCTTGATTCGTTTGCGATTTAATCGTTGTGGTTTCCCTGGGCCTCCAGTTTCATGCTAAGGGTTTGAACACCTGAGGCATGTGTACAGTCCAGTCATCTCCGTGACGGGGGACGGTGTGGCGGGGCTCATGAGCCAGACTCCATGTTTTCACTCGGCCTGTCTCTTACTGTTTTGTACCTGTCGTTCCCAAATATATACAATCAAGTAGGTCTTTACTGAATTAAAGTAAATTTGTCTCAGTGTACCCCCAAAGGATCGGGGCATTGGAGTCAGCTCTATGATCGTGATACAGGGTTTCTACAAGGGGAAGCATAAGTTAATATTAGTATGTGACTGGCCTTTGGCTTGGAGGCTTCAGTAAATCTGTAAAGTGAGATTGATTCGGATTAGTAGTTTTTTTGTCTAGCTAAAAACTGTTTGGCATCTTGGCTTAAAAGTAGTTCTTTTTTTTTTTTTTTTTTTAAGTAGTTCTTTTTGATAACTAGGAATGTGGTTTTTGTTTGTCTTAGTGGCGTTAAGCATTTTATTCAAACAGTTGAGAACATAAAAGATAGCTTGGTGATTATACTTAGAGCTTAATGTCCAAAGCCCTTTTCAACCAACACATAACCTTTACAGCTGGTTATATTTCCCGTTCTCCTGGACGAGAGGTTGGCCCTATTGCCAGTCCTGCTTTGAAGTATCTATACTGCCTGCACAGGCCGTGCTGATGGCAGTGCAGGTCTCCAAGCCCAGCGACACCCTGGCAGGTCTGTCCCCAGCATTACTCCAGCTTGTGCTCCTTATTGCCTTATGTAGGGGGAACCAGGCTCACGGTCCCTTGCTTTTTTATTTTAAGCACCGAAAGGTGGCCTTCTTGGTTTATGAGTTTTAAAGTCTGGGACAAGGCTCAAGAGGGAAATTTGACTTGGGGAATGTTATTTTCTTGAATGGGTAAATAAAGTCAGGGAAAAACGGAGGACAAAGGAAAGGAAATCAGAGGATGGGATGCATTTAGGTTTGTTCGATAGTTCTGTCACCATAATAATTCATTCAGAGAGGATTCATCTTGAATAGTGTTAAAAGCAACTGGCCTGGGGCAGTGCAGGCCAGCCCTGAGGAACTGCGGTGGACTGAGACCTATTGTATTTTTTAAGTGATTCCAGGGCTGCCCAGGCGTCCTGATTTAAAGGCTGCTTCTTGAGTCCGGAAGTCGTATTTTGTTCCGAGGTTTACTGTGATAAAGCACATAGCCCTAGGGACGGTACTGCTGACTCCCTGAGTCACTTTCCAGGCTGGCTGTACTGACCCAACCCTGTGATTTATTTATGCCGTACTGTAGTAGGAAAGACAGTCGTGTAAGCCACACATGGCGTCTGGGATGGGTATTTGACTGGGGAAGTGCCATAAATCCATGAAGTGAGATGGGGCAGAGCCAGCCGCGGCTCATGTCATGTCCAAGAGATCTCTCCCTGTTTCATAGGGATGTACAGTCCAGAACTGGTTAAGTTCAGCATCCTTCTCGGAATGTGTCCTCGGGCTTTCTGTGTGCTTGCAGTCTACCCAATCTTTGATCTGTTGCTTACAAACCTAAAAAATAGCTCTGAAGTGTAGTTGTCACTAATATTTTTCTCTTGAATTTACTTCTATAAAGTAGAACTGACTTGAATATTTTAGATTGTTGCTCATAGGCTTTTCAAGAAATTTTTGTTTGGAAAATTCTTCACTGGACTACTAAGCCACGATCAGTCATCCTCTTTTGTACCTAAATTTATGATTGCCAGTGTTGCAATAAGCTTAGAGTTCTGCCGGGCTTTTTGAGCTTCATTTGATTCCCCAGCTCTAATAAAGAGAATCTGTTAGAATTGCACTTAGGATTTATATGGGTAGCCAAATACGGACAGCATGATATTTTTTCATTTTAACCTGAATGAAATAGTCTTGTTGTTTTCGTTAAACTGTTTATTTTGAGATTATTGTAGAGTCACATGTATTTGTAAGAAGTAATACAGAGAGATCCCCTGTACTCTTAAGGCAGTTGCCCCAATGGTAACGTCTTGCAAAACCACAGTGTGATTTTCTGCACAGACGCTGATGTCATCAAGATACACCACGGAGATTCCCTTTTATAACCACACCTACTTCCCTCTCATCCCTGCCCCCTCCTCATCTCTTGGCAGATGCTGTTCTGTTTTCCATTTCCATAATTCTGTCATTTCAAGAATGTTATCTAAATAGAGCCATACCGTATGTAATCTTCTCAGATTTTATTTCACTCTGCATAATTATCTGGAGATTCATCGAGATTGTTGTGTCTACAGCAGTTCCTTCCTTTTTATTACCGAGTGATACTGCATAGTGTGGATGTAATACAGTTTGTTTAATTTTCCTGGGTTGTTTCCAGTTTTGGCCATCATGAATAAACCTGCTATAAGCATTTGTGTACAGATTTTTGTGTGAACTCAAGTTTTCATTTTTCTGGAATAAATGCCCAGGTATACGGTTGCTGGATCATACAGTAGTTGCACGTTTAATATTTTAGGAAATTGCCAAGCAGTTTTCCAGACTGGCAGTGCCATATTATGTTCTCAGCAGCACTGTACAAATGATCCTGTTTTTCTCCATCTTCACCAGCATCTGCTGTTGTCTCTATTCTTATTTTAGCAAGTTTGATAGTTGTATAGTGATATCTCATTGTGTTTTGTTTTTTTATATATAAATTTATTTATTTGTTTTTATATTTGGCTGCGTTGGGTCTTCGTAGCTGTGCGTGGGCTTTCTCTAGTTGCGGCGTGTGGGGGCTACTCTTCGTTGCGGTGCGTGGGCTTCTCATTGTCGTGGCTTCTCTTGTTGCAGAGCACGGGCTCTAGGCACACGGGCTTCAGTAGTTGTGGCTGGCGGGCTCCAGAGCGCAGTGTCCGTAGTTGTGGCACACGGGCTTAGCTGCTCCGGGGCATGTGGGATCTTCCCGGACCAGGGCTTGAACCCGTGTGCCCTGCATTGGCAGGCGGATTCTTAACGACTGCACCACCAGGGAAGTCCTCTCACTGTGGTTTTTTTTGTTGTTGTTTTTATTTGTTTGTTTGTTTTGTGGTACGCGGGCCTTCCTCTGCCGTGGCCTCTCCCGTTGCAGAGCACAGGCTCCGGACGCG
>NC_041219.1:54384205-54400130 GCF_002837175.3 Physeter macrocephalus | reverse complement strand
GCTCCGCGGCATGTGGGATCTTCCCGGACCGGGGCACGAACCCGGGTCCCCTGCACCGGCAGGCGGACTCACAACCACTGCGCCGCCAGGGAAGCCCTCACTGTGGTTTTAATTTGCATTTCCCTAAAGGAGAATGATGTTGAATATCTTTTTCATGTGCTTATTTGCCCTCTATATGCTTTTCAGCCTTCTTCCCATTTTCTAATGAGATTTTTTTTTTTCCACTGTTGAGTTTTGAGAGTTCTTTATTCTGAATAGTAGTCTCTTGTCAGATATGTGGTTTGCAAATATTTTCTCCCAGTCTGTCCCTTATCTTTTCATCCTCTCAACAGAGACTTTTAACTAACTCTGGCTTTAGTTATTGGACTTTTTTTTTAATTAATAAACTTTATTTTTTAGGTTCACAGCAGAATTGGGCAGAAGGACAGAGAGTCCCCGTTCCTCCCACCGCTGTACACGCACAATCTCCCCCAGTGACAACTGCGGCACATCTCTCGTGATCAGTGACCCTACATTGGTGCGTCACTGTCACCCCAAAGTCCGTGCTTTACATTAGGGTTCGCTCATCGTTTTGCATGTTCTGTGGGTTTTGACAGATGTACGGTGACATGTACTCACCGTTGTAGTACCATACAGAGTATTTTCACTGCCCCAGGAGTCCTCTGTGCTCTCCTTATTATCTCCTTATCCTGCCCTCCCCCCAGCCCCTGGCAACCACTAATCTTTTCACAGTCTCCATAATTTTGCCTTTTCCAAAATGTCATATAGTTGGAATTGTATAGTATGTAGCCTTGTCAAATGGCCTCTTTCACTTAGTAATATGAATTTAAGTTCCTTTCATGTCTTTTTCATGGCTTTATAGCTCATTTCTTTTTAGCACCAAATAATATTTTATTGTCTGGATGTGCCACAGTTTATCCACTCACCCACTGAAGGATTTTCTAAGTTTTGGCAATTATGAATAAGGCTGCTGTAAACATCCCTGTCCAGGTTTCTGTATGAGATAGTTTTTA
This sequence comes from Physeter macrocephalus, assembly GCF_002837175.3. Taxonomy (NCBI): domain Eukaryota; kingdom Metazoa; phylum Chordata; class Mammalia; order Artiodactyla; family Physeteridae; genus Physeter; species Physeter macrocephalus. The sequence continues at coordinate 54,399,117 of NC_041219.1, read as the reverse complement.
GTTCACGTGGGTAAATACAAAGCAGTGTGTTTGCTGGATCATGTGGTCAGAGTAGGGTTAGTTTTGTGAGTGTGAAACTGCCAAACTGTCTTCCAAAGTGGCTGTATGTTTTTGCGTTTCCACCAGCAGTGGACGAGAGTCCCTGTTTCTCCATATCCTTACCAGCATTGGTGTTGTTAGTGTTCAGATTTTGGCCATTTCAGTAGGTGTGTGGTGGTGTCTCATCATTTCAGTTTGCGTTTCCCTGACGGTGTGGAGCCTCTTTCATGGGTGCGTCGTCTTTGGCGATGTGCCCGGAAGTTCTGCCCATTTTTTAATCAGCTTCTCATTGTTGAGTCTTAAGAACTGTTTGCATATTTTGGATAACAGTCCTTTATCAGATGTGTCTTCTGCAAATATTTTCTCCCAGTCTGTGACTGGACTTCTCAGTCTCTTGATATTTGAAATTTTTAAACATGTTTTTTTAAAATAAAATAACGGTACATGCTTCTCAACAAAAGTATCCAGAATATAAAGATTTATATGCTTAAAGAATTTAAGATTCTCTTATTTTAATGCAGAGACATTATTAATGAAATGCAGGGGGAAATAATTTCTAGATGTATGTGATTAACCAGTCAAACTGGAAAGGGTTTATTTTCCAGTTTTACAAATGTCATTTACAAATAACTTTTTAGAAGAAAACAACCAGTTGCTTTTCTCATATGGTTGAACAGTTGATAAATAAATCACTACTTAGTGTATACTGCCTCAAAAGGCCCAAAGATCCATTCAGCCTCCTTTCCATCCAACACTATATATGGAAATCCTCTGCTCTCCCTGGAGCTTCAGAAGGCCTAAGGCTTCACCCACCGCCTTGCTTCCCGGGCTCTTAGGGGTCACCGGACTCCATCCACCCAAGACTGCATCACGCCTCCCCGCTCCGCTCACCCAGACGGTTCCCCAGGATGACACCTTAGGACTGAGTTCTTATCTTGGCTCAATGCTTAGTGTGACCTCGTTACATAGAAGACATTTAGTAAGTGTGTACTGAACTGACCTGAACCAGCAGAGGCAAGAGGGATTAGAAGACTGCATTTTAAGTGAAAAGAATTTAACAGGCACTAAGAAAGGGAAGCATATATTTGGGGAACATAAGAATTTTCCAAATACTCAAGCATCAGGCTGGGAAAATTGGTTGGGAGCCAAACTGCAAATGGTTTGAATGTTACCATGTGTAGTTTGTGAATTTGTATAATTATCTTTTACATAGAATGGTGAATTTTTGTGGCTAGAATGTTCTTCGAATTCGTAATCTTAATCCAGAAAACATCAAGTTGAGATCTGTCAGTAGATCCTCAAATAATCTCTCATTCCCTGCACCTTTGGTCTTAGGCTCTTAAAGCAGTTACCCTCAGGTATGATGGGACATGCACAGAGTAGTCAGAGAAATTTGTGAAAAATAAAATAATACACATAGTAGAGATTATCTGGGGAGTTTTACTTTTACTTTCTGTTGCTCTCTCTCTTTTGGTTTCTTTCAAAGTATGTACAAATAAATCTTATATTCATGACCTCCTGTGTAAGACAATGCGTATTTACTCTAGAACAGGACTACTTTGTTTGAAATATCTTTTTTCTTTTTAAAATGTTGTCTTGTATGCCATCTAAGCATGTGTACTCAACCCGATCTCTTAGTTCTTATTGTGATAAAATTCTAGGGTATGAGAAGCAATGAGTCATCTCACCCAGAGGTGTATTTGGGCAAGTCAAATAATGAACTTCATAAACTAAGATATAATCTTATGTTGTTGTTTTTTCCTTGCAAAAGTCTTAATTTCCTTAACTTCCTAGGGTAGTTGCAGAGATACGGTACATTAAGGATTCCTGCTCTGCAGAGATTGCCGTAGAAACTGACATAGAGAAGATGTCTGAACTCTTAGCCAATCAGTAAAAGATAATAAGGCCCTTTGTCGACTCTGGTACAGTTCACAGGCGGCCATTTCATTTGGCCTCACATGACTCAGCAGGAGCATTCTCCAGTAATGTTGTATTTCGATCCCTGTAAAGTTTCCTAATGTCAGTCTGATCATGAAAGAGCCATTGAAAATCCAATTTTATTTGTACTCTTTATACTAATTTCTTTTTCTAATTTAATTTTTATTTTATATTGGAGTCTAGTTGATTTACAGTGTTGTGTTAGTTTCAGGTGTACAGCAAAGTGAATCAGTTATGCATACACATGTGTATATATATTCTTTTTCAGATTCTTTTCCCAATATTAGGTTATTACCCAATATAGGTAATAACAGGAATATAGGTAATATAGGTTATTACAGAATATTGAGTAGAGTTCCCTGTACAGTAGGTCCTTGTTGATTATCTATTTTATATATAGTAGTGTGTATATATTAATCCCAAACTCCTAAATTATCCCTCCCCCCAACCTTTCCCCTTTGGTAACCTTGAGTTTGTTTTCGAAGTCTGTGAGTCTGTTTCTACTTTGTAAGTAAGTTCATTTGGATCATTTTTTTAAGATTCCACATATAAGTGATATCATATGGTATTTGTCTTTCCTTTTCTGACTTATTTCACTTAGTATGATAATCTCTAGGTCCATCCGTGTTGCTGCAGATGGCATTGTTTCATTCTTTTTTATGGCTGAGTAATATTCTATTGTGCGTGTGTGTGTGTGTGTGTGTGTGTGTGTGTGTGCGCGCGCGCGTGCATGTGTATGTATGTATGTATATATATATACATATACACATTGTGTGTGCGCATGTCTGTGTATATATACACAGCACGTCTTCTGTATTTATCTGTTGAGGGACATTTTGGTTGCTTCCACGTCTTGGCTATTGTAAACAGTGCTGCCATGAACAAAGTGGGGGGGTGCATGTATCTTTTCGAACGGTTTTCTCCAGTTATAAGTGTTACTTTGTTCTCCAAGATAATCGAGGCAAGAGGTCCAACATTTATCAGCTCTTTGCTTAACTGAGATTTAAGGAGTAGACTTTACACATGATACAGCTTACAGATTGTTTTAAATAAAATATCTAGATATATTTGCTTATCTTAGAAATGCATCAGCCAATTAGCCCATCAGATGCCAGTTCATACAGATCACCTGGCTCTGTAAGACTTGTATTCAGTGTACTTGGGCTTAAGGAAGAGCTAAATTAGGCCACGGCACCTTGGACAAACTTTTGGCAAGCAATTGTTTAACACTAAGGAGAAAGAATAGCATTTCTAAATATTAAAAAGACAGTTATGTGGAAGAGTGATTAAATTTCTTTGAAGTGGCCTAAAGGGATAGAATTAAGGAATTTAGAAGAGAAGCTTTCAGGATTGATTTTATAAAGTAATTTCTAAGAGTGGGGTTATCAAAGCTAGTGTAGGCCGCTTTGGGATAGCTAGGATTCCATGTCTTTAAACGTGTCTAAGCGTAAGCTGGAGGGTTACTTGACAGGAATGTAATGGAACAAAATCAAGCAATTATTTTCGTGGATGGACTTGATGGTCTATAAGGTCTTTTGCTGTTCTAAGAGACTGTGATTCTAGTTTTGCTCTCTGTGATCTTGAAAGACTAATTTATGGTCTCTTTCCACTTCTTTCCTGCTGTTTCCTCCTCAACCCTGTTCAATGTGGCTTCTGCTCCCAGCACTGAAACTGCTTTCCAAACTAACCAGTAACATTCTAAAAGCTAAATCCAAAGGAGATTTTGCATTCTTTGTCTTGACTTGTCCATAAACATTTTAAAGTGTTTGATCACTTCTTATTATTTCTTGAAACTTTCTCTGGCTTCCAAGATACCACTCACTCACACCTTGTTTTCTACTAAGACTTTTGCCCTCAGTTCTTCACAGGCTTTTCTTCCGCCAGTGCTATGTGCCCCTCCTGATCTTGGTGGACCCATGTATTATTTCATCTACCTTCTATGCTGACCATTTCCACACCCATCTTTAACTCAGGCCCTTCAGTACAACTGCCTACTAGATGTCTCCTCTCTCAAGTTCATAGGATAGTTGTAAGGATTTATTACTTAATCCACGTAAAGTGCTTAGCAAAGCATCTAGCTGTGTAGTAATCATGGCAGTGTTGATCATGGTAAACTTTTACCCAGTTCATTAAGACTCTGTTTATTCTCTTGGGGAACCATTGGCTTATCCTTAAATCACCACTTTCCAAACTGTTATCTTGGAATACTACGTCTCAAGGTGTTACTTGAGACGTGGAAGGAAGGAAGGCAGGAAGTAGGGTTCCATTCAAGTAAGTTCGGAAATAGTCTGTAATAGGATTGGCAAACCTTTTCTAAATATATTGGATTTTAAGGGCCATTTGGTCTCTGTCAAACCACCCACAATTCCTGTTGTAGTGCTGAAGCAGCCATAGAAAATACATAAACAAATGAGTATGTTTGCGTTCCATTAAAATTTTATTTATAGACACTGAAACTTGAATTTCACATCATTTTCACAAAATATTATATTATATCACAAAAATATTCTTTTCCTTAAATTTTCAACCATATAAAAATGTAAAAGCCATTCTTTGCTCATGGACTGTGCATAAACAAGTGGTGGACAGACTTGGCCTGTGGGCAGTAATCAGGGGAACCCTGCTTTAAAACATGGCCTCCTATTAAAGATATGTAACTTACATCATAAAAAGCTCTTATAAGGTCTGCGCCAGTGTCCCGTTAGGTCCAGTGTTTCTCCTATTTATTTGACTATGGAAATCTTTTTTCACGGGACATTTGTTAATATCTCTTGCCTTACTTCTGTGGAATACACTTTTGAGAAATGTGTGCTAGAGGTAAAAATTTTGGTTGTGGAACGGACTGGAAATAAGAGGAAATATCTTGTCTTTATTACTCTTGCTCTGATCAGCTGAGCTAACTAGTCACAGAGTGACTAGTAAAATGGAATTACCCCTGCGAGGAAGGTACCAGTTAGGCACTCACTACACCTGGTTCAAAGATTGGCTGAGTTGAAGTGGACATGGTAAATTTCATGTCATTGATCAGCTTTCAGAAGTGGGAAAAGTGTATACGTTGCTACAACATAAGGCAAACAGAGGTGCTGTAAGAGAGAAGATACTCAGTTGAGGAGGAAGAGATCCGGAGGCCATAACAAAATACGAGCAGTAATAGTTATCATTTTCCATAGTTTTAAAATCTTTACTACTCTTGTTAAAATAAGCAAAAATTTTAAAGTTTAAAAACTTTTTTAGTTTACATAGCGTAAATTCTAAAACTTATTTTGAAATAATATTTTCAGTTGTCCTTTTCCTATATCTTTGAGAAGTAAAGCGATGGTTATTGCTTTGCTATTTTTGAACATATTTTCCCTATTAAAAATAATACAATTGCTAATGCAGAAGAACTTCAAAATTTAAAAAAACACTTTCATCAGAAGATTCTGCATCTCCCCTCCTTGTATGCCTACCATCACCATGCGCCCCTTATATGTAAAATGGAAAAACAGGTGTAGAGGCCCTGCTTTCTAATTTATGTCTATCACTTGACAAGCAGCTGGAACCTAAGGGAGGATGCAGAGAACACGGGATCCCAGCCGACAATAGTAACAATTCATCTACCGAATGCAAGCATAGTCACTTGTGTATTCCTATCGAATTTCCCCACCAGATGTTTCGTTGGAAACCTGTGTAGGAGAGGAGTTGTTCTTATAATTTTTGCCAACAAACTGATAGGAGGTGAATGATGGAATTGTTGAATCATTAATACATTGCAGAGTTTGCTTTCAGCTGTTTTGTCCAGCAAGTACCTTGGTGACCTTCAGCGTCTCGGCAGCCCAGCATCTTCAGGCCCCTCCCAGCACCCCAGCAGTCACGCATCTGTATCCCTACAGCTCTCGTAGGCTTCATAGACAGCTTGCAGGATATCTGGGATATTTACTCATTGGAACTGTTCCTACTTTTTATTTCAGGCAGTGTACCACAAATCCAGACATTAGATGTTCTGTACAATGTTGGCTATTTTGTGAAATCAAGGCACACTGAGCTCTTGATTGTGCTAGAAGGTGGAGAATGAGTGCCATGATACGCTGGCATTCTTCTAGCAGATGTCATAGCAAACAGACTCAGAATGCAGTGCAAGCTAAAGGCAAGGCAGACAGCCCCCAAGGTAGCACCATGTGGACAGCTGGTATGGACATGTTATCTGTCTACAACTGGAAAAGGTTAAGTAAACAGTGGGACAGTGACAAAGTGCAGAGATTAATTGCTTAAAGCATTCAGTGATTCTTAAAACAGACATCTAAATAAATGGAGGGATTCTGGTGTTTGAGTTCTGAGAAGCAATGTAAGAAGACTTTATTTTCCTTTGGAAACAGAAACTTACTAAGAAAAGAAGACACAGTAAATGATACAGCCCAAAGTGTGAATATAACGATAACCAGCAGACCATTATTTTGAAGGGACTGTATCTTTATAAGGGAAGTTCATATTCTGAAGTGTTCTGTTCATATTATACTATCAAACAGGAGGCATAAAGGACATACTATTATGAAATAGTAAAGACAAAATGAAAGAAAAGGCCATGTAAATCTTTCTGTACACATCATCCCCAGATGTTACTGTGAACCCACTATTTAACTTCATCTCTTGAGGCTCATGCTAAGCGGTTTTTACCCCCCCCCCCGCCAGGATTTCCAACACAAATCATTGGGTTTAAGACATAATTCACTAGGGATTTTGGTAGGATTTGAGTAAATCCCCAACAAAAACTCCCTTGGCTTGCCAGCTATTTTTAAAGACAGAATTTAGAAAGCAGAAGATCCTACATTCACCTGTCTATCTTGTGATGGCCCTTGCCATGAAGATAGGAGGAAATTTGCCTATAAATACATCATGAAATGCTCGCCTTTCAGACAATCTGTTGGGTAGAACCACACCACAGGAGTCATCTCTGCGTGATATCTCTGAGTTCAGTGATGGTCAGTCTTATGAGTATCTGCAGTGTCGTCAGGTCAGAATTTAAGAGTTTGAAAAGCTGATGATCATTTTTACAGTGGAACTGGAAGATTTTGTATGTACTTAGTGAATTTGGAAAAGTAAATACAAATATTAAAAACCCAGTCTTGGGGCTTCCCTGATGGCATAGTGGTTGAGAGTCCGCCTGCAGATGCGGGGGACACGGGTTCGTGCCCCGGTCCGGGAGGATCCCACATGCCGCAGAGAGGCTGGGCCCCTGAGCCATGGCCCCTGAGCCTGCGCGTCCGGAGGCTGTGCTCCGCAGCGGGAGAGGCCACAGCAGTGAGAGGCCCGCGTACCGCAAAAAAAAACAAACAAACCAGTCTTGACAAGGATGTGGGGAATCAGGGAAACCTAACACCTTACTGTTGGTCTTTTACATCAGTTGTTTCAGATTTCCCTGGTGGCGCAGTGGTTAAGAATCCGCCTGCCAATGCAGGGGGACACGGGTTCGAGCCCTGGTCTGGGAAGATCCCACATGCTGCAGAGCAACTAAGCGCGTGCCACAACTACTGAGCCCGTGCGCCACAACTACTGAGCCTGCACTCTAGAGCCTGTGCGCCTAGAGCCCATGCTCAGCAACAGGAGAAACCACCGCAATGAGAAGCCTGCACACCGCAATGAAGAGTAGCCCCCGCTCGCCGCAACTGGAGAAAGCCCACGTGCAGCAACAAAGACCCAACGCAGCCAAAAATAAATAAATAAATAAATTTATTTATTTAAAAATGAATCAGTCGATCAGTTGTTTCTGTAAAGTAGTGGGTTCCAAAAGTACCTGCAAAGCTTCTTAAAAGTATAGGTGGCTTGGCTGTCCCCTGAAATTCAGATTCAGTAGGTCAGGAGTAGAGAACAGCCTTCCATTTGTAATAATTTCTGTTATGTTTGAGAACCACTGCTTGTAAAGCAAGTCTGATATACTTCTTTGAGTTACACGCCTTTCCGCAGTGGTGGACTTAGCATTCTTGAGCTCTTCTTGGTTCTGCTGGTAAATCTACTTCCCTCTCATAAGTCCTTCCCTCTGTAGGCACTTTGGATTGACACGTGCAGCAACAAAGACCCAACGCAGCCAAAAATAAATAAATAAATAAATTTATTTATTTAAAAATGAATCAGTCGATCAGTTGTTTCTGTAAAGTAGTGGGTTCCAAAAGTACCTGCAAAGCTTCTTAAAAGTATAGGTGGCTTGGCTGTCCCCTGAAATTCAGATTCAGTAGGTCAGGAGTAGAGAACAGCCTTCCATTTGTAATAATTTCTGTTATGTTTGAGAACCACTGCTTGTAAAGCAAGTCTGATATACTTCTTTGAGTTACACGCCTTTCCGCAGTGGTGGACTTAGCATTCTTGAGCTCTTCTTGGTTCTGCTGGTAAATCTACTTCCCTCTCATAAGTCCTTCCCTCTGTAGGCACTTTGGATTGACTTTCTTGTGCTAAGAATTTCCATGTCCATTTTCTCTCTATATATTACACTTCAGCATAACATAAATCTTGTATCTTCAAAGATAGGGTTTGTTTCTGATTTTTGCTGTTCTGGTGTTTTGGGGTGATTTTCCAGAGGAAATGGGAGCTGCTAGGTCTTTGTTCTGCCATCTTGAAATCAGGAATCCAATACTGTATTGGAGTCCCAAAATTTTTGACCAGAAGGCATAGGAGCTTTAGGGGAAAGTAAGTCAAGGGAGGCTTTTTTCCTTTTAAGACGAGCATCAGTAATTGTGGTATGAACAATAAATCATTTTAGATCAAATAAAACACGTTCTTCTTTTTTATGAGTTCTCTCTGGAAACAGGTGGACATTAGGTAGAATTCAGTAATCACTTCTACACTGAACCAGAGATAGAGACAAATCACTAGTGAGCTGTGATTGTATAGAGAACAAAGCCTGAGACACTCATCTGAATGGTACTGTTTTCCTACCTGGTGTAATGTTTCACCATAAATTGTAATTTCTGCTTAACATATTGAAGGGACTGTTGGTCTCCACATCTTTGGGTATCACAAAAGATACATCATCAATCGAATCCTCTAACATGGAGAATGTAGAGGTACATTTTACATACAATTTGATAGTTGACTAAATTTATAGTTCTCGATTTCTTTTAAAGAAAGGTACTGTGTGCCAATATTTTCCAACTGAATTTGGATCCTCTAAATTTTTAGTGGGTCTTATTCTAATCAGTAAGTAAAATGACATATTAAATGAGCAGACATTATCTTAACAAGGTATGCCTTTCTCTTCTAGCTTCTTTTTTTTTTTTTTAAGAATGCATTCTGCGGTTAATTCCGATCTCAATTTCTCTTCTGATTTTTAGATTCCAGTTATATTGTCATTTTACTATTTGTAGACTTTTCATAGATTTTCCCTCTTGTATACAAAATGTTAAGTGGATTTAAAACATTTCATTAAAACTAGTTAGGACATATGTTAACCTGCTCCGACAAAAATAACAGAGCAAACTGTATACAAATGTATGTCTCTTCCTTGTCAAAGTCCAAACCGGTATATTAATTCTGCTCTATAAAGTTATCATGGGTTCAAAGTCATCCTTTCTTGTTTCTCCCCCATTCCTGTGGTTTTACCCCCATTCACGTAATTTACCCCCATTCACGTAATCTACGGTGGCTCACTGACGCATGGCACCCCAGAAGCAGGAGTGGGGAGGGGAGGGCACACTGAGCTACAAAAGGAACAAGCTACTTTGATTAAGTGTAATTCAAAAGTAAAGGAACTTAGAGTATCAAAAACAAGAGTCTGGAAGTCATACTCATATCAGTCATATTGTTTAGAGGAGATTGTGTTGTCCTGATCTATCATGAAGATAAGGTTTGTCTATGAAGTGGTAAGGATTTTTTTTTTAAATACGAATGTAGGAACTGAGGATCCGACTGGTCTCAAAATGGTCACCTAGACAGTTTTACACTTATTCCCTTGGTGCTGTCATTGCTAAAAATATGTTTGTAATCCTTTTCTTGGCAGTTCCTTCCAGAGCTGGTTAACGAGGTGCCCCTGAAAATAAATATATTCTTATCCTCACTGTGGCCCTAAAAACATATCATCTTGACCGGTTGTCTAACTTCAGTGCCCAGACTTGATGTCAGAACTTAAATTCAGTTTAATAAAAAGGATGTTTGTCATAATTCCAAATACTTAAATAATGTAATAGATTTTGAAGTCGGTTTTAAAGATAAATTTGGCAGCATTATTGAATAAATGTTTTTACATAACTTCCTAAAATGAATTCTTTGAAGAACTTATCTTTCATTTGAAGTGTAAGTACAGGTATATTTTATGAGGGAAGCAACTGGATGTTTGCTATATTTTAAGGAAACATAGGATAAGAAGAACCATCTTTATATACTGGTAATATTAAACTTTCAGTAGTCCCAAGGGAGCTGGAATCGAGGACATTTACTTTGGGGCAAGCCGATTTAATCATGGAATGTAGTTTATGCCGTATTTATGGTGCCCGTGTGCACAGTATGGTGAGCTTGGACAACTGTATACACTTGTAATTGCCACCATAGTCGAGCTATAATTCACTTCCAAAAGCTCTCGTGGGCCTTTCTAGTTATTCTGCAGCCCCGCCCCCGGTCCCGGGCAGCCACTGATCTGCTTTCTATCTCTCTGTGGACTAGATTACAATTTTTATATTTAAACAAATGGAAAAGTATAGGCTCTTGGTTTTTTTTTTTCCTAACACATGGAATACAGTCATCAAGTTTTTGCCCGTCTGAGAAGTAGGCAGAAGCTTTATAGCACAAGTATCAATATCACAGTAAAACTCCGTTTTCCAAACTTGTCATAACCTGTGGTGGGTTGGATATATCAAAATGCTCATTTTTCAGAAAAAGTGAGGAGAAAAACTGAATACAGCTTTTCTGCACAAAATTTTGTTCAATCAGCCTCCTTTACTAAGCTGTAACTACCAGCAATTTCTGCCTTTATGTTAATTTTGATTCTTTTCAAGGACTTCTGAAATATATACATTCGTCCATACCGGGATAACCTCTCTACCCATTCTCTTGCCAGTGTGTCTCTTTCCCCTGTTTCAGGAGGTGGAGACGCGAAACAGTCAGCAGGATCGTGTGCAGAAGGCTGGCCCCTTGCTGTGAGAAGGTCATATGAGGCAGGACCCCAGCTCGTGCTGCTGGATCAAATGCCCTCAGATAGTCTATGTTTGGTGACGTTTGAAAGTTTCTTTCCAGCATCAAAACATATATCCAATACTGATTGTGTGTTTCATATTCTTTGAATAGTATAGCGATTTATCACAGTCCTCCTGTGACTCTGGAATCCAGAGTCAGACAGCAGCAGTCTAGTCTTAGTCCTTTAAAAACTTTTTATGGAATGTAAGAATTCTGCTCATGATACATCTCTAGCAGGAGCCTCCTGACCCTTCTGCTCCCAGAATCATTTCATCTCTCCTCTTTGCCTCTAAGTCAGTCTTTCTAAGACCTTGCTTTACTTTTCTGGAACTTTTGATGCTTCTATATTATATTCAACATATTCAGCATTTTGAGTACCCTCTGTCTGCCGGGTTCAGGTTAGAACCCTCAAGGGTGTCACAGTCTGTGTTTACTCCCTCCTGCCATTCCAGACCATCCGTGCTCCGATTGAAAGCTACCTTTCCAGCATCCCCCTCACTCCGTCCTTTCCCTATAGAAACCTCTAATCCAGTCATGCCGTGTGTCCTCACACGACCTGTGCTTTTATACACATCACTTTCTCTGTCTTTCTTATTATCTCTGTCAAAATAAGGCCCACTGACTTCCCATGTCCTCGGCCCCAGGTGATTTTCTTTGTCTGCTGTATCACTTACTTCAGCACATATGGCCCATACGATTTATTGGCACTTAGCATTTTTGTTTCATCTCATTCGCTGTGCTGAAATCTTACAGTTAAAAAGGACAGACTTACCACTCAAAGCAAAATCATTTGTACAATACCTCTGATAACCTCTTTACACACCTAGGCAGGAGAAGCCCTGTCATTTTTTAGGCTTCCCAGTTCTACTTGTTAACAGGAGGTAATACGTTAGATGATCACTTTATAAACTGAAGTCTGTATCTTTGTGACTGTCCTCCCTTTAGTGTCATATGTGCTTTCTAGAGAGACACAGGTTAAAACCCTGTTTCTGCCTTTCCCGTTTCTGCTATGGTAGTATCAGCCATGCTCTATGGGTAAATCTTTTTGGATTAATGTATGCCCTTGTATAACCCCACCCCATCACCTTCCTCTGGATCCCTCTACTTTAATTGCCTCCTAAATAATGGCCTCCAGAATTGAACCTACTTCTCCAGTTGTCCTCTGTCTAGTCAGAGAAAAGCAAAACTCTTCTTTTAATGAAATGTGAATTGGCTAGAGCTAGTGGTCTCTTTCTAGTCTTGGTTTTTTTCATGTTTTCAAATTTTAATATCCCCTGCTCTAACCCTCTGCTCAGTTGCTTTCCACGCTGCTGGACTGAAAAAAAAAAAACAAAAAACCTTAAAAATACCGTGAAGCCCAGCTTGAGCATAAGTGAAAACATTGGAGCAGTCGGGAACCGCTGCAGCAGATGGGGATGGAGTCAGACCTGGAGGAGCTGCGGGTTCAGGGTGCATGTATGAAGTGCCTGCTGGTGCCAGGAGCCGTTGCTGGCACTTGGGACACATAGTGAGCACGACAGACAGACACCCTTCCTTCGTGGAGCTTGTATTCCAGCTGTTTCTGAGCAAAGACTTTAGGCAAAAAAAAAAGGAAGACTGGCAGATAATATCAGAGTATAGGGTAACTGCAGCCAAAAGAAAAGAAGAGAAAAAAGTGTAAATGGTTTAGGCACATGCAATGTAGAAAATTAACAATATGTGCAAAAGCTTTTGGTGTTCACAGTCGTGAACCAGGACTCCAGAAGGAAAATAATACATTCTAAAAATTAAAGATAGGAGCATTCACAATAGCCAGAAGGTGGAAGCAACCCAAACGTCCATCGACTGATGAATGGACAAAGTGTGATGGCTGCGTACAGTGGCATATTATTCAGCTTTGAAGAAAAGGGAGATTCTGACACATGCTGCCACAGGGATGAACCTTGAGGACTTTATGTTAAGTGACGTAAGCCAGTCACAAAAGGACAAATACTGTGTGGCTGCCTTTACGTGAGGCTCTAGAGTAGCCTGATTCATAGAGACAAGTAAAGGGTGGTTTGTCAGGGGCTTCGGGGAGGAGGATGGGGATTGTTTAATACATAGTTTAAGTTGTGCAAGACAGAGAGTTCTGGAGGTGGTTGCACGGCAGTATGAATGTCCTTAACACTGCTGCGCTGTACCCTTAAACACGGTTAAGATGGTAAATGTTATGTGTATTTCTTTTTTATCTGTGGAAACCTTTTCATTTCTAGTTGTCAAAAAATAGTTCTGTCATTGTGACTGGTAAGGGGGTCCTTTTTTAGAGTAATCAAAATGAAAACAAACATTTTTTACAAATGTTTAAACCCTGGAAAATTTGTTTCAGCTCCCTGGGGACCCACAGACCCCTGGCAGGGAATCCTAGCTGCAGCCTCTGATCAGCCAGCTTGGGAAACAGCATTTGGAACCTTGTGCCACTGGCCAGCGTGGCCCTTGTGGTCAAGCTCTTGGCTCAGGGAGAATGGATGGTGCTTAAGCAGATGGGACCTGGGCTGTACCCTGGCCACTGGGAGCCCAAGGGGCACTTTGCAGCAAGGCAGTGGGCAGCAGAGGCCTGGCACCACTCGCTTTCCCCGTCCCGGGGGCACGCCCACCCCCCCACCCCCGCTTCAGGTGACAGCCTCCTGTCCCCGGTCTCGGTTAAAAAACCGCTAAGATGGTAAATTTTATGTGTATTTTACCACAATTAAAAAGAAAAAAAGTTTAAAAATTAGCAAGCCAACAAATTGAAAGACCAATAAACTCAACATTAAAAGAAAACTTTAAAGACATAAGCCATAAGCATAGTATAGTTGGGGAAGCAGACCCATGTAGAAGAAGTGAAGGACATTCACAGAGCAGATGCCTATTAATCTAAACTGTGAAAGTGCTGGAAGGAAATGCTGAACAGAGAGAAGTTAGCAGCAGGTGAGGAGAAAGCTCAGGCCTTTCAGGTAGAGCGTGTAGCATAAAACTAAGTGAAAACAAGTCATGTCTCAGTGACACACAGTCCTTGGAAGACAGTGAGGAAGAAGTAGATAGAAAATTGTAGCTGGTCAGATATTAGGCCCAAGTGTTTAATACATTAAGAAACCTGATGCAAGTGATGCTGGAAGCAGGACAGTGAGAACAGCACTGAGGTCAGAGAAGGTGTTTTAAGAATCATGCAGGCCCGTGATAAAAGGATGGTGGGGACCATGATAGTGAACATGCAGGTACAAAGTGGTGGGTTCATTAAAAACTATTAGAAAGGAAGAATCAACAAAACTTGCATATTGGTTCTGGGGAACAAAGAGGAAATCAAATTTTTTCAGTGTTCTCAGGCTGTGGGCCTAGAAGTGTGGTGATTCAGTTAACGTTGAATGGGAGATTCGTTATGATGGATGGAAAACCTGACTTAGTGTAGACATTTTATATTAAAGATAATGCTGAGTATCTAAGTGAAGGCTCCCTAGAGAGGACATAAGGAGATGTTCAGGGACCAGATTTAGAAGTTCAGGTATTTCAGCCAGGCTCGCCCGCTGAGCTTTCGTAAGGTGGCATATCTGCCACACTCTCTGAGGCCTCCGTGAGGGAGGCTGGAGGACCTCCTCGCCAAGGGAAATGAAGGGGTGAAAGACATTTCACTCCGGATAGTTAACCGGTTAAAGTACAAGTAAAGGAGGCATCAGTAGGAGAATCTGGATTTCAGATTCATCTTTTTTTTTTTTTTTTTTTTTTTTTTTTTTTTTTTTTTTTTTTTTTATGCTGTATGCGGGCCTCTCACTGTTGTGGCCTCTCCCGCTGCGGAGCACAGGCTCCGG
>NC_041219.1:54285794-54384044 GCF_002837175.3 Physeter macrocephalus | reverse complement strand
GACCTCTCACTGTTGTGGCCTCTCCCGTTGCGGCGCACAGGCTCCGGACGCGAAGGCTCAGCGGCCACGGCTCACGGGCCCAGCCGCTCCGCGGCATGCGGGATCCTCCCAGACCGGGGCACGAACCCATGTCCCCTGCATCGGCAGGTGGACTCTCAACCACTGCGCCACCAGGGAAGCCCCAGATTCATCTTAAAATTGGAGTAAACTGTGCCCACATGTCTTTGACAGTAATACGTCCAAAGCTACTGATCTCACTGTTGCTTTCATCTGCTCTCTTTCCTCATGTTTTCTGGATTATGAAACTTATGAAACACGATTATTTAATCATTCCGTTTGGAATACCCAGTTGGAGGAAGAGGGAAAAATAAACTTGTAATATCCCTTCATTCATACTCCTTTTCTGTCTTGCATTTCTGTTAAACCCACACTTACCTAGGACTTACTCTTAAATTGCTAACCACCGTCGTTTACTAGTAAGAGAGGGCTCGTGTGTTGTCCTTAAGGATTCAGGAATTACCAGCAGGATTTTGAGCTCCACTTGCCTTAGGTATTTGCCTCTTGTTTCTGAAATTTGCTGGAAGGGGGAGGGGGACAGAGAAGGTGGTCTTACCATTTCTTGAAGCTCAAATGCCACAGCAGAACTTTTAGAGACATCTTGATTCTATTAGAATTTGCAGGTCAAAGGGCAGGTTCAACTGTTCTGGTAGTTTACAGCACCAGGGATGGCGTGACTAGACTAATGACTTAAAGTTGGATTTCTGTTACTACCTACTCATTATGCAAGTCAGGGGGCCTGTTAGTCATGCAGTAGGGAATTACTAATCACTTTGAAAGGTTCTGTGTCCACATTTTCAATTTTTTTTATTTTCAACTGAGTAAAAGCCACTAACAGAACAAGGAGAGTGATTTGGCAGGAAGAGCGTTTTAGTTCTTCTTTTGTCTGGGCTTGTGGCCTATGTATGTTCCCTTTTGTGTTTCATGTGCTTGAGTTACTCCCTATGGGCTCATGGGAAATGAAGTCAGGAAGTGTTCCACCAGCAAGTGTTCCTTTTCTGTGGAGAGCCTTGGATTAGTAAAGCTTTGGAAGTTGATTATGAATCCCCAGCAAGGTTCATTTTCTTTGAAATAGCCATATTAGTGTTAGAAGAGCTGACTTTCAGCTCTCAAGTAATTGATTAGAAAGGAATGATTGCAGGTATTTTCATTTCCTTCTTCACCGTTTTCTGTATCTTCCCGTTTTTCACCAATGAATGAACACTACTTTGTTACCAGAAAATACCTTTTTTTCAAAGAAGCAGTTATATTAAGAATTGGTGGCTACTAAAATAAAATCCTTTTTGCTGTTTGCTTTTTTTCACTCTAAATTCCATTCCCTCTGAAAAGCAGGGTATCCTTAAAATTTTTTAGTTTCGACGCTTGAATGTTCTTTGTAAAACTTAACCACATAAGCTCAACTACAAATATGGTCCTTACTATCACACTATCACATGTATTGAGGGAACAAGAGTTTTTCTTATTCCCAGAAAATTAGATGGCTGTTACTATTTATTAGCTTTATTTTTGTTCCTGTCCTCCAAGTTGTTTTCAGGAAGTTGTTCTTCCCGTGGTGTCCGTTTCAAATTTACCAAAATTATAGGCAAAACAGTACAATCTCTGTCCCCTTCCAAAAACAAGAGAAAAACCTGAAAGCTAATAAACCCACAAAAGATACTAACATTACCCAGCGTTTACATGATCATATGTGCAATATGTAATCAAAACATTTCATTCTCTTGACTGTGAATTGCCCTTTATAGGCACATACACATGTAGAAGTCAATATCAAGAGTATAGTTTTAAAATGGAAAGGACAGTGGTATGTTAATCTGCTACGGAATTTTTAGAAGGTGAGAGCCTTGGGTATGGGAGAGAAAATTTGATTCTGTGCAGTTCATAGTATATTATCAGTGCTCAATAAAAAGTAAATAGCATCAATGACATAATAAAATTTCTATTTGAATCGTATAGAAAAAGAAAAAAAGACTTCAAAATATATATCTTATTAAAAAAGGCACCATTCCAATGGCTCAGACTCCAGTGCCACATCCTTTATTTTAAAATTTAGAATATGAATTGGCACCTGTTATATCATATTGCATTTGGGGAATGTGACATTTTACCCCAGAGATTAACTGTACCACACTAGCTGGCCAAGTATATCATTTATAAAAGAATTTGGAATTCAGTCAAGATGTTTCAACAGTATAGGATAATTTTTACCATTTCATATTATGATGCTTCTTTCCTTAAGTACAGAATGGAACTCAGATCCTATCGCCTTTTATCTTGCATTCGGCAGAAGTTCTCATGACTTGGTCTAACTGGACAGAGTAATTTATCTTTCATTCGTCTTCTGTTAATTTGCCTGCTGCTAAATGTGCCCTTCTGACTATTGATGCACAGAAATGCAGCCCCCTTATTGAGAAGGCACATTTCTCGTTCCAGCTTGTCAGTCTCTGGGCTTCCCAAAAGGGAACAGATGACAGCAATTAACAGGAAACCGCAGAGTGAGACCATCTTGAACTCCTTCACCTTTAAGCTCATTTCACCACTTAACATATTTTTTTCAAGTGGTCAGTGGATATATTTAGACTGTCGTTATCCCTTTGGTGTTGACTTCATGGGATAAGCCATCTGCCATTTCCTAGACTCATGTAGAGTGAGGACAGTGGAAAGTTATACTGAGGTCAATGACTCTTCCCTTCCAACAGCAAAGACTAGTTAAACACATCTTCATTTCCATGCTGTAAACCGATCTACACCTTCCATTTGTTAGCACTGCTTGTTCAGAGTTCCCCAGACCTACCCTTCTGAGTATGGAATATCCTTGTCAGAATGTGCAAAAGGTAGTCTTCCAGTTTGTGGCTAAACTAAAACTCTTCCATATGACTGCTGTTGAAGCGTGATTATCTTAACAAGAGACAGAAGCAAAAGGTTAAACTTGGGCAGTGCATTCTCAGATCCAGCATTTCCTCAGGTCAAAAGCTCAGGCCACTTTTACAGTTCCTGTAAATCAAATCTGTCTTCTTCCAGATGACTTATTACATAAAAGATGAGCTATAGAGGAATGCATTTAGACTATGAGACTAATTGTTCACCAACTTCATTCTGATTATTTTGTAAATTTCTCAGTTCAGTGCCCCTCCTCTAAAATCCCACCTGCTTTTCCTTCTGGATATGAACCCAAAGATAGTTGTTAGGTAAACCACAAGGAATCAGTGAAGTTTAAATTGTTGTTTCAAAATGTGCAGACCATTGCCAAGTAAAGCCTTGACTGGAAACGTATTTGCATCGATGAGATGAAAAGATTCATAGGTGTTCAGAGTGCCCCGGGGACAGCTGGCTGATTTCCTGAACCCTATTTACTAATGTTTACAGTTTGTTATACATTCTGTACATAAAAATGTTTTCAGTTTTAGTGGTGCCTCGTTTGCCTGGAAACCGCAGGATACTTATCAAAAGATTGAGTCAAATGGGTAAAATGTATAGATGACAGGATAATTCTTACTTAAAAAAAAAAGTCATTAACTTCGTTTACTTTCCAAGTTTAACTACAACTAGATCTAGGAACTCTTCATTAAGATGTCAGTATAACGACCTGATAAAGACATTTAGAGTCAAGAAGCCCTGAATGGGATTCCTGCCCGGACCATTTGCTTCAGGTGTGGACTTGGGCAGCTGCATATACACCCTCTAAGCCTTAGTTTCATCCCCCGTAAAATGGGGGGAATGGTAATAGTAACTTGAGGATTGCTGTGAGGACTAGATGGAAATCTGGGTGTTTTCTTTCTTTTGCAGGCAGGAAGCCCTTCTGGCCGCCATCAGTGAGAAAGATGCCAATATAGCTCTTTTGGAGCTTTCATCCTCGAAGAAAAAGACCCAGGAAGAAGTGGCTGCCCTGAAGCGGGAGAAGGACCGGCTCGTGCAGCAGCTCAAGCAGCAGGTATGACTGGTGGGGCTGGGGGTAGGCTGCCCGCATCTGTGCCAGCTCATGCACTCAGGTCTCCCATCTCGGGCCAGATGTCTGATCTTTATCTAATTGATCTTCACCAGCAGAGACTTCAGCCTTCAAATCTCTGCTTTGTCTAGGAAGCGCAGAGCATTCTTGGTAAGAGGACTGGTTTAGAAGGTGTCACACGTCTTAGGAGAACTTTTTTAACTTTTGCAATGGCTGGATGAAATTAGTGAAATTCTGCCCATTTGAAATGAAAAAGGTTTTTGGGGGGTTTTTTTGCATGTCTCTCGGGGTCAGGCCACAGGGGTTGTCACAGCACTGACAACTGCGTGGTCCTTGGCAAGTGCTGTGGGTTATCTGCAAGGGCTGTTGGGGTCCTCAGTGGTGCCTCCAGGGGCAGAGGCCGCATGTAAGGGCAGGCAGCAGTGGTGTGGAGCTGGTGGTGGTGTGCACATACCACCAGCGGGTGAAAAGTCTTATCCCTTACGTCCAGTCAGATTCCCGCTACAGAAGGCACTAAGGATATTTTCATTTAAGTGATTTCCTGTTATTCAAGGCTGGGTAAACTCTGATGGTAAGAGCAAAGTTTTGCCCTTTTCTTTTCCACCCAAAACCTTCCCCAAATTTAATGCTTAATACTTACATGAGGCCTTTCATCTGTGAAAATAAAAGCTAGAAATTTCCTCATTGATGATGGTTGCACAACAATGTAAATATACTTAATGGACAGAACTGCACACTTAAAAATGGTTAAAATGGTAAATTTTATGTTGTGTATACTTTACCACAATTTTAAAACTGGGGCAAATCTTCTTCCCCTTTGAAGGTAAGGAGAAAGCTGAATTTCAAAGTCTGAGCCCTCTTCATCTTTAATGCTGTTCCTGCCATTCCTGTTCTACATGAGTGTCCACCTCCTGCCTTCTGGGTCATCCCCTGCATCCTCCGCCACTTTTCTGTACATTTGGGCTGCCCACATTTGCCCTTCTACCTGAAGTAATCAGAGTAGGAAAGAGTTTTCAAGTGAAGGAATTTCTGTTTTTCGACTTTAGAGGATCAGTCATTAATCGATAGCATCATTTTTCATTTATTTATTTTTGGCTGTGTTGGGTCTTCGTTCCCGGGAGCGGGCTCTCTCTAGTTGCGGCGAGCGGGGGCTACTCTTCGTTGCGGTGCAGTGGCTTCTCTTGTTGCGGAGCACCAGCTCTAGGTGTGAGGGGTCCATAGTTGTGACGCACGAACTTAGTTGCTCCACGGCATGTGGGATCCTCCCGGACCAGGGATGGAACCCACGTCCCCCTGCACTGGCAGGCGGATTCTTAACCACTGCGCCACCAGGGAAGTTCTAGCATCATATTTAATGTTCAAATAAACAAGAATCACTATTTACACAATAAAGATATTTTCTCTATTTTAAAGACTAATAAAACTGCTTATAAATAGACTTTATTTATGTGGCTGACTTTGCTGAGAAAACACCGGAAGATGCTCCCACGGCAAGAGAGGTAGATGAGCAGCAAAAACAGCCCAGTGCTCATCTGCAAGTGAAAGAAAACTGTTACCCACTTAAGCTCTGCTACCCCTAGAAGTTCGTCCCTTTAAGAGATGGAATTCACTGTGAACTTTCACCCTCTCCTGGGTGCCGGTGACACAAGGGAAAGCAAAACAAAGGTGCTCTGGGGGCCTCCCTTTATTGCAAGTTCAACCACTTTATCCATCATTTGTGGGAATTCTGCCACATAAACATTTTCAGGTCACCTAGCTTGACCAAAAAAAAAAAAAAAAAGAGAGAGAGATAGACTTCTTTCATATTACAGAAGAAAACTGAGCAAAAAAATTTATCAGCAGTTTGTCACCCTGGCTCACATTGCTCAATCTGTCTCATTTTAAGAGCTGTAACTAATTCTAATTGGCCCTTCTTTCATATTTTCTGAACAAATTATCAGTTTCCGTTATGAGTGGCTAAGGCTAGCTCAGCTGACTGAGGAGGCTGGAGGGGTCATAAACGATGCGTCTGTGCTTGTGTAGTGGGTGCAGAAAACTCGGGTGGGCTGCCCTGGGTCTGTGCTTCATTCTCCCAGCTAGGAAGTGGATGCTTCTCCTGTTCCATTAGGGAGCAGTTAGTGAGGATCAGTCAGTGTCTTCAGAGAGGACCGAGATCGTGAGACGAGTGGTGTGTCCGTGCAGAGCTGCGTCGTGAGCTGAGGTCTCCTGGTGCATGTTCTACGGAAACGTGTCTGTCCCTGGGGAAGTGAGCTGATTGTCAGACAGACGTGCTGTCACCTGCTCACCTGGCCGAGCCTGCTCACAGGGTCTCTGGTCTTCTGTGTCACTGTCCCGGACCAAATAGCGCCCTTCTGGCCCTGCAGTCTTTTCCCAGCGGTCCCCGCCCTCCTTCCTTGCGTGACCCCCGGGTGGTCCTGGCGGCAGCAGGGGATCCTGTCCTCTTCAGACAAGCATTTTCACAGACTTCCTTAGTTTTCTGTTGTGTTTTGTGTATTTTACTTCTTTAGCCTCACAAGACCGCTTAATTTCCCTAATCCCTAAGTTCTTAATGGAAAAGCGGGGACTTGACCGTTGCCCCAAGTATTTTCAATAGGTCCAATATGAAAAAATATCTGAATTAAGTGAATCTTGCTTTCAGTAATTGTCTTCTACTAAGTTCTGCCCGCTCTCCGGTTGCCAGTTGGTTAGTCTCCAGGGAGCTGCCCGTGACACACGGGGTGCCTGCATGATGCTTGTGACACACGGGGTGCCTGCATGATGCTTCTCCCCGGACTCGTTGCTTCATCAGGTAGAACTAAGGGTTCTGACAGCCACTGAGCAGGCCCAGGACACCAGCCCAAGCTGACCGTTCTCACTCAGGGTCCCCATGAGTTTGCAGTCAGGCTCTTGGCCAGGCCTGCAGTTACCCGACGCTTGGCTGGGGCTACAGGGCTCACTTCCAGGGTCACTCACATGGCCTGGGGCTCTGCACCTTTTAGGCTTCTCCGTGGGGTTCCTTAGGACATGGGGCTGGCTTCCCCTAAGCACATGATCCAGGGGAGGGGAAGGGAGCAGCCAAGATGGAAGCCACGATGTCCTTATAACCTGTCTTGGAAGGGGCCCACCATCACTTCCCCCTGTCCTGTCGACCACGTGCACCAGCCACCTGCAACGTGGGGGGACCAGCGCAGGGGGCTGGAAGGCTGGCTGCTACGAGAAGTGAGTGAGCAGGCAAACAGTGGTGTCCCCCTGAGGTGAGACGCTGCTCAGACGTCGAGGAGTGCGTGCTGTGTGAATCCATGTGTATGTTCAGCTCTAGAAAGGACCACTTTACTCTCTGACCTCAGAAGGCAGATGAGGCATCAGAGCAGAACTCGCCCAGGGAGCTGCCCGTGACACACGGGGTGCCTGCATGATGCTTCTCCCCGGACTCGTTGCTTCATCAGGTAGAACTAAGGGTTCTGACAGCCACTGAGCAGGCCCAGGACACCAGCCCAAGCTGACCGTTCTCACTCAGGGTCCCCATGAGTTTGCAGTCAGGCTCTTGGCCAGGCCTGCAGTTACCCGACGCTTGGCTGGGGCTACAGGGCTCACTTCCAGGGTCACTCACATGGCCTGGGGCTCTGCACCTTTTAGGCTTCTCCGTGGGGTTCCTTAGGACATGGGGCTGGCTTCCCCTAAGCACATGATCCAGGGGAGGGGAAGGGAGCAGCCAAGATGGAAGCCACGATGTCCTTATAACCTGTCTTGGAAGGGGCCCACCATCACTTCCCCCTGTCCTGTCGACCACGTGCACCAGCCACCTGCAACGTGGGGGGACCAGCGCAGGGGGCTGGAAGGCTGGCTGCTACGAGAAGTGAGTGAGCAGGCAAACAGTGGTGTCCCCCTGAGGTGAGACGCTGCTCAGACGTCGAGGAGTGCGTGCTGTGTGAATCCATGTGTATGTTCAGCTCTAGAAAGGACCACTTTACTCTCTGACCTCAGAAGGCAGATGAGGCATCAGAGCAGAACTCGCTTCATCTTCTCTCGCCTGCCTCCACCCCCAAGAGGGGCCTGCAGCAGGAGGGGACAGGTTCTGGCCTCTTCATGCCTTTCTCCCTCTTCCTTTGGCGTTGGGGTCCTCTGATGCCGTGGCAGCCCTCTGATGCTGCTTCTCTGGCCAGCGTTGACCCCCGAGGGGTGAGCAGCGCCCAGAAGACGCAGACCTGGCTGCTCCTTGCTGGGCTGCAGAGCGAGAGCGTGTCGGCTGCCACGTGCTCCTCTGTCCATCCTGCCCTCTGTCTGTAGGTGTCCTTTCTCCTCCTCAGATGAGCACAGGCAAACCAACAAGTCCGACGACTGAGCAGGTACCAAACAAAGGAAGGAGAAGCCTGTTTCCTTTTCTTCTACTCACACCCCGTCTTCAAGATTGAAGACTCTAGGATTTAGGGCTGAATTCTCTTCGAGCCTCTCTCGCTGAGCACAGGCCCCTTGTGCCTGACTGTCTGCTCCCCGTGACGTCAAGACTCCTCCTGCCAGACTTGGCGTCACCGCACACCAGTCTCAACCCAGGAAAGGCATGTGCTGTGAGGGGCTGGCCTGGTGGGCGGTGGTGCCTTTTCTGCCCCCCCACCCCCTTTGTGGGCTCTCTAGAACGTGACCTGTTGAGCTCTCCTTTGTCCAGGGCATTGGGCCTGGGCCACCAGTTCTGGAACAGCTGGGAAAACCCGTTCATCATAGTATTAAAACTAGTTTAAAAGTGACATCTAACATTGGAGAGAGAACAACAAAACGATTTTACATTCTGTGAAAAGAGAACAGCAATAGGGTAAAGCTACAGAGAGCTCCTGAGTTGTCAGTGAACAAAAGAAAAAATAAACAGCAAGCGTTGAGGTAGGGGGAGTGCTGCAGAGGCTGCTCGTGGGGGGCAGAGCCAGAGGCGTCTGGCCGCCTCACCAGGCGCCTTCCTTCTTGGTGATGAGGCCAGCGTCCGCGCATCCACCCAGCACGCACCCGCGGCGCCAGGTGCTGGGACGCAGCAGGCATCTCTCAGAGGACACGCGGGCGTCTGGCGCTGCCGGAGGACCCCTTCCCCGTGTGTCGTGCTGGCCTGCCTGCTCTGTCCTGTACTTGCCGTGTCCACGAGCCAGCCTCTCAGCCATCTGTGTGACGTTATCCCCTGAAGGTGACTGGTACGTGGTGATCATAGAGAGTGAAAACCTTCTGCTGGTTAGAATATCCGATATCCAGAAGTTGACAGAGTAGATGATTACAGTTCAATCCTTATTTCATGATTCAACAGCCCGTAATGACTTGGTCAGATAAACGTGCTCATCTCGTTTTAATTACCCTATCTCCCTTCAGTTCTAGATTCTTACATATTAAGTATTCAGTATACATACTTCTTCCTCTAAACCACGGCAAACATTAGGATCAGCTACATGTTTCCTGCCGACGGTATCCAGATTTATTTGAAAGGAACTGGATGCAAAGCATTTTCCGTTCACTGCCCTCACCTCTGGAATTGCCTTCTACTTCCTCAGCTTAATCTCTGCTTTCATCTTCACTTCAAGACTCATCTTTGTAGTTTGGAATTTCCTAGCCATGGAATTGGCTTTTTTCCTTACATTAGCAAAGCCATTCTTTGCTTTTCTTCATTCACACATTCGTCCTCCTTTGGGCAGAAGCCGAAATGCGAGAGGGAGAAGGAAAGAAGCAGCGGCACTGTTCACTGGCTGTCCTACGAGTGGTTGCTTATGTACTCTGAGCCACAGTGTCCTCTTCAAATGCAGGAATCCCCACCGGTAACTGTTGCTCCAGCTCCAGACCGCAGCTCCAGCTCCACCTCTGTTGATAAACTAAGTGTATCATCTGGAGCAGTAATAGCCCCATCAACTAATGCACAGCACGTCACAACCTACAGAGTACTATTCAGATGCCTTATAGCCCCGAGCCCGAGGGCTGTGTGGGCCAGGCAGATGCCATAACTCAAGAGGGGAGGGACGCATGTAAGACAAGAGGAGAGACCATGATGAACTGGGGGCCACGTGCTTTGTCCAGAGAGGCCGCCGCTTTTAATTCCAGCTCGTTGTGACCGTGCAAGACAAGAGCCCTGCGTGTTTCCCGTCATCCATGCCCCCCCACACACAGAGAATCCATATATAAAAATCTCTCTTTTTACTACTTTTTTTTTTTTTTTTTTTTTGTGGTACGCGGGCCTCCCTCTGCCGCGGCCTCTCCCGTCACGGAGCACAGGCTCCGGACGCGCAGGCTCAGCGGCCACGGCTCACGGGCCCAGCCGCTCCGCGGCACGTGGGATCCTCCCAGACCGGGGCGCGAACCCGGTTCCCCCGCATCAGCAGGCGGACGCGCAACCACTGCGCCACCAGGGAAGCCCCATAAACCTCTCTTTTTAAATTGAGGTGTAATTGACATACAGCATTATATTAGTTTTAGGTGTGCAGCATAATGACGTGATATGTGTGTATATTGTGAAAGGATCACCACGGTAAGTTGAGTTTACATCCATCACCACACAGTTACATTTTTTTTTCTTGTGATGAAAACTTTTAAGATCTTGACTCTCAGTAACCTTCAAACGTACGACACAGTATTGTTCACTCTCATCACCATGCTGTACATCACATTCCCAGGACTTAATCTTATAACTGGAAGTTTGTACTTTCTGACCCCCTTCACTTACAAATCTCTTGATATCCAAGTGTTGGCCACTGATTTATTCTTTCAGTTTTTTTAATGAATCAAGTCACAAGCTTCCTAACTTACCTCTCTGGTCTTATCTTCCTCCTCTGTAATATTAGATGGATAGATAAAATTAATTTTGAGGTCTAAAGTTCTGTATTTCCCAATTTTTGACAAGTCAATGTATGTACCTATAGCTGTATTACCTGCTAATTGCTGACACTGGGAACAGTTTTAAAAGAAGGAATTGTAAAGCATAAGAAAACACGTATGTAAGGATTGTTTAAATCTGCCTATAGAAATTTCCTTATTTTATGAAAGTAGTAAGTATTGCATTTTAAAGTTAAAAAAAAAATCCTGGTTACTCACTATCCCCTTGAAACCTTTTTTGTATCCTACAAAGAAATAGATCATATTTTGATGAGTTCTGCTTGCTTGGAGTTAAGTGAAGTCCAGAGGCTGGGAGATGTGGGGAAATCTGGAATCCTCCCAGGCTCCTTTCCTCCATCTCTTCCATCTTTTTTGTCATCAATTCCAGATGTAGAAAAATTCTTCACAAAAATTTGATAAGACTCTTCCCTTCTTTTCTAGCATCAAATCTAGCTTGCCCTTCCTATTGTCAGACTGCTGCCTTTTATGATGCCACAGGGAATTCATAAACCTTCTGAGTCTCCTGATCCCTCTTGAATTGTCTCAATGCAAATAAATCAACCTAGATTTCCTGCCCCAGTGCACGTGCCCCTCCTATTCCTTCTCCCGTCAGGTGGCATGATTTATAACTGTTTCCTGTGCTCCTTGACCTTGGTCTGAGGATCTCATTAAACATGAGTAAAAGGAAGGCTGGTTTAGGGTGGTTCCCCTTTCCCTCACTAAACTTCTCTTGGCAGGAATCAGTTCAGACCAATGTACTCCACAGAATCTATTCCTACTGCCTCTTTTGGTCCCTTTTGAACTAATGTGGGTACTTATTAAAAGTGAATATGGAATTAAATGATATTTGTATTCAGGGACGAGAGGAGTGATATAAAACTATAACATTACCTGTTACAGAATGCCCTTCCCATGGACAATGTACATGACCAACTTAAATCACCCGTACTGTCTGGCTTTCTTGAAAACATTATTCACAGATAAGAATATCTAAAATTTATTGAGCTAACTCTTGTTCTGAGTGCTTCACATGAATTAACTCATATACTCTTCACAACAACCCTGTGAAGTACAGTTATCCTTATTGTACAGAGGAGATGCTAAGAGAGAGACAGTGAGTAATTTGCCCAAAGTCACATAGCTAGTAAGCGATGGAGCTGGGATTCAGAACAAATCATGTCACTCCATTGCCAACACTGCTGATCACTACACTGAAATGTGTTGCCATCATTGTGGGCTTTTGGTTAGAGATTTCAGTAGCCTTTAGCTGTATTATTAATGACCCAGTAATTCTCTCCGTGATAAATAGTACTTTAATAAGATCTTTTCTAAATTACAGTGAAAATAAATTACCATAATGGACTGTGCTCAGTTTAAAAAGTCAGAATCTTGACAGGCCAAAATCTATTCCCCATCTTATGTCAACAGATACCTTCTCATTTTCAACAATTATCTTAGAAATTGTTGACTGAATTAATGAGAGTTAGAGAGTTCTGATTGAGAACTCAGAGAGCATCTGAAATCAGATAGACCGATTTTTAAGCAGCCAAGTTTGAAAACCTGTGTGGTCATAATCCTAAATTACCATCACAAATGATTCTGGTGTGAAACTACTGTTACTATCATATATGTATATGGGCAGATATATGGAAATCTAGCCCCAAAATATTACACATCATTTATTAAGATGTCTTTTGAACAGCAGAATTTTAAGAATCAGTAAATTTGCATTCTTAAGAAGAGCAAATAGAGATTGAAAAGCTCCTAGAAATAGTGACTGCCAAAGAATGAACATCTATTATACCTGAGGTTCAAGAGCTTTTCCCCCTGTATTTCAAAGATTTTATACAGTATAAGAATTTAATTAACTAAATAAATTGATGAGCTTTGGTACTAAAACAGGATTTGTGGTAGCTGTTTTTCAAGGTAGAGAATGCTTAAAATAAAGTTTGTGGTATTGCCAGTCATGTTCCTCAATATGGCATTCTGAATTGGGTATGATGTTTTTCCTGGACTTGTATGAAATTGCAGCCTAATAGTAGTCAACTCTAAAATTAGGGGGTCTCTGAAAATAGTTTTGAACATGCACCTTTCAGGCCTCCCTAGCACTTTAATGAGCCAGTTCACCAGAAATATCCAAAGAGATGGAACTATGTTTAAATATATATGTGCTCTTCGCAGGTGTATCCACCTTGCAGGCCTGAAACCAATACCTAGCTGTATATTAAGACTCACATTAAACACCTGTAAGAACCTGGTTGACTTCTTCATCGGCTCTCAGTCACTGGCCCGGATCCAGAGAAAGGAGGCATTGTGTGCTATCCCTCTAGTCAGCTCTGTCCCACTCTCTGCTAAATGGAAGACTCGTAAGATGAAGTTATCTCTGCAACAGTTTTCCTCACAGTTGCCTCCCTATCTACCTTATTGTTTAGAAAAAATAACCAGGCAGAGCTGTATGCTACAGGAAAGCAGTTTTCAAGGCTGGTTCTAATTCAGCTGATTGCCATCTTTTTGTTGTTGTTGTTGTTGTGGTACGCGGGCCTCTCACTGTTGTGGCCTCTCCCGTTGCGGAGCACAGGCTCCGGACGCGCAGGCTCAGCGGCCATGGCTCACGGGCCCAGCCGCTCCGCGGCATGTGGGATCTTCCCGGACGGGGGCACGAACCCGTGTCCCCTGCCTCGGCAGGCGGATTCTCAACCACTGCGCCACCAGGGAAGCCCTGCCATCTTTAACTGTATTTAGACATTTTCACTGTTTATAGCAGTATTTCCTAATCCTGGATTATCTTCCTGAATGGTAATGATATTACTAGCCACTGGCTTACAGCTGTTCTTATGGCCATGCACTGAAATAACTATTTCTCTTACTATATAATATTAAAATAGCTAAATTCTATCTTTTAATACTCTGAGACTAAAATAGGTCTCTCACTTTTATGTCAGCTGGTAGGAGCAGCCATAACTTAACATCTTCTTTTCATTACCATAATGTTTTAACTGTAGAAAATGACAAAACATGAGCTAAATTAAAGGAAATAGCTCTCTCTGTCCAGAGATAATTTCCTCTATTGCTGAAATCTTCTTGTTATACAACCTTTTTTTAAAAAAAATCTTTTTTATTGAAATATACACATAGAAAAGTACACATCTAAGCGTACATGTCATGAATGTTCACAAGGAAACACTCTCATGTAACCAGCATACACATCCAAGAAGCAGATCATTTTTACCAGCACCCCAAAACCAAGCCCTCATGCTCCCTCTATACCCTGCTCAGTCCTGCAAGTAACTGCTTGCCTGAATTCTGATAGTATTGATTAGTTTTACCTTAAAAATCAAGACTTAAAAGTTAAGATTTTGTGTCAGCAGAGCTGCTGGGGGCCCAGAGGCAGAGGCCAGTGAAGCCACCACGTGGCCAGAGGGCACAGCCTTGAGCCACAGAGGCCTTGTTCACAGGCCTTGAAGCCTAATGGAATGTGTTCTGCTGGATTTCAAATTTGCTTGGGACTGACAACCCCTTTACTCCTTCCAACTTCTCCCTTTTGGAATGAGGATGTCAAGAAAATGATGTGTGGATAAATGGAAATATCAATAAGGAGACAGAAAACCTAAAAAGAAATTCTGGAGCTGAAAAGTCCATTAACTGAAATGAAATATTCACTTAGACGGATTCAGAGGCAGATTTGAGCAGGCAGAAGAAAGAATCGGTGCACTTGAGGATAGGATAAGGGAAATTATCAAGGCTGAGGAACAGAAAGAAAAATGATTTAAGAAAAGTGAACAGAGCCTAGGGACCTATGGAACAGCATTAAGTGGACCAACATATGCATCATGGGAATCCCAGAAGAAGAGAGAGGGAAAGGGGCAGGGAGAATATCTAAAGAAATAATGGTGAAAACTTCCCAAATTTGCTGAAAGACATAAATATAAACATGCATGAATCTCAGCAAACTCTAAGTAAGATGAATTCAAAGTGAGACACATTATAATCAAACTTTCAAAAGATGAAGAGAGAATCATCACATACAAGGGATCCTCAATAGGATTTTCAGCAGATTTCTTATCGGAATCTTTGGAGGCCAGAAGACTTTTTTGGGGAGGCTGGTATATTCAAAGAGCTAAAAGAAAAAACCAAGAATCCTGTATCCAGTAAAACTCTCCTTGAAAAATGAGGGAGAAATTAAGACAGTCTGAGTTAAACAAAAGCTGCAGGAGATCATGACCACTAGATCTGCCCTGCAAGAAATGCTCACGGGAGTCCTGCAGGGTGAAATGAAAGGACACTAGACAGTAACCTGAAGCTGCATAGAGAAATAAAGATCTCAATAAAGGTAAATACATGGGCAATTATAAAAGCTAGTATTATTGTAACAATGGTATGTAACTGTAGTTTTTGTTTTATGCATCATTTAAGAGACTAGTAGATTTAAGGGAAAAAAATTAGGTGTAAAAGCTCATATTACTGTAACTTTGGTATGTAACTCCACATCTTATTTTCTACATAATTTAGGAGACTGCTGCATTAAGAAGTATTACTTTTATGTTTTGGGTTACACATTGTATAAACATGTAGTTTTGTGACATCAACAGCTAGAAAGGGTGGGGACAGAGCTGTAAAGGAGCGGAGTTTTTATATGTTATTGAAGTTAAGCTGGTGTAAATTCAGATTAGACAGTTATAACTTTAGGATGTTCGATATAATCCCCATGGTAGCCACAAAGAAAATAGATATAGAATATACACAAAAGGAAGTAAGAAAGGAATTTAAACATTTTGCTACCAAAAAAAAATCAGCTAAATACAAGAGAAGGCAGTAATGCAGGAAGTGAGGGACAAAAAAAACTATAGGGCATGCAGAAAATAAATAGTGCAATGACAGAAGTAAGCCCCTCCTTATGAGTAATTGCTTTAAATGTAAATTGGTTAAACTCTCCAATCAAAAGACAGAGATTGACAGATTGGATAAAAACAGATAAACCAACTATGTGCTGTCATCAGGAGGCCCACTTGATGTCCAAAGACACAAAAAAGTTTAAAAATGAAAGGGTGGAAAAAGATACTCCATGCAAATAGTGACCATAAGAGAGCATAAGTGGCTCTACTAATATAAGAAAACAGACTTTAAATTGAAGAAGTTTACAAAAGACAAAGAAGCATGTTATATATTAATGAAAGGTTCAATACAGCAGGACAGTGAAACAGATATAAACATTTACACACCAATGGACAAACCATCAAAATATATGAAGCAAAACCTGACATAATTGAAGGAACAAGTAGACAGTTCTACAGTAATAGTTGGAGACTTCAGTACCCCATTCACAGTAATGGACAGAACAACCAGACAGAACATAGTAAGGAAATAACAGGTTTAAACAGCACAGTAAACCAACTAGACATTACAGACGTATACAAAACACTCTACCCAGCAGTAACAGCAGACAGGCATATACCTCGTTTCATTGCACTTCATTTTACTGTGCTTCACAGATACTGTGTTTTGTTGTTGTTGTTGGGGGTTTTTGGTTTGTTTGTTATTTTTATTTTTACAGATTGAAGGTTTGTGACGACCTTGCATCAAGCAAGTCTGTAGGTGACACTTCTCTGACACCATTTGCTCACTTTGTGTCTCTGTCACATTTTGGTAATTCTCACAATATTTCAGACTTTTCCATTATTATCATATTTGTTACAGTGATCTGTGATCAGTGATCTTTGATTTTACTACTACAGCTCACTGAAGGCTCAGATGATAGCAGTTTTTAGCAATGTTTTTAATTAAAGTCTGTAATTTTTTATTACACATTTAATGGGCTACAGTATAGTGTAAACATAACTTTTTATGCACCGGGAAAGAAAAAAGTTCACGTGACTCACTTATTGCAATATTTGCGTTATCACATGGGTCTGGAACTGACGCTCAGTATCTCCGAGGTATGCATGTACACAGTCTTCTCACATGCACGTGGGGTGTTTTCCAGGATGGACCATATGTTAGACCACAGTAGATTTTAAAAGATAGATATCATACAAAGTATCTTCTCTGACCACAACAGGATGGAGTTAGAAATTAGTAACGAAAGTGAAACTGAAAAATTTACAAAGTTGTGGAAATTGAACAATACACATTTAAACAACCAATAGATCAAAGAAGAAATCACTAGGGAAATTAGAAAATACTTAGAGGTGAATGAAAATGAAAATACAACTTACCAGAACTTCTGGGACATAGTGAAAGCAGTGCTGTGGGAAATTTGTAGCTGCAAATGCTTACATTAAAAAACAAGAAAGATCTCAAATCAACAATATAACTTTATAATTTATGGAAGTAGAAGAAGGAAAGCAAACTAACCCAAAGCCAGCAGAAGAAAGGAAATAATAAAGATTTAAGCAGAGATCAATAAAATAGAGAATAGAAAAACAGTAGAGAAAAATCAGTAAAACCAATGAAACTTTTGCTTAGAAAAAGTCAACAAAATTGATAAACTTTTAGCTACATGGACTAAGGGAAAAAAAGAAATCTCAATTAACTAAAATCAGAAATGAAAATGGGGATGTTACTGTTGATTCTCCACAAATAAAAAGGATTATAAGAGAGTACTGTGAACAATTGTAAGCCAAAAAATGGGATAACCTAGGTGAAACAAACAAATTCCTAGAAGCAGAAAAACTACCAAGACTAAATCATGAAGAAATAGAAAATCTGAGTTAGACCTAGTAAGAAGATTGAGTCAGTAATCAAAAATCTCCCAACAAAGAAAAGCCCTAGACCTGATGACTTCATTCCTGAATTCTTTAAAGAAGAACATTTAAAGAAGAACTAATACCTGTCCTCCTCAGATGTTTCCCAAAAAGGCAAAGGAATACTTCCTGATTCATTCTGTGAGGCCAGCATTGCCCTGAAAACAAAGCCAGGCAAAGAGACTACAAAAAAACAAAACTACAAACCAGTATCCTTTACGAACATTGTTGCAGAAATCCTCAGCAAAATACTAGCATACAGAATTCAACAGCATATTAAAACATCATATATCATGACTAAGAGGGATTTGTTCCCGGAATGCAAGGCTGGTTCAACATACAAAAATTAATCAATGTAATAAACCACATCTGCAGAATAAAGGGGAAAAAAAATCACACGATCATCTCATGATTTGACAAAATTCAACCCCCTTTTATGATAAAAACACTCAATTACCTCCACATAATAAAATCCATATATGAAAATCCCACAGCAAACATCATTCTCAATAGTGAAAGACTGAAATGAAACCTTTTCCTCTGAGATCAGGAACAAGGCAAGAGTACCTGCTTTCACCACTTCTTTGCCTTTTTTTTTTTTTAAGATTTTTTTTTTTTTATGGTGACCATTTTTAAAGTCTTCATTGAATTTGTTACAGTATTGCTTCTGCTTCAAGCTTTGGTTTTTTCGCCACAAGGCATGTGGGATCTTAGCTCCCCAACCAGGGATCAAAACCGCACCCCCTGCATTGGAAGGCAATGTCTCAACCACTAGACCGCCAGGGAAGTCCCTCACCACTTCTTTTCAACATAGTACTGGAAGTTCTATCCAGAGCAGTTAAGCAAAAATAAATAAATAAATAAATAAATAAATAAATAAATAAAAGAACTCCAATTTGGAAAGGGAGAAGCAGAATTATCTCTATTTGCAGGTGGTATGAGCTTATTTGTAGAAAACCCTAAGGATTTCTCAGAGAAAAAAAAGCTGTTAGAACTAGTAAATGAACTCAGCAAAGTAGGATGCAAAGAGTCAACATACAGGACTTCCCTGGTGGTCCAGTGGTTAAGAATCTGTCTTGCAATGCAGGGGATGCTGGTTCGATCCCTGCTTGGGAACTAAGATCCCACATGCAGTGGGCCAAGTAAGCCCGCACACTGCAGCTACTGAGCTCGCATGCCACAGCTAGAGAGCCTGCGTGCCACAACTACAGAACCCACGCACTCTGAAGCCTGCACGCCACAACAACAGAGCCCACACACTTTGGAGCCCGCATGCTGCAACTGCCGAGCCCACCCGCCCTGGAGCCTACGTGCCACAACTAGAGAGCCTGCGTGCTGCAACTGATGAGCCCGCACGCCACATTTAGAGAGAAGCCCGCCCACCGCAGCGAAGAGCCCACATGCCACAGCTAAGACCCAATGCAGCCAATAAATAAATAAATAAAATAGAATAATAGTAATCTTCAAAAAAAAATTTTTTTAAGTCAACATATAAAAATTTGTTTGCGTTTTTATACACGAACAATGAACAACCTGAGAAAGAAATTACAAAAGCAATTTCACACACAGTAGCATTAAAAAGATTAAAATACTGAGGAATTAACTTCACCAAGGAGGTGATAGATTTGTACAATGAACAATACAAAACATTGCTGAAAGAATTTAAAGAAGACATAAATTAATTGAAACGTATTCCTGGTTCATGGTTTTGGAAGACTTAAAATTGTTAAAATATCACTACTGCTCAAAGCAATCTACAGATTCATGCAGTCACATATAAATTCCAGTGATGCTTTTTTTCAGAAATAGAAAACCCACCCTACTATCTATATGGAATCAATCTCAAGGGACCCTGCATAAGCCAGAACAATCTTGAAAAAAAACAAAACTGGAGAACTCACAGTTCCTGATTTCAAAACTTACTACAAATCTAAAAGCATCAAAACAGTGTGCTGTTAGCATAAAGACATGTATAGACCAGTGGAATAGAGAGCCCAGAAATAAACCCTTACATACCTGGTCAGATGATTTTTGACAAGGGTGCCAGTACCATTCAATGGAAAAAGGACAGTCAATTCAACAAATGGTGCTGGGCAAACAGGATATCCACATGCTAAAGAATGAATTTGGACCCTTACCTAACACCATATACAAAAATTAAATCCAGTTGAATCAAGGACCAGAGCATGAGACCTAAAACAATAAAATTTTTAGAAGAAAGCAGTATAAAAACTTCATGACATTGGATTTGGCAGTGATTTCTTGGATGTGATACTAAAGGCACAAGTCACAAAAGAAATAGGCAAATTGGACTTCTGGAAATTTAAAAATTTTGTGTATCCAAAAGACACAACAGAATAAAAATAAAACCAGCAGATGGGAGAAAATATTTGCAAATCATATATCTGATAAGGGATTAATATGCAGAATATATAGAGAACTTTTAAAACCTAACAAACAAACAAAAACAACAAACAGCCCAATTCAAAAATAGGCAAAGGACTTGCATAGACATTTCTCCAAAGACATACAAATGGCCAATAAGAACATGAAAATATGCTCGACATCACTAATCTTTGGGAAATGCAAATCAAACTATAATGAGATACCATGTCACACCCATTAGGATGGCTATTATCAAAACAGAAAACAAGTGTTAGCTAGGATGCA
The DNA here is from genome assembly GCF_002837175.3 of Physeter macrocephalus. Classification (NCBI taxonomy): domain Eukaryota; kingdom Metazoa; phylum Chordata; class Mammalia; order Artiodactyla; family Physeteridae; genus Physeter; species Physeter macrocephalus. The sequence goes on along the minus strand of NC_041219.1, from coordinate 54,363,824 downwards.
GAGAAATTGGAATCCTTGTGCAGTATTAGAATATAAGATGGTATGGTTGCTGTGGCAAACAGTATGGCAGTTCTTCAAAAAATTAAAAATGGAATTACCATATGATCCAGCAATTCCACTCCTGGGTATTTATCCAAAGAATTGAAGGCAGGATCTTGACAAGATATTTGTACACTTATATTCAGAACAGCATTATTCACAATCGCTAAGATGTAGAAGCAACCATAGTGTCCATCGGTGAAGGAATATGGATAAGCAAACTGTGGTACATACATACAAGGCAACATTATTCAGACTTAAAAAATTTGCAGAATGCTACAACATGGATGAAACTTGAGGATGTTACGCTCAGTGAAAATAGCCAGTCACAAAAAATCAAATACTGTATGAGTCCACATATGCGAGGTACTTAGAGTAATCGAAATCGTAAAGACAGTGGAATGGTAGGTGCCAGGGGTGGGGCAGCGGAGAATAAGGAGTTATCGTCTGAAGGGTGTAGAGTTTCAGTTTTACGGGATGAAGCGTTGTGGGGATGGATGGTGGTGATGGCTGCACAACAGTGTGAATGTGTTTAATACCACCGAAATGTATACATACCTACGGTGGTTAAAACAGCAGATTTTATATATGTTTCGCCACAATTAAAAAAAAAAAGAGGAAAAATTAATTAAAAATTTTAAGGTAGAGGGCAGTTGAGATGGAGGGTAGTGCCTAGTCTAGGCGCATCACTGGTTTAATGCATCTCAGTCATGCAGGGTGATCCAGGCCTGCTTCAGTTTTTGCAGCTAATCTCTCAGCGTGAGGCCTCCTTAGTTGCTGCAGCAGAGGAAGGGAGGGCTGGCGGGTTGGGTCTGCTGCTTCCGCGCTTGGGCCCTGAGGTCACACCCACCCACACACCGCTGGCCAGCGTGGAGTGTCTGAGGCGTAAGTAGACGTGGCTTTGCTAGTTGGGACCAATGGTCCAGAGGAAAGGCCATATTTGGAATGTGAGGTGTCTGTGTACCCACCTAGGTGGAAATAATCAAGAAGGCAGTTAGATTGCAGAGAGAGGTGAGAGCTAGAAATACTGATTTCTAGAGTCATCAGAATAGAAGTACCAGTTAAAGCCATAAAAAATGTATTTGCGTACTCAAGAGAGAATATAGGCGTTATGTTTACTTTTTACTGTTTTCTGACGCTTGCATGAAAATATTAACACATGCCATTCTTTTAATTCTTACATAATATAACTCAGCAAACAGATGGCCTCTGGACACCACCCTATTGTTAAAAGTTCAGAATCGGCTTTATTGGATAAGAACTGCTGGAAGTTTTTTTATAAGGTTTCAGGGCTTTTAAGATCTTTTTTCCATGATTTGCATGTGTTGAGAATGTTTAAGCATTTATGGCACAGTGTATCACAGGTAATTGTGATATTATGTACCCCACAGGCTTTTTGCTGTTTTGACATTTTAAATTAAAGATATGTTCCTGGAAACAAGGAGGATGGGAGGTAAAAATGCTACAGCTGTATTTTGAAGAGGTAAAATAACTGTAGGGTAAAAATATTCCTTACCGAAAACAATTCAGTCTAAATGCTATCGATTTCAGGTTATTTTCTCTATTTTCCTTAAAGAACCTAAAGTTTTCAATCTTTCTGCATTTGATCCCTTAGCAAAAATATCTAGTACCCTTTCTTTTTTTAACTCTTGGCTAGGTTAACCTATTCACTTTAAGTGCCACAGTTATTTCATGAACTAGCCTTTCATATAGTTGGGTAATGAATTGTACTTCACATCTTGATATAATTAGAACTGATCCTTAGCCAGTAAATTTCTGTGTATTTCTAGGACAGTATAATCCTCAGTGACATAAATTAAGAATTTTTAAAAATCAATTATATTATAAACACCACCTGTCCATTAATATTGATTAATAAATCAATAAGTTTCAAAATTAATAATTTTCAAATCCGTAAAAGTAAAAATATATTGATAACTTATGAGTTGATAAAATTAATATTTACTATTATTATTTATCTAACTAGAAGGAGCTACCTGTGTGAGATAGAAGGAATTTTTCTTAACCTAAAAACAGGGAGGCTAGTCAAAAGGACCTACCTGCACATGCCTAGGAAGTGCAGGGGTGCTGCTGGTTCTCGGGGCTGGGGTGTCCTTACCACCAAAATAAAGCTGTAGTTTTGGGTGATTAGATGAACCCAGTTGCAGACTAACTGTGGTCAGATGGCTACAGAGACCTGGACTGGATAGGCTCTCCTGACCTAGAAGTTTCCTAGAAGCGGCTGCTAAGAGTTAGGTCTACTGCAGACACAGCAGTCCCCCACTGCCTGACTCCCCGACCTGTCCCAGGGTTGGGAGGAGGTGAACCAAGGCTTGCTGGGCAGGGCGGTACTCTGTGGGCAGCCTTCGGAGCAGCTTCTGGCTGCTTCTGGCCCCTCGCAGTCCAGCTGTGGCAGCTAATCAGCTGCTGCCCAAATAGCTAAGTCTGTTGTCAAGAAGAAGGTTTTCGCTTCCCCTGTGCCTTTAACCATAGTTGTCTTTTTTCATTCAGTTGGCGATCTTCCTGGTTCTCAGTATGAGGAGTGATTTTTCATCGGTGCCTGGACATTTGGGGTCTGGGTCACGCCCTGTGACTCTGGATCTTATTTAAACCGTCTCTGCCAGCTGGCTTTCGATGGCGCACTCCAGAGAGGAGAGGGTGGTGAGGCCTCATTACTGCCCGGTGGAGGCAAATCCAGGCTCTCCTCTGCCTCTGATAACACTCAGGGAGTGGGGCTCCCCGTCACTCCGGGCAGAGGTATGAATCGTACCCCTGCTCGGCCTCCCCTGACTTATCCCTGCCAGGATGTGTAGGACTCCCTCCATAAGCACTGCGGGGCGGCCTCCTTCCTGCTGTGCAGCACTGGGCCTCCTCTGACACTTCCCAGGGTGGGACTCACTGCTCCGCCCGGCCTGTCCCCGCTGCCACTGGGGGGGCTTGGTTACTGCCCCCTCCTTGGCTTCCTCTGACACCTGCCCGGGGGGAGGAGAGGCTGTGGGGTACAGGCCCCAGCTCACCATTTAGCTTTGCTGCCACGGGTGGCAGTTTTTCCTGTGACCTTTTGAGTAGAGTGATTATTGTCTAAAATGTTTTTATCTTGCTAGGCTGCCCCTTCCCCCTCTAGGCCTCCTGGGCTAGAGAGCTCAGGCTTTGTTGTCTGTGACTGTTGGTGCTTCCAGGTCGCTGGTTTCCAGCTCCAGGTCTGATATATGAGGCAAGAAGAAAATCCAGGGAACTTACCACCTGTGACATTCTTTGGGTCCCAGTGTCCTTAACCAGTCTGTCTTCTCTCCACCTTTTTTATGTTGGTGTGGCTGTAGTTTTACATTTGTATGTATAGCTTACAGATAGTTTTCAGTTTTCCTTTTGTACTTAGCAGAGGTATGGGGAAAAGTATGTCTGCTCCATCTTCTAGAAGCAGAAGTTAAAGCTGACCTTTATTTTTGAAGGAAGACTTAGGCAAAACTACCTTTTCTCTTTAGTAAGACCATAGTTATGTTCTAGGGTTAGATATCTAAGTGACCTCAGTAGCGGCTGAGCTTTAGCGCCAGTATTCAGACAACCCAGCTTTTTTGAAATCACAGTTTCCATCACTACCCTACCCACCAGCCCCAGTCACTTATTGATGTGATTCAGAAAATGATACCTCTAGTAGCAGACAAGTTTTGCTGTCTAGTTTCACTAATTTATTCAGCCACTGATGCCTTTTAAAAGATCCTTAATGGGTATTCATTCCTTATTAGAACCTACCTATGCCTGGTGCTTCTTGTTTATTTCTAGAAATCAGAGTTTTTCAAATACTTGAGTTTATTGAAATGATCAGTGAAGTATTTCCACAACCTTAAATATATGAGATCGTTTAAGATACTTTTTAAAATTTAATCTTTTTTCTGTTTTGTTTTAGAAAGGCCTGATTCTAATAAATGTCAGGGGTTTTTTTCCTTTACACAAAAGACTGAAAGCCATTTAGCTCAATTTCACAAAAAAAGAAGTAACTTTGGAGACTAGAGAAGACACCTAGAACACATTGGTCGTTATTTGCTGATTTTACCAGCGTAACCACATATGAAGGTTTGTGAAAGCACATATGTACCTAGAAATCCTTTTATAATGAAGTCTCACAGAACAGGAAGAACAGGTGGTATTGCAGAGTCTGGCCTTCTGTCAGTTGCTCTCCGTATGGATGGTTTCCAGCAAGAACCCAAATGCTCTCACATCCCTGGGTTTGTTTAAAGATACTTCAGTGTACGTGCTCATGAGTGTACAATTTATAGTTAACTTTATTTTGAGTCAACTCCATTCATTCCTTTTCCACACATGGACCATGATTTTGTAAAAGGAAAGCATAAAATCCCCTCAAAACCTCTTACTTTAAGAATTTTGATCCTTCTTATCTAAAAGGCATCTTTTTTCTGTGTGTGTGTGCTTAAAAGTGCTTCAAATTCTTGAAGATTACCCCCTTGCCTGCTCAGCTATTCCTCAAACAGGGGAAAATGTTTTTACTTTTTTTTATGTAAAAAGCATCAAATAACTTAAAGTTAATTTCTGTGTATTTACTAAGGAAAGGGTGTCCTGTTTGAAGCGAGAGTACTAAACTTTCCTGCTTTGCAGCACTAAATTGTTGGGTTGGAATGCGTTGTAATAGATACCTATAGTTTGTGCCACCATCCTTGAGAAAATGATTTTTTTAAATTTGTGTTTAACACAATCTAAGATTTTTCTTTAATGGAGGGGGGGTCGGTCTTTTCTGTTACATGTGAAGGAATTTAGTGTCACTTTTCTTTTTCGTGGCCTCTCTATCTGTAAAATTTTAACTGTATACTTAGCCGCCCAGATCACGTAATCCATAAACAAAACTGTGCTAAATGCTCTCGGATCCTGACCTTTGTTCACTGGTTTCTAGAATAACAGAAGACATCTACCTACATTTTGTTCTTTTCTTAGATATGATGGTGAGTCTCACTGGATCCGGCTAATATTCCCCCTAAACATTCTGGTCATTTTGCAGAGTGTAGGCCTTCTGTTTCTTTGAGAACAGTTACAACTGGAAGAAATGATCCTTATAACATTAAAACTGGGTTTATTCCAAGTAAAGTAAACCTAACGGGTTACTGTAGGTTTATTGCAAGGGTGAGAAGGATGTGCTAGAAAGTTGAGGCAGTGATCAGGAATAAAGTTTCAATCTCACTTTGTTTTAAACAGTGTCATTTCAGACATTGGTTTGGGTCAGTAGAAACAAGTTGGCCTACAGGGTATTTCATTCCTGTAACTTTGTGGATCTGGCTCTGATTTTTCACCCTAGTATACTGCAGATACACACCACGGGCCTGCCAGAAACAGGACAGCTCTCAAAATTTAGAAATAGAACAGAAATTCTTATAAAGTATTTAAAGTATTTTTTAGTTTTAAAACACTGAATATGTCTTTATTCTCATGTTAATATTTGTTGAAAGAGAGAAAGAATAAGCTTCCATCCTTCAGAGTTCAAAGTTACAGTCTGCATGGCATATAGGAAAGTGTTCTGGAGGCTGAGAAAGAAGGAATATGTGCGTCTCTGAGTTAGGGAAGCAAGGAATCCCACACAAACCTTTCTAAGAACTAAGGAATGATTATAATGAGATGGAAAAACCCAGGTTCCTTTAAAAAAAAAATCAGAAGGTTTGCTGTGTGTTTGTTTTCTTTGCTTTCTACCAAGAGGGGAAAAAAAAGTAGAGTTTTGCTAGGAAATACAGAATATGTAGAAAGAACAGATATCCTATGAGCTTAATGCCGTAAATGGTGATGTATCCAAGTATATCCTTTTAGATAAGAGAAGATTACATGAAACCTTAAGAAAAAAAATCCACTGAGTAACAAAATAAATACCTGAATATCTATAGTCAGAAGTTCTCCTTTTCACACATAAATCAATTTGTATATGAGGAAATCAAAGAAAAGAACCTTATAAGTGCTTATAAACCAGAGTGCCTGGATGCTGGGGTTCGTTTTGAACCTATTATAAGTAACAGCAGTTATGTTTTTATTTGAGATAAAACTCTGCTAGTTAGTTAAAATGTCTATTTTCTTTTCTTTTGGCTGAGATAACTCATTGTGGTCATGCTGGATTTTTCATAGTTATGAGCAATTGTGTTTGGTAAGTATATCTATTTTTAATTAATACAAATGGAAAAGAGCATTATTTAATAAAGGTAATTTCATAGAAAAAGCTTTCAAAATATGAGGCTCATTGCTGGAACAAGAATAAAATATAATCCCAAATGTAACAACCACGGAAAATAGATTCTTGAATTTGACAAACATATGTTAAGAAAAAAATATATATATACATATATATGTATGTGTGTGTATATATATGTATATATATATATATATATATATATATATATATATATATATATACACACACTGGCAATTTTACTAGTTACTAGGTTGATACACGGGTGAATGAGTCTTTGTCCCAGCCCTCACAGACTCACAATCCATGGGAAGAAAAGACATGTAGACAGATTATTAGAATCTGGCAGAGGTTCCAGATAACACTGAAATCCTTTTGTTCCAAACCTAAAGATACTGGATAAGCTTTAACCCCCTCTCAGAATTTGTGATGCATGATTGAGCTCATTGACAGAAAAAATCTGCAGGTGTCAGAAGCAAAGAAGGGTGTGAACTAAAGCAGCAGCAGCCCTGGGCATTATGACCAGTCGTGACCAGTTAGGGCTGGGGCTGAGTTTTAGTGCCCTTACGGGGAAAGAAGGCGGGACTTTAGGATGACATGTACTGGGGACCTGGAACTGAACTTCTGCCGCGAGGTGGGACAGTCAGACGAGTGCCATTCAAGGGAAAGGAAATAAGACTAATTGAGTCAAACCTTTACCACCGGTAGATGAGAAAAGCTTTTCTCTGCCATGACCTTGGGAAGGAACCCCAGGTCCCTTATAAGATGTCAGAATTCTGAAGCCTGTATCTCCAGCAGATTCAGAGTACAGATTGATACTGCCACTGGGTGTGGGAAGCTCCTACCTGAAATATTAGAATAAAAATGTATGCCCCATTAGAGCCTAGCAGAAGCAATTACAGCATCACTGCTGGGATCCTTCCCAGCCCAGACGTCACAATATTCCCGTGGGAAAAAAACAGGTGACCCTTAGGATGAGCTCACAGTCAGTCCACAGCGAGGAGGATGTTAACAGAGGAGATTACTTCTCTGAAGACTTAAGATCCTAGACGGGCAGTATTTTCTTGAAGATTTTAAAATAACTAAAGAGAGGAAGTATAAGGGTCAGAAGGAAGAACAGTGGATACAGGATAGTGTCGTTGTTGAGAGTGTGGGCTCTGAAAATTAAGACAGATGTCAGGCTTCAGAAGAGAAACTGCAGCTTACATCACCAAGAGCTAATATCCCAAAAAAGAGCATTCCTAAAAATGGAGAAGAAAATAACACTTTAATGGGGGGTGGGGGGAATAGTCAAAAGGTAGGAACGGAAGATCATAGGGAAGAAATATAGATAGTCTCTAAACATGAATACACGCCCAACCTCTCTCATATTCAGATAAAGTCAAACTGAGGTGCTATTTGGCCAAAATCAAGGAAGGGTTTAACAGCATATTCAGTTGACAGGGCTGCACATGTCACACACTCTTAAAACTCTACTGGTGGGAGCGCAAGATGTACACCACCTGTGGAGGGAATTTGGCAACATGTAATAAAATGACTTACCTATGTTTTCACTTTTTGACCCAGAAGCTTCACTTCTAGGAATCTGTCCCAAAGACACATTTTCAAAATTACAAAATAACACATATACAAGGTAATTCCGTGTGTGCTACTATAGTGTTTGCTACAGTATTTGTAGTAGCAATAGATTAGAAATGACTCAGATACCCAACAGTGGGATACTGGTTGAATCAATTACAATACATCCAACAGAGTAGAGTGCTGTGCAGCTGTAGAAGGGAGTGGGAAGCGGCTCTATTGTTATGAAGTGACTACTTGAATATGTTGTTAAATGAAAAAGCAAGATGCAGAATAGTGTATTTAATATTCTACTTCTTATGTGAGAAAAGTGGGTAAATCCATAAATGTTTGTGAGAGTGTATGCTTGCTTACAGTTACATAAAGAACAATTTAAAGGTAAATTTTAAATTTACCCCAAAAACTTCCTATGAAAAGAGGAAGGGAATAGGATAGAGAAGGCAGGATTGAAAGCAAGTCTTCTCTGAAAGTACCTGGTTATATAGTTTGACTCTAGAATCATATGGATGTTGTTTTACATAATCAAAAATAAAATTACATCAGAAAGAGGGGAAAGCAATTCCTGAATTTTGTAAACAAACTGAAACAAATGAATCTAGTTATTTATTAAATTGTTGCATAGCCACATACAGCAGAGAATTATTTCCACTAACCTTCTATATTACAGATTTTTCTCTGTCCATTCTCAGTAAGATATACTCCAATGAGAAGAAAAAATAATGCAAAGAAATTTTAAAATTCATCCTGAAGGCATATTGATAGTGATTAATTGGTATTGGTATTTTCAAAGAATTAAATTGATGGATAAAGCGAATAAAAAGTAATTATGGGGCTTCCCTGGTGGCGCAGTGATTGAGAGTCCGCCTGCCGATGCAGGGTACACGGGTTCGCGCCCCGGTCCGGGAGGATCCCGCGTGCCGCGGAGCGGCTGGGCCCCTGGGCCGTGGCCGCTGGGCCTGCGCGTCCGGAGCCTGTGCTCCGCAGCGGGAGAGGCCACAACGGTGAGAGTCCCGCGTACCACAAAAAAAAAAAAAAAAAAAAGTAATTATGTCATTATTGTTAGGAACCAAGGTTTTTCAGCATAAGAGGAAAAAAGATATACAAAGTATAAAATCAAAGAAGTAAAAACTTATTCTTTAAGATGCAGATCTAGAATCTTAAATCTAAATTGAAAATATCACTGTTAATTTATAATTTTCTCCCTCTTAATAAGAAAGAAAGTTTTTCCTAGCTCTCAACTGAAACAACCAGAAAGCAGTAATCCAGCAGCACCGAGCAACCAGCACCCGCTCCTGTCCCACGGAATGAATGTGCTCTTTGGTAAACCAGCTGATTCCAGATCTGGGGCAAGAAATGTACAAGACGAGCTTAGCACATGTTTGCCAGAACGCAAGAGTAATGTCCTGTCAGAAGGACACAGAAAGTCTGCTACCGTACACAGAATGCACAGGATGGTTATTCCGTCCACATTTTGGTCCTAATCAGGACCAAAATTAAACTATCTGATTTCTTTTAAAAGCAAAACAAAATCAGTAGGAAACACACTTTTCTATTAGACCTTGCACTCCAGCTGAGAAAATAAATAGGATGTGAAGGTAGTCTGACCATGACTGCTGTTGGGCTAAATTCAGCACAGTTGCTCCTCTAATCTAGTTGCCATCCCCTGCCTACCACACTGCTTCACGGGAGTCCCCCCAAAGCTGTCCAGCCAGTGGAAAAGGAGCTTTCCCAGCTAGAAGGATAATCTTCAGTCGAGTGTGTATAAATTGACCAACTCAAGACTAATTAATGACTAACTTATACTTTTTCATGAAATGAAGTTTAAAATAAAGCTCGTAGGTAATTTGTTGAAATTTTGCTAAGTTTATAACCAACAGAGTCCGACCCACCTGAAAACGATGAAGATTATGCTTTTCTCATTTTGTATATCAAATACCAAAATAGCAAATTAAAGTTTAATTAAAATTCACTATAATAAAATGATTTCCAAAGTTTAACAAATGTAGGCAGAAATAATTTTAATGCTTTCTTAAAGATAATTATAATTGGAAATAATGCTAGTTAGGTTAAGACTTATTTATGATATGTTTTCTAAAATATCTCAGAATATTTCTAAGTAGTATTATTTCTAAGACTCTTAGGTAGGTTAATAGCGTTATCAGAAACCAAAAAGGAAAGATTAGTGAACAGCCAGGTAACTGTGATCAGAATTCAGACCTTTTCTTTCAGTACCTGGGTTTGAATAACCAACATGTACTGTTTCTTAGCCTAACTAAGTATTCTTCTGTGAAATATATAGTTTCTGTAGCACCTTTTTTGGGCATTGACATCTTAGTCCTAAAAGAAAAGATTAACAGAATAAACGATGAACTTTTCCTCTGGGAGGGGATGTATACCTACATACACAGATATGCGTTTACAGCTTAAAAAGTTTATCTCAGCAAGTTTCCTCCTGTCCTTTTTTTTTTTCTCCTTCCTTCCTTCAAACAACTTTATTCTTCATGTCACGGGACCATGGGAGTTCGGCTCTCTGCACATGCACGTGGCATGGTTCAAGAGGGAAAATATTTGGATATAAAGTACCTTTCCTGCTTGCTGGTCTCAATCTTAAGAAGAGCGTAGAACAAGAGATTCTTGAGCAGAATGTCGTTTATATGATCTGTATAATATCTACTGCTCTGTGAGCTGTCAGTTACTTAATGCTCAACTTCTGACTGTGCAGGAAACAGACTTCACACCAAATTAATGAATATTTGACCTGGGAACACTAGCTAAATTTTGATAAACCTCATGTCTTTCAGAAATGAAGACGTTCTTAGGACTAATTTCTTCATTCGCTTACATGGATCAAATAAGTAACCTGTGGTCTTATCTGTCTCCTGTGATCAGTTCTTGTGCGAGGCTTTCATTCTCATTCCTGAGAAATACTTGAGATACATCCTGCCTTGAAAGTGGATTTGCATGTGCTTTATTAGTTCTTCTCTAAGTTTTTAAACTCACCCTAGGTATCAGGCATTAAAGACTGCGTGTCATGTTCTAAGATAATAACTATCCAAGTGTACTTTTGCTGCAGGGTCCTGTTAAAGTCCACGGGGAAATGTTTCTTACCCACGTGAAAGTGAGTGAGGTGCAGCATGTTGTCACTTTCCAGTGCGCCCCTTTGCCCTTTGCTCTCTCCCTCACACTTCCCCAGAGCTGCCTTGCAGACGACTCTCCATTTGTCATAAGTACGGCTTGACATAAGAAACAGTGCCCCTACATATTTTCAAGGTCCCTGTAAGTCATCTCAGAAAAGAGAAATTTGATATCACAGACAATTTCTTGATAAGTATTTTCTCTGCTGTCATTATATCCTGGAGGGAGGAACTGGCTTAGAAATGTGCATATATTACTAGGTGAAAATGTAAAGAGCCCAAATGCCCAGCAATATGGGACTCGTTAAACATCTATTCAACTGAATACTATGCAGCCAGTTAAAATTAGGTTTTAGAATAATACTTAATGACATGAAAAGAAATGTTCATAACGATGGTGATAGCTGAAATTTATTGGGTGTTGGTTGTATGCCACGCACCTTTCTAAGAGCTTGTATTTAACTCCGTTAATCCTAACAACAGTCTTATGGGGAGAAGGTATTGTTATTCTCATTTTAAAGGTGAGGAAATTGAGGCCCCGAGCACTTGAGTAGCTTGCCCCAGCTGAGCTAGCTGGTAGGAGGCAGAACTAGAATTCAGGCCCAGGCACTTTGGCCCTACCCTTGCTCAGGCATCATTATGTGAAAAAATACTGAAGAAAAATCTCTCTAAACTTTTTTATGGAACTAGACAAAATGTTTTAAATTCATCTAGAAAAGAAAATGTGTCAAAGATACCCAATCAGATTTTGACAAAGCAGAATTGGTGGAGAAGGACAACATGTCCTACCAGATATCAAAATATACCATAAGATATAGCAATTTTTAAAATGCCATATCGTAGCAGAAATAGAGAATAAATCGGAAAAGCATGCTACCTTTTATGTTCATAGGGAAGAGGCTGAACAGGTGCACCTAAATATTAACAATGATTATCACTGGTTAGAGGAATTTACAGGAAATTTTTCTTGTTTTTTTTTTCTTTTTGTGTTTTAGATTATCTACAGTGAACATTTTTGAATCATATGTTAGCAAATGTATTTTTAATGCTTTTAAAACTTCAGGGATTTTGTTGTGGTTTTTTTTGCGGTCCGCGGGCCTCTCACCGCTGTGGCCTCTCCCGTTGCGGAGCGCAGGCTCCGGACGCGCAGGCGCAGCGGCCATGGCTCACGGGCCCAGCCGCTCCGCGGCACGTGGAATCTTCCAGGACCGGGGCACGAACCCGGTTCCCCTGCATCGGCAGGCGGACTCTCAACCGCTGCGCCACCAGGGAAGCCCAAAACTTCAGGTTTTAACAATATTGCTGTTTGATTATATGCATAGTGTTTGTACCATGCATTTTCTGAATTGCTTGCTCTGCAAAGGGAATTCTCTAAAATGTTTTATATATATATATTGCATTCACCTGGGTTTTAAATTAACCAAGCACACAGAATTACCAATCCAGTCCTCCATTTTGGTGAACATGGAGAAGAGGGATAATAATCCTCTTCTGGCCTAGGGTTGAAGAGAAGGGTTTCAGAATCCTCAATTCATTTCCAAAACCTGAATTGTTTATTGGTGGTGTAAAGAAAAGCTATTGAATTTTAATATATAGCTTCTGTCTGATCACCTTGCTGAACTTTATTGTAAATTGTAATCGTTTTTCAGTTGATTCTCTTGGATTTTCTAGGTATATAATGATTTCATTTCCAGATAATGATAACTTTTCCCCCAATATTTATGGTCTGTATGTTATATAACACCTCCCCCAAATGGAATAGTTGTTAAAAAGGGTGAGTTGAGTAATTTTATGGTAACCTGGAAAGATGGGTCCTATATATTGATATCACGAAGTGAAAAAATAGAGTTAGCAGAGTTCTATCCTATATGTCGTATAATCCAGTCTTTATTTTAAAAAATAAAAACAAGCACTGCAGTAAAGTGCTTAATTTAGGGAGATTCCTCCTCCCTCCGAAATTCCCGTGGAAATTTAGGTGCTTATCTTAGCCTACTTGGGCTGCCATAACAAAATACCATAGACTGAGTGACTTAAACCACAGAAACTTATTTTCTCACCATTCTGGAGGCTGGGAAGTCCAAGAGCAAGGCGCCTGCTGCCTTGGTTCCGGTGAGAGCCCTCCTCCTGGCTCACGGAGGCCTGCTCACTGTGTCCCCATGTGACAGGGGCACTCACCTCCCGCTTCCTCTTCTTACAGGGCCGCAGTCCCATCAGATTAGGGCCCCACCTTGTGACCCCGCTGAACCCTAACTTATCTCCTAAAGGCTGTCTGCAGACACAGTCGGCTTGGGGGTTAGGGCCTCAACATGAATTTTGAGGGGACCCCGTTCAGTCCATAATAGTGTCTAAACTTTCTTCCCCCAGTATCCTCAGAAATCCTATGTTTAATTTATTTTATTTCAGATGGGGTTCGTTTTATCCTTTCTTAGGACATTCTTAAGGCACTTGTTACTTTGCAGTGGGTCACAGAAATTTTACCTACATTTAACCTTCTGTATCATTTCCTCTTAGACACAAAATCGAATGAAGCTCATGGCGGACAATTATGAGGATGACCACTTCAGACCCTCCCCTTCCAGTCAAAGCAACCATAAACCCTCCCCAGACCAGGTAAGGCCGCTTTTGATTGTCTTGTGAAAAACAGTATGCTCTTATTTTGATGTGTTTTGTACTAGCACATTACAGATTCTGGGGTACAAGTTAGAAAAATAAAAATCATCAGTTCCTGAAAACTTTTTTTTTTTTTTAAACACAGAGTCAGTTTCTGTAGAGGGCGGTGGTACATGATTCTGAATATTTTAAGAGGAGATACTCAGCGGATTTGAGGACACTAAAGAATCCTTGAGATGAGAAAAAAATTTAATCTTCTCGGAGATACTCACTAATTTGTAACTGTCCTGCTTTTCTTCTTTAAGAAACCGTGCCTCGGTAGAAAAACAAAACTTGCCTCGTGAGCTCAGCCAGGCACGCACAGTGCAGTGTAACCGTAACTATTGAATATGATTTAATTGCAAATTTAAAAATCTCTGCTCATCACCTAGTAGGTGTGAAGATTGAAACTCAGTTTCTTCGCTCCCATTCCCTTGGTGGATCCCTCCATCTATGTCGTTCTTAAATTGTTGCCTTCAGCTTCTCATCAGTGCAAAAGAGGCAGTGATGCGTCAGCCTGAAGGGGAACCATATTCAATGCCAGTTTTTTTGGAAGAAGGAAACTCTCCCAAGATCTTGAATATGATGGATGGGGGAGAGTAGTGAACAGATTACCTCATATCCCATTGCCAAAAGTCAGATTTCAACATCTCCATCACACTCAATCTTAAAATATACAGCTGAGGGAGAAAAATAATAGTTAAGTAATTACATCCATATGACGAAAGAGTCAAGGAAAACTCCCCCACTGAGCATCTCCTCCAAATGATAGCATAGCTTTGTCTTAGGAGAAGAAGAAGAAATACTGCAGGTGAAAGCAGCAATAATATCGAAAATGCAATTTTTTTCTAAGATTCAGAAGGTATAGTCATGGTTTGATGACATTTTCTTAGCCAGTTGAAGCAGGCCTTATATTTTAGAGGGAAAACAGTACAATCTTTGACACAGGTAGAATGGAGAACTGTCTGCCTTGATGTCGGCAGTCTGTCCCTGCCAAGACATCATTTTGCTTGTTCTGCCTGCTTCTTGATACCTGGAATTAAGTTTGTGCCAGTGTATATAAGATAAGAGATCCTTTCCTTGAAGCAGGTTTCGCTAATACATACAAGGAGTTGGATACCTCGCAGTAGTGGGAGGCAAACAGGAATGGGGAAAGGCTGAGGAAAAGGCACAAAATAAAGAAAAGCCTCCCACTTGGTAATGTTGCCCAGATCCAGCAGTGGATAGAGAGAGCGTCTCGGAGAGGTCGGAAGGCTGAAAGTACAGTGACAAACTAATTACGCGTCAGAGCCTGATGTAAAAAGGGTCAGGAGATTAGAGACTGTTTGCTGCTGCTACAGTGTGCTTGTGTCTCTGTTTTGAATACTAACCAGCTCTTTTCGTTCCCACGCTGCTCTGGGGTCTCTGCCGTCACGTAGGACGAGGAGGAGGGCATATGGGCATAGCCGTCCACGTGCTCCTAGGGCAGCCATTTGTTCAGCACGGTGAGAAACGGCTCTCCTTAACTACAGACACGCGTTCTGTTTGTTTGCCGTCACTTTTTTTCACACGATCATCTCACGTCTTGTTTCTCTGTAATTCACTAAATCCTTGGTGTGCTCTCTGCCTTCTCATTTCACCTGATTCCTGTGTGTATTGCTATGCTTCTGACATAGTGGGGTTTGGGGTTTGTGGCTTTTTTTCTTGTTGTGTGTTAATAGTCACTTTTATAATTTCTTTTATGCATTTTTGGGAGAACTTCCAGGGCATGTAACTATTGATAAATTTCTCCTGTTGTTATTTTATTTATAAACTACTCTGTCTAGCATGATTTTACAGTGTCCCGGTAAGGTTTATAGTGACTTACATCAAACTGGAAATAGAAAATTGATCAGATACTCTGCCAGTAGGTTTGGGATATTCTTTTTATGATAAGTTAAATTCTATAGTCTTAAAAAAAAAACAAACACCTGTACTGTGGACTAAAACCTTTAGTTTCTGTCTCTAGAAGAATATGCTCTGCATTCGCAGGGTCAGTAATTCGTCCAGAGTGCCTACCCTGGACAACCCCTAGAGCTTGGCTATTACCCCCAAACTGTCCTTATAAATGAAGAGAAATAAAGAAGCAAAAGAAGACTTTTTAAAAAGTCGGTCTACAGAGTTCTTTTTCCCTCTTTTATGGATTGCTGCCGTGTTAAACGGTTGCCAGGACACTGTCTAGATTCTCCTTTCCAGGCCAATTGGCTAGAAAATATAGTCCAGCTGTGTCGGTATCTCTCTTTGATCCCATGCCCTGGAGGTTTGACTGAGGAAATCCTTTTCTTAGAAAAAATAATAATTATGATGAGTAAGTTCACACGTATTGGTGGCCTTGCACCCCTGGATTCACTGCTCGTGCTTACTGGCCATCTCACTCTGCTGGAGTTGGTTCCTCCTGAAAAGTCTGTGTCTTGGTGTTACCCTCCTTAAAATGCTGAGGGTCGTGTAGACCTCCCGCTGCAGACGCAGCCGAGGAGAACAATGGGGTAAGCTGTGGAAAGAGGCGTGCGCTGTGAAGACGGGAAACTTTCCATGTGGCTTTATCCTGAGGCTGTGAAAGAAGCTGAAATGTGTGATGCCAAACCGCAAAGCTCTCTGGGTCTCTATTCCCGCCCTGCAAAGAGGTTCATCCGTGCCATTTTTCTAGGTTCCACATACGTGCATTAATATACAGTATTTGTTTTTCTCTTTCTGACTTAACTTCACTCTGTATGACAGACTCGAGGTCCATCTGCACGGAAGCAGAGGACGGGCGTGTGGACACAGGGGGTGGGGAAACGGGTGTGGGATGAATTGGGAGATTAGGATCGACATAAATACACCGCCATTGTGTAAAACACATAGCTAGTGGGAGCCTGCCGTACAGCACAGGGAGCTCAGCTCAGTGCTCAGTGGGGACCTAGATGGGTGGGATGGGGGGCGTGGAGGGAGGTCCAACGCGAGGGGATATATGTATACCTATAGCTGATTCACTTCGTTGTGCAGCAGAAACTAACGCAACATTGTAAAGCAATTATCCTCCAGTTAAGAAAAAAAAAAAAAAAGCTCTTTGAACCCTGCACTCCAGACAAAGCTGAAGCTGAGAAAGTCTGTGTGCTAATTCTCTTTATCTACACTACACCCTGCGGTGGGGGGGCGGGGGGGGGCGGGGGGGGGGGGGGGGGGGGGGGGGGCTCTTTATCTACACTACACCCTGCGGTGGGGGGGGGGGGCGGTGGGGGGCGGTGGTGGAGTTGGTCATTGTGGAGCCTGTTGGGGCCACGCAGGAGTTGAATGTAGTTCAGCAGGCTCCTCCCCCAATGTGAAGCGGCCTTGTCTGTTCTGGCAGAACACAGGAGCTTCTGTGCAGGCCTTAGCAGGAAGCCCAGCCCCGTTGGTGTCATAGGAAACACGGCCCATAGGTAACCTCACCAGGAGACTGAGAAATGAGCCACCTTCACATGACCTTGTTCCTGAGTCTCCGTTCTCCTTTTTCTTCTCCCACAATAGAATCTAACTCCTAACAAGCGTTCAAATGCTACCAATTTTTTTTTTAATTATTGCACTATTGATCTTACTGCACTAAAATATTAACAGTCGTTGGTTTAACAAAGTGCAGTTGCAATTAGCTGGCCACAGCTGGAGTTTCTATGGTAGAGTATTTCAAGTTTTCTAATATGTGCTGTGAATATAATTATATTATAAAGATTTTACCTAAAGAAATGCATGAGTGATCCCTAAAACACTGCCCGAGTCTTGACTTGCTAGCCACTTTACTTGCTAATTCTACAGAGAACAGATTTTCTTAACAAAATTTCAAGCTTTTGAAGTTGATGATTTGCCTTATCAAACTTAAGAACATAAATAATGTTTTGTGTGTAAAAATTTTTTAAAACACCATGTGTACCAGCAAAGTATGAGCCTTACTAGATGTAATCATTTCTCAGACTTAACGCTTTATGGCCCAGAAAATGATCATCTTGGTGAACTTACCATGTGCTCTTGAAAAGAATAATATTCTTTAGTTATTGCATAGAGTGTTCTATAAATATTGATAGGTCCAGGTGGCTGACAGGGTTGTTCAGATCTTCTATGACTTTGCTAAAAATTGGCAGGGGGGTGGGGGGCAGTCTGTTAAAGGCTGAGAGAGGAGTATTAAGATCTCCAGGTATAAGTGGAATTATTCTGTTTGTCCTTTGAATTCTTAATTTTTGCTTCATGTATTTTGAAGCTCTGTTATTATTTGCACACCCATTTTTGATTCTTGTATACTCTTGATAAACTGACCTCCTTGTCATTATGAAATATCCCTCTTTATTTTCCAGGAATATTCTTTGTCTTCAAATCTACTTTCTTAGTCTTAAGTCAACAAGGAGCAGTGTAAACTAACACGAAAAGTCACTCTGTCTTGTCTGGCAATAACAGGCATTCAATTAATACTTATTGAATATTGACTTTCTAGTGTTTTCTGGAGAGCATATTGCCAGATAACATCATTTCCTTTATATATAAAAGTATATGTTTATTTTTTATGCTGTTATTTTAGACATCTCACAGAGCAGCAGTCCCCAACCTTTTTGGCACCAGGGACCGGTTTTGTGGAAGACAGTTTTTCCACAGCCGGTGGGGGGGGCGCGGTGTGGGGGGATGGTTTGGGGATGATTCAAGCGCATTACATTTATTGTGCACTTTATTTCTGTTATGATTACATTGTGATATATAATGAAATAATTATGCGACTCACCATAATGCAGAGTCGGGGGAGCTTGTTTTCACTTGCCACTCGCTGATAGGGTTTTGAAATGAGTCTGCAGGCAGTTGATTTATGACGGTCTCTGTGCAGTCAGACCTCTCTGCTAACGATGATCTGCATTTGCAGCCGCTGCCCAGCGCCAGCATCACCGCCTCAGCTCCACCTCGGGTCGGTCATCAGGCATTGGATTCCCATAAGGAGCACGCAACCCAGATGCCTCGCGTGCGCAGCTCGCAGCAGGCTTCACGCTCCTGTGAGAATCTAACGCCGCCGCTGCTCTGACGGAGGTGGAGCTCAGGCGGTAATGCGAGCGATGGGGAGCGGCTGTAAATACAGATGAAGCTTCGCTCCCTGGCCGCTCCCCTCCTGCTGTGCGGCCCAGTTCCTGACAGGCCATGACCGGTAGCGGTCCGTGGCCCGGGGGTCGGGGACCCCTGTCATAGAGGGTGAGATGCTATGGACAAAAAGGTATTTACTTTAGGAAGTTAGTAACCTCCCAGGTTAACTGTGCATTGGCCCTAGCCTTGTGATATTTATCACTGAAGGAAGAAAAAGAAAAAGAACCTTATAATAATATAGTGAGGAGGTACTCCAAGTTAAATCATAAGAGAAAATAATAATCTGGTTGCACACACAGTGTAGAGTGGTTTCAGTAGAGAGGTAATAGAAGAATGGGAGCTTTATGAGCACCTGACTTTAATGATCTTTGCCTACATTTTGACTATTCTCCTGACGTTTATTTAAACCAAAGCTCATTCTCTACGTGGCAACCCCCTCCCCCCCATTTTCTTGAGATATAAGTGACAAATAGCATTGTATTAATCCAAGGTTCACAACATAATGATTTGGTATATGTATATATTGCCAAATGATCACCACAGTAAGTTTAGTTAACGTCTGTCACCTCACATAATTACAGGTTTTTTTCTTGTGATGAGAACTTTAAGGTCTACTCTTTTAATAACTTTCAGATATACAATAGACACCATGCCTTATATCCCCAGGGCATATTTATCATATAACTGGAAGTTTACACCTTTTGACCCCCTCAACTGTTTTACCCACCCCCAAACCCCACCACAGGCAACTGCCAAATCTGTTCCCTGTATCTATGAGTTTGGTTTTTCTAGGTTCCACATGTAAGTGAGATTGTAGAGTATTTGTCTTTTTCTTTGTCTGACTTATTTCACTAGCATAATACCCTCAGGGTCCATCCATGTTGTCACAAATGGCAGGATTTTCTTCTTTTTTATTGGCTGAATAATATTACTCTGTGTGTGTGTGTGTGTGTGTGTGTGTGTGTGTGTGTGTGTGTGTACAGTTGGCTCTTCAACAACGCAGGTTTGAACTGCACAGGTCCACTAATACATAGATTTTTTTTTTTTTTTTGCAATAGTAAATAGTATAGTACTACACAATCGGCAGTTGGTTGAATCTGCAGTTATGGAATGATGGATACAGAGGCACCACAGAACAAAAGGCCAACTATAAGTTATATACAGATTTTTGACTCTTCAGAGGGTCAGTGCCCCTAACCCCTGCATTGTTCAAGGGTAACTGTATATACACCACATTTTTCTTTAAACATCAGTGGACAGGTAGGTTGTCTGTGTGTCTTCGCTATTATAAATAACACTGCAGGGAACACAGGCGTGCAGATATCTTTTCAAGATAGTGATTTTATTTCCTTTGTATATATACTCAGAAGTGGAATTGCAGGATCATATGGTAGTTCTATTTTGAATTTTTTGAGGAATCTCCATGCTGTTTTCCATAGTGGCTGCATCAATTTACATTCCCACCAGCAGTGCACAAGGGTTCCCTTTTCTCCACATCCTCACCAACACTTCTCACTTGTCTTCTTGGTAGTTACCAACAAGTGTGAGGTGATATTTCATTGTGGTTTTTATTTGCATTTCCCTGATGATTAGTTATGTTGAGTGCCTTTTCATGTACCTGTTGGCCATCTGTATGTCTTTTTGGAAAAATGTCTATTTAGATCTTCTGCCCACTTTTAGTTGAATTTTTTGCTATTGAGTTGTATGACTTCTTTATAAATTTTGGATATTAGCCCCCTATCAGATATATGATTTGCAAATATTTTCTCCCATTCACTAGGTTGTCTTCATTTTGTTGATGGTTTCCTTTGTTGTGAAGAAGCTTTTTAGTTTGATGTAGTCCCACTAGTTTATTTTTGCTTTTGTTGCTTGTGCTTTTGGTGTCAGATTCAAAAATTCATCCCCAAGATCTGTGTCAAGGAGCTTACCACCTATGTTTTCTTATAGGAGTTTTATGGTTTCCGGTCTCACATTCAAGGCTTTCATCCTTTTTGAGTTAATTTTTGTGTATGGTGTAAGATTTTGGTCCAGTTTTATTCTTTTGCATGTAACTGTCCAGTTTTCCAGTACCATTTATTGAAGAGACTGTCCTTTCCCCATTGTATATTCTTGGCTCCTTTGTCATAAATTAATTGACCAGTACATCCATGGGTTTATTTCTGGGCTCTCTATTCTGTTCCATTGATCTATATGTCTCTTTTTATGCCAGTACCATACTGTTTTAATTACTATAGCTTTGAAATATATTTGAAATCAGGGAGCATAATGCCTCCAGCTTCGTTCTTCTTTCTCAAGATTTCTTTGGCTATTTGGGGGTCTTTTATGGTTTCATACAAATTTTAGGATTCTTTGTTCTATTTCTGTGAAAAATGCCATTGGAATTTTGATAGGGATTGCATTGAATCTGTATATTGCTTTGGGTAGTATGAACATTTTAACAGTATTAATTCCTTAAATCCATGAGCACAGACTATCCTTCCATTTATTTGTGTCTTCTTCAATTTCTTTTATCAGTGTCTTTACAGTTTTCAAGGAACAGGTCTTTTACCTCCTTGGTTACATTTATTCCTAGGTATTTTATTCTTTCTGATACAATTGTAAATGAGATTGTTTTCTTAATTTCTCTTTTTGATAATGTGTTATTAGTGTATAGAAATGCAGCTGATTTTGTGTATTAATTTTGTATCCTGCAGTATTACTGAATTCTTTTATAAGTTCTAACAGTTTTTGACAGAGTCTTTATGGTTTTCTGCATATGCTATCATGTCATCTGCAAACAGTGATAGTTTTACTTCTTCCATTTCTATTTGGCTGCCTTTTATTTCTTTTTCTTGTCTAACTGCTCTGGCTAGGACTCCCAATACCATGTTGAATAAGAGTGGTGAGAGTGGGCATCTTTGTCTTGTTCCTGATCTTAGAGGAAAAGCTCTCAGCTTTTCACCATTGAGTATTATGTTAGCTGTGGACTTGTCATTATATGGCCTTTTTTATGTTGAGGAATGTTCCCTCTGTTTCTGCTTTGTTGAGTTTTTTTTTTTTTTAATAAGTGGATGTTAAATTTTGTCAGTCGCTTTTTCTGCACCTACTGAGATGATTATGTGATTTCTGTCCTTCATTTTGCTAATGTGGTATGTCACATTGATTGATTTGCAGATGTTGAACCATCCTAGCATCCCTGGAATAAACCCCACTTGATCATGGTACATGATCCTTTTAATGTATTGTTGAATTTGGTTTGCTAATAGTTTTGTCGAGAATTTTTCCATCTGTGTTCATCAGAGATATTGGCATGTAATTTTCTTGTGGCATCTTTTTCTGGTTTTGGTATCAGGTAATGCTGGCATTGTAAAATGAATTTGGAAGAGTTCTCTCCTCTTATATTTTTTTGGAAGAGTTTTTAAAAGATTGGTGTTAATTCTTTAAATGTTTGGTAGAATTCACTAATGAAACCAGCTGGTCCTCAGCTTTTCTTTCTTGGGAGGTTTTTAATTCCTGATTCGGTTTCCTTACTTGTTATTGGTCTGTTCACATTTTCTCTTTCTTCATGATTCAGTCTTGGTAGGTTGTATGTTTCTAGGAATTAATCCAGTTCTTCTAGACTGTCCAAATTGTTGGCATATAGCTGTTCGTAGTAGCCTCATGATTCTTTGTCTGGTATCAGTTGTAACGTCTCCTCTTTCATTTCTGATTTTATTTATCCTGTCTCTTTTATTTTCTCCTGTCACGTCCTACCTGTGAAACTGACAAAGCATGTTTTCTCCTGTGTCCCCTATACGGCAGTTATATTACTTTATGGCCGTTCAGTTTGGTGGTAAATAGCAAGCTTTGGCTCCAGATCTGATTTGAGTCCAGCTCGGTAGCTGTGTAATTTCCCACAAGTCACTCAACCTGTTCTCTAAGCATCAGGTTCCTCATTTGTTAAATGGCAGTAATAAAACCTATAGTGAAGGTTCTTGGGAGGATTACATGTAATAATGTATTCAGTGCACTTAGTCCTCTACCTGGCACACAGGAAGTGCTCAGTAAAGGACTGTGTGACACTGGTAGTGATTGTGGTAAAAATCCTCGAATATTTACAAGATCCTTTGATGCTCCTCTTCACTTTGTAGATTTCTCCTCTCTCCTAATATAGTAACATTCCTCCCATTGCACAAGTAACCCACAATCCTAGTAATTAATTTTTCCTGCAGCAAAAGAAATGTCTTCTTTACTGAATCGTCAATGGTGTCACCAGTACTGCCTGAGCAACAGTGTAGACACCTCTCCCAGGTATCTGTGCGGGAGGTCAGCCACAGACGTTGTCAGACCTCATCACCTTTAAGAAGCACCCTTGGCGGCAGGTGACACTTTCTTCTGAAGTTTTCTGACCTGAGGGTTATTTTCAGGCCATGGAAAGAAGCAGGGGCACCACCCCTGCATGGTGGCTGTAAGTGATTCTCGACAGGCTTGGCGATCACGTGTGCTCAGTGCGGCAGGGGCCAGTGAGTTGTGAGTAAGCTGGGGGAGAGACCTTTCTCTCAGTGTATTTTTAAGACAGAGTTTACAGTGTTCCACAGGTACATCCTACATTTTTGTAGTTTCTGCCGAATGATTTAAGGTGACATTGTCCTGTGACTCACTTGATGTATTTCTTAGACTGAAAATTGCAGTGTTTTAAACATCTCTGGAACATAAGCTCTCAGATGCATGGCTTCTTACCTTAACAAATACCAGCATTTGACTAATAAGGAGGTGCCGACTTCCTCCTGTTTGTGGTATCATTCGTGACTCAGACGTTCTTCCTGGACAATAAAAATATCCTTGTACTTCATGCAAAATAAAATTCTTCACATCCTAATTGTTTTTCACAGTCCTCTGAACATGGCGGGGACCCTACGGAGCTCAATAAATAGTTTTTGAAATAAAAAACCGGTGAGCTTTTACCCTAAAGAAAAGTTGCATGTATTTTATTTAAAGTTTTGTGCGTTTGTAGTAGATATTTTAATCTTTTAATTTACTCTATACCCTAACAGGTTATCCTGTAATCTGACATGGTTATGACATGGACTGCCGGTTTCCCAGTCCACCTTCCAGAACACATTGTCAGGGTTATCAGCCACCCCTCAGCTCACATGTGGTTGGACCCCCTTTTTTTTTTTTTTGTGGTACACAGGCCTCTCACCGCTGTGGCCTCTCCCGTGGCAGAGCACAGGCTCCGGACGCGCAGGCTCAGCGGCCACGGCTCATGGGCCCAGCCGCTCCGCGGCACGTGGGATCTTCCCGGACCGGGGCACGAACCCGCGTCCCCTGCATCGGCAGGCGGACCCTCAACCACTGCGCCACCAGGGAAGCCCTGGACCCCTTTTAATACCAGTTTTGGGAGATAGGCCTAACACTTGCCTATTATATCAGATTTTTATTTTATAGAGTTATGTTTTGGAGGATATGATTTGACTCACATTTTATCTGAACTATTTAACAGCAGTCTTGTTACAATAGGGTTCTGCAGTATTTCTTTCATTAACTTGTCCTCAGCTTCTCCCTAATTTGTTATTTTCTATACATTCTCTCTGTCTTTAGGGTTACTGTCTGTTTTGGGTTAAAGGAATATTTTCTTGGACACAAAAATGTATCATCAACCAAAACAAAAAAGCTATTCTCCCTTGATGTGTCTGCCTCCTTCTTCCTGATCCCGGGATGACGAGACTAAAGTTTCCAGCTGGATCTGTCAGTCAGCATTTCTGGGATAAATTAAGTGAGCACACTTGATTGAGGTGTAGCTGGACTGTATCACTGTCTTCCTATTATCCTAGGAGATCAAAGTTGAGCCCAAATAGAGGCTTAGTCTTTAAAATATTCAAAACAGATGGCTAGTTCTTTGCGGTGAAAATTCAGGTTTTAAGGCAAACCACTTGTTAGCAAGACTTCATTTCTTTTCATTGAAAGATAGTCAGCACTGAACATACACCTCTCTCCCTTCTTCAAGACTAGAATCACAAACTTTCTGCATGAGGAGGGATTTGGCAAACCCCAAAAGCTGTTACACTGTCTGGGTTCCTTTTCATGTGAATATAAAATAAGTTATTCAGATTTTTCTTTTGGCATTTTGGGTATTAAATGAAAAAATCTTAAATGTCTAAATTCTCATAGTCATTTTGTTGATGGGTCACTATTTGAAATCTAGTATTCACACTGTTACATCCTCCAGAATTGAACCAGAGTGTTTATCCCTGACTTCCTATTTTTACAAACTAAAATGCACATTCTCCACAGTCTATTACTGACACCTGGGTCCTGAGGTCATACAGAATAAGTCCGTAAGTGCGGTTTGAAGTTTTTATTGTTTGGTTTGAAACTGACTGAAATGAGAAAGTTAACTCAAAAATATTTATTGGGAGTCTCCTATGTACCTACACTGCACTAGGTACATGGGTTGAAATACATGTTTCAAGACTATAAAACAAATACTAAAGGACAGATTTTCTCCAACAGAAAAAATTATACGAGGTGCCATAGGAAAACCCAGGTCTGCACCAGAGACTCAAGGGCTCACAGAGGAGGTAACACTTGTGCTGCATCTTGAAGGAGCAGTAGGCGATTGCCAAGCAGATATACTGTAAATCTGTTGAACTCTCAGTAGCTCCCTGTGGATACTGCTTAGGGTGTGAATTAATTCTCTATTTCTGCATAACGCATTACCCCAAAACTGGGCAGCATTGAAAGCAGTACACCCCTGTTAGGTCAGTGGTTTCTGCAGGTCATGAGTTCGGAAGCAGCTTGGCTGGGTAGCTCTTGCATGAGTGTCTCCAGGGTTGCAGTCAGGATGTCAGCTGGGTCTGTAGTTGTCCAAAGCTTGGTGGGGACGGAGCATCCGTTCCAGAATGCTCACCCACAGCTCATACCAGCAGGAACCTTCAGTTCCTCACCATCCGGACCCAAAATGAGTGATTCAAGAGAAGGGAGCAAGGAGGAAGCCACAGTAACTTTTATGGCCCATTATCGGAAGTCACACATCACCACCTCTACTGTGTTCTGTTCCTTCAGCGCAAGGCACTGAGACCGTCTGCGCTGAATGGGCCAGAGCGTCTTAGGCTTTACTTTTTGAGGGGAGGCATGTCAAAGCACGTGTAGACTTACTGCCAACCTCCACAGGTGTTGGGTCAGGGTGACAAGCCTCATGGCTGGTGCCGCCAGCGCGGGTGGATCACGATGCCCTTTGTGTGCCGTGGCGACCTGTGGAGGGTGGGCAGGAGGGACGTCAGAGCTTCTGGCTCTGTCCTGGAGGAGGCCATGTGGCCTGGATGCCGCGGTGGTGGAAGGGATGGAGGATCGCCAGCGTGCTCATCACTGGGAAGCTTGGTTCTCAGAAACATCCCAGACAGAGAACACAGCCCGAAAGCCCCACTGTGGTTCAGAAAGGTAACTTGCCTACAGGCACTGTTCATATAAACAGCCCTGCGCGAGCCCACGTGTTCCATGGTGGCTGTGGCTCTTGGACACCGAGTGACTTCGGTCCAGCCACATTCACGGCCTGGGTCACCTCCCCGGGCGTCGAATTTTTCGTTTGGACAGTGGGGCACGGAGGCAGGTGTCGATGACCTCGATGATGGCTAAAATAACTTTCTCTGCGCCCAGAGCGGTATACTTAGTGTTTTAGCCGTGTTTAACCTTGAGAAGGTTGACTCCGTAGAGACGTTCGATCTGTTCACAGACATCTAAATCAGGTTATACCAATGTCAAGGGATTTTCACGGAATATTTGCTGGAGCTGAAACTAAGTTAATTCAGTTTCTTTATCAGTTTTCCATGCGTGCAGTTGAAAATGTCCATCTTTTTCCATAGTCTTACTTTACTGAATCATTTTAGTATCAATTCTTTTCCATATTTAAACTTTATAATGACTTTATTTATCAATCAGGGATTTTGTCCAGCTCAAATTTTACTAATTAGAACTTTCTGCAACTGTGAATTTTCTTTTTATGCCCATTGCCAAATCCAGTTTTCTATTTAGCCGATGTTTTATGTTGATATTACTGTTAATACAAGTACTATTCATTGTGAATTGAATTTTTTAACAGTAATTATTATTTATTTCTTAAGTAATCTGTAAGAAAATTATAAGCATTTCCTCCCTAATATTATAGTTACCCTGTTATCTGGAATAGGTCTACTGTAGAGATTGGCAAACCTTTTTATAAAGGCCCAGATAGTAAATGTTTTATACTTTGTGAACTTTACTCTTTGTCAAAACTATTCAGCTCTGCTCTTGCAGTGGGAAAGCAGCCTCACACAGTGTGTAAATGAGTGAAGGTTAATGTGACTATGATTAATATAACTTTATCTGTGGGCGCTGACATTTGATTTTCAGATAATCTCCACATGTCACCAAATAGCCTTTTGATTTTTTTTCCAACCACTTGAAAAACCATTCTTAGTGATGGACTGTACAAAAACAGGCAGTGATGCTAGATTTGGTCCATGGACTGTCATTTATTTACCGACCTCTGGTCTATTGTGTTGCTTTTCCAGTTCTTCTTTGTGCTTCTCATCTCTTCATGTGCCATTTTGTAGCCATCCGGTCATTGGTGGAGCTCAGTGCACATGATAGGGTTAAGGTGTCCTCGGGGTCAGAATGTCAGCTGGAGTTATCAAGAGTACCTTGCATTTTACATGTGCTCAAATCCTCACACGGATGAGAATTGTCATTCCCATTTTACAGATGGTAAAACAAGTTCTTGGAAATAATAATGGTGAATAATTATTGAAGAAGCTTACCATGTGATGGACATGTGGATTATTACAGTCTCATAAGGTATACTATCCTCAGAGTAGTTTGTCCCAGGTCTCATAGCCAGAAGGTTGCAGGCCCCAGAGGTAAGCCAGTCTGTCTCCAGAGGCCATGCTGTTAACTGCTTTGTGGCTTTGCAGTGTTTCACAGAGTCGTCAATGCAGTGCAAAGATACTGTAGCACACAACATGAGTGATACAGATCTGTCTCTGGTAAGGGTAGCCTCTGGGTAAAAAAAGCTTTTTTTCACCATGGTTTCTGAAACTAGATGCCCAGTAATTAACATAATCACCAGCCAAGGGCCTGCATGCATATGGCTGCGGTGTTTGAATGGTCACGTTAATGGCCGTCGCCGTGGCCCTAGCCACAGCCAGTCACATCACCTTCCCTGGCACTAAAGAGTGACACCACTGTGCCTGCTTAACATGTGGTGCTGTAACGTGTGAGATGCCACAGCGGCTCTTGACAGAGAAGTGTTCAAGTAGATAAAATTCCTAGTTAGGATCCTGAGATGCTGAGGACCACCTCAGTGAATTCCATGGCTAACTAACAAAAATTTTCCATGAGGGAAGCAGCTAACCTAATCATAGGTAAGACAAGCAGCTGGGCAAACAGCCATGCTTCCCTGGAACATACAAGTTGTCGTTGATGCAGGAGATGCTAAGAGGCAGGAGTTCCAGTTCAGAGGAGCCCGGGCCTCCCAGCCCGGTCACATCCCGTGTGTGCGTGCGCGCGCGTAAACATACGGGTGGGTCTTAACACGCGAACCTGTTGCTTTATTCTCGTGCACAGAAGTGTGTGATCATTGAGACAGGCGTGGTAATGGAGTCAGGGAAAGCTGAAAACCTCCCGGTACATAGAACGTGCAGCACTGGACTCACAGGATGGTCTGAAACACACGTGCCCACTGTAGGATGACTCTGCACTCTTCTTTGAAATGGCACATCTGGGAAATGATAGGTGGGTGCCTTGCTAGACAAATGACAGAAATGTATCAGACCAAGTGTCATGAGCTTTTACTGCTTAGATGAATAAGGTGGCAGAGACTTGGCTCCCCACGTTCCGATTTCTTGTCAGCAGGAGCGTCTCGTATATAAGAAGGTTATAGCTGCTAGAGCCCACAAGGCAGCTGAGTATGAAGAATCCCCCAAAACTGTGTGATGCAGCATACATTTGGGCAGTTTGCTGAAAGCACAGAGAGAGCTTTTCCGCCTGTTCGTTGCTGTTCAGGTCCACAACACCAAAAGTATACTCCCTGGAAGGAGACCAGGGAAAGCGGTAATAACATGGACAGGTTAACATGGTGAGGAAAGGCGTTTCTGCGTTCTCCTCTCCCTTTTCTTCTTTTCTTGCTTTCTAGAGTTGGGAGTTCCTGTTTCACTTGTCCGTTGTTTTCTGTTTTCTAAACACCCATAAAGTGTTAGGTCCTCTGATTCTATCAGAAACATGGTCTCTATCCTTTGTATTCCCTCACTAAAATTGCTACAAAATTTGGATGTGGGTCCATGTGCATGATAGGTTTTTTATGAGTACTAAAAGGTGGGGCTAGAGCCTGGTAGATAAAACCAATACGAAGATTCTGCACAAACTTAACTTTTTCCCCCCCCGCTCTCAGGTCACTTTACAACTATACCAGAAGCTGCTTATTCTTTGTTACATCAGGTAGCCTCACAGGCTTCAGTCTAGATGTACCCCCATTTCTGGTGCCTTGGAACTTTCCCCCTGGACTTCCCTGCACCCCATTTTTTTACTTGCCGTACTCTGCGGTTCCCCTCAGGGTCTCTCGGCTCAATCGGAATGTGCGGGTTTGCTCGTTCTCACCATTCCATATCTCGCATCCCAGTGGGACCGCCCTGCACTGACCCTACACTTCAGAATTGATCTTCCGTCAGCACTTACTGAGCCCTGTGTTGGATCAGGGGGATCCGGGGAATCAGGGCGCAGGGGCCCTTCTTCCGGAGAAGGGCTTGGAGTGCCCCAGATTATTTAATCTTGAATTACCCTGGCTGGTTACCTTATATAATATCAGCCACAATTTGTAGGACTTCTGGTATTTCTGAGCTGAACCTCTTTTGTCATAGTCACTGTTATATCCTCCAATAATAAAGCTTTGCTTAAACCTCAGCAACTAGAAACATGGAAATGGTGATGTCTATCAGAGTTTGTGTCACGCTAAGGAATTTTAACTTTCAGAAGTAGGGGGAGGAGAGATTAATTCAGTGATTGTGTGGAGGTTTTATTCCCAAATAAAGAAAATGGGTAGAAAAAAACAGTCTTCCTAATTTTTGTTTTTCCCAAATCTCTTTCTTCCACCCAAAGCCTGGATTACTCCCAAGGTGGAAGGGGTGATGTCTGGAAATCGTTAATCCTTGGGTTTTGTTCATGGTGTATACAATTTTCAGAAAGAATTTGCTTTTGCAATATGATTTCCTGATTGACTGTGGCAGACATAAATCCAGCAAGGACAGCTCTGTCAGAGCAACCAAGATCCCTCTTAGATTCTTAGATATATGACAGTTCTGGTGTGTGTGTGGAGTGGAAATGAAGATTCTTCATGTGGGTGGGTCAGGAGGAGAGATGGAGAAGGGGGGGCGTGGGCACAAGCAGAGCAGCGGGTGGAGGTGGGGCACACCAGGCCAGCCCCCAGAACCCAGCACTAGTTCAGCCCAGAGCGAGTGAAGGAGATGCCCTTGGTGCCCCCTGCCCTGGTACTGGTTTCTGTTCTTGAAGGGCTCTTTTATGATATTCTGAAACATTTCCATCCTCCCAGTTAAGCAGAGTGCTAAGCTATCCTAAAGCTGAATTCCGGGGTAAGGGCCATTTTGCACAGATCTTTCATCCCACCCTGCCGGCCCCCTCTCGCCACTGCAGGGGTATACATGTGCCTCCTCATACACACCGACTCACAGGCGTTTCAGCCTGTCACAGGTCGTGTCATGGCTGTTTCCGACTTCAGCATTAAGAGGTTCAATTCCTGCGTGTAGCCTGTCTTTCTCTAGCAGCACAGATACCCGTCTCTGATGTGTACACACAGCTACCGGTACATGTCTGTCTTCCCCTGCCTTCCAGGTGATAGGGAACCCCTCCCTCCCACCTGTACCCCCAAGGCCAGGTTCCTGTGAAGCCAGGTCCCTGTGAAGCACCGTGTGATGAGAAGCCAAAGCCTGCGGACACACAGTGGCTCTCTGGAGCTGCAGCCGTTGCAAGCTTTCAGCTGGAGATGCTGCGTGTCTGCAGTCTGTGCTGTGGGATGTGATGCTGGAGCTGCAGTCATGATGTGACTAATGGCCAGTTGCCCGTGTCTGCTCCTCCAGCTTCTCTGTGTGTACACGCACACACACCTGCTTTTAACCCAGCCTTGAAATAACTGCCAGTCACAGGGGAGTCTCCTCCAGGGACTGGCCTCCGCTTGGGAGCCCTTGTACAGAGAAGCTATCAAATCTCCTAGTCACCGGATAAGCGTACTTGGCTCTTTGCTCCTCTGTCTTCCTGTGGCCCGCAAGGCGGAGCAATTGGGTGGGCTCCCTGTGATCTAGGCTCGCATCCTTGGTTACTTATCGAGATCCTAGCCAGGTCAGGAGGTTCCCTTTGTGCACCCGGCACAGCTCGGGTTGGCCTTCCTTCTACTCCCAGTGGCTAGAGAGAGAAGAAAATGAACTGTCCTGATAAGGTCATTACTGTGTTCCACACAGCAGGCAACAAGCATGTTACTGCTTTTCACATCCATCCCTCCGTCTTGTGAAGGTGTGATAATGCTGAGAAGGGCTTGACTGCAGCACTAGCGCAGCCCGAGCACTTCCGGCGCCAGAGCTCAGAGGACCAGGCGGAGCCGGTGTCGTCAGCCGCGGCACGCGGGTGTGTGCACGGCCACCGGAGGGCGGGGGCCACCGTTTTCGCCTGTGGCCGGCTGCCTACCTGGTTTTTCCTTTGACATTCGGCATCAGCCTTCAGGTGCCTGGCCTGTTCAACAATTGTGAACCTCTCTTCTCCATCTTTTGCCTTATTTTCTTTCCCATGCCCAGACTTCTTTCCCCGTAATTTGTAGTTGCTTAGTGTAGAGCCCTGGAACTTTACTGTACTGTGGGGAAGTCCCGTAAGATATATACACACATACACACACAGATATTTAACCCACTACATTGTTTACGAAAATACAGTAAATGATTTATTGTGGAAAGGCAAGTCTCAAGCCAAGAACTAAATCGAAAGTGCCTTCCCATCTCTATTGAAAGAGCAGGGACGAAGGGCTGCGGGACACGCGCCGCCGGCACCTCTGAATCTAGTCGCGCTGATGGTTACCTCCCTGTGCCTCGTCTGCCCATCCCCCAGGGTGCACACTACGCGTCCCCTCCTGTCCCCTCCACTAGGCCGCGCGTGGTGGCTTCGGCGCCTCATGCAGCATTTTCTCCACTTTCTGCCCGTTGATGTGCACTGTCTTCGTCTGTACTCACCTGTCTGCCCTCTTGTTGGTGAATGACCGTATTTTCCTCTATTTTACAAGTTTCCAGATACTGAAGCAAGTCCCTGCAGTACCTCCAGCCTTAAGCTGCTCTCATGGCCGTGAAGAGGTGGGCTCAGCAGGAGACGTCTTCCCTCACTGGCGGGGCCCACACACTCTGCTCTCTATTCAAGTAGGATTCCTTGTACCGAATACAATAGGATAGGTTTTAACTGAATAAGGAGTAAATAGGCAAAATGCAGTTAGCAGCTCTGTAGTTCAGATTTCAAGATTCATTTTATTCTAAACTCTGTTTCCTATCTCCTTACAACTTTGAGTACAGAATATTTGTCTCCATATCTGGGTCAAGAAATAGGGTATGTTTTGTTTTGCTGGAGTGGTAATGCACGCTTAAAGGAAAATTGACAACAGATTTCTGAGTTGTGAAACTAAGAGGAAATGATCACATTTTATTTTTTAAATGATTCCCACTGTTTTTTTTTCACGTTTCAAACCTTTTGCCGTTTTCAAAGACACATTCAACTTCAACAAACCATAAAGCTCTTTAAATCTGAAACCTTTGGAGAGAGTTTTTACTTTTAGAACCCAGCATTTCTGTATGTGGTAAGATTTCTGATTAATGTTTATTGATCTCAGTCACCTAGTGTCACCACACCAAACTTGGATCTGCTCACCCACACACAGCAAAGCCAGTCTACTGACACCGGGTTGTGGTGAAGGAAAGTGCAGCGTTTATTGAAGGGCCAGGCAGGGAGAACAGGCAGCTCGTGCTGAAAACCCACACTCCCCGATGGCTTCCAGGGAAGGGGTTTTAAAGGCAGTGTGTGAGAGGGAGAGGGTCGCAGGATGCGTGGTCAGCGGGCGCGCTGTTCTCAGATTGGTTGGCAACAAGGTGAAGTTTCAAGCATCGCCAGTCTTCCGGTTTCAACCAGCCTGGGGTCTACGTTCTCTGATGGTCAGTAGTTTTCATCTTTGGGGGCCTGCTTCCTCTAAAAACAGCTTAGGAACGTGTGTCAGGCCTTTATCTGTATCTTCCAGGGAACGGGGAGTTTGGTGGCTCTGCCGTGTGGCTGGTGTGCAGTCTGAATTGTTACCAGGTTCCTGACCCAGAGCTCTTCTTCGCTTCTACGTCTTCACATTTCCTGGTCATTCACTCTGGAGTCAGCCTGCTGAGACTCAGGAGAGGGCTGAGAGACTAAAGCAAAAGGCTTTTACTTCGAAAGATATGGACACGGGCTTGCACATGGTTTCAGCCCCCCCTTTTCTTTGGTGCTCCTCACTCTTAGGGGGAACAGGTCCAGGATGAGAAACGGAATAAAGTTTCCCCTAGAGAGGTTAATCACAAACTGTCGGCAGAGGAGGTCAGTTTTAGGGGGACTCGGTTTCACTAGTGGCCCTGGATGTGAACTCCTAGTGGTACTTACTCACTTGTTGAAGAGCAGTGAGGCAGACTTCATCCAGGACCAGCACGATGGGTTTAGGGGCCACTGCAGTGGGGTTTTGCAGTGAGGAAGGGAGAGACAGTGCCCAACTCTGAATACAACAAGGAAGAGTGGGAATTTACAGCCAAGGAGCAGGTGGGGTCAGTGGATGGACACCTCCTAGGGAGGAAACGTCAGGGGCAGGGGGAGATTCTGGCTGAACCAGCCTAACTGGATTCCTGCCTGAGGCAGGCAGGGTGATCAGACATCGCCCGGGGGATAGTGGGCGACGAGGGACCCCATCAGACACAAGCCAACTTAGAATTCCTGGGGGAACTGGACAATATAGAGATGAACACGAACGCCCAGAAGTCAGGGCCCAGTTGAGAAGAGAGGTCCGGGGAGCCTGACCCACATTTGGTCGGCGAGAAGACCTTTGTCCCCAGGCTGTAGATGAGGGGAATGAGAAAGTTAATTGAGCCTAAGTGATTGCCTGGTTAGTTATTCCATTAACTAAACAAGTGGTAATAGTAGATCATCTGTAAGAGATGCTGAGGAAGGGACCCTGCTTAGTACAGAACTAATATTCTGAGTACTTAGTAAGTATTTATAGCATAAGAAATGTCATTCTGGGTTTTGTATTTGTCGTGACTTTTTGTTTTGGAAGATAAATGTAAGACAGTCCCACTCTATAAAGTTTGTTTGAGGAGTCAAATAGACACACGTGAAAAATGGTTATGAAGTGGGGGTCAGGATTTGGAGCTCTGAACTTTCTTGCTTTTAGCTTTAGGTTATCTTTTTAACTTTTCATGTAACTTTAGAAATTGACTTCCCCCTAAAAGAGATTTTTTTTTTTTTTCTAAAGACTGTAGCCCTCTCACTAAGCACAAACTCAGGCTAAAGCTGCTGAAACTTTCCAGATTCCCATTGTTAACAACAAGGTTTGTTTTTTGATGAAGGTCATGCAGATGTATCTCATGAACCCTTCTGTAGCCTGGCTTTATATCAGTTATTATGAGGGTGTGACCTGAGAGGCATACGTTTATCCAGCGTCTCTCTTGCAGGAGACTTATAAGGTAGAGGGGTATTCTCGAAGGCATATTTGTTTTCAGCTTGCTAGGGTTACAGATGAGTGAGGACCATAACACCAAAAACATTTAGGGGGTCCATTGAGTACCCTTCTGTTTGTGCTCCAAATGGGAAGGCTAAATTAAAGGTTGGATCTCAGAGACCACTAAGAATAAGCAAGTCGTTGAATTTTATAACCTTATATGTGAAGACTGAGTCAAACTAAGCCTCAAATCAAGGTAAAGAGGTTGATTTAGCAGTTTAAGGGTCTGCCTAAAGTAAACTTCAAAACTAAAGTTAAAACAAAGATAAATCCTGAGTTTACGCATTTTAATTCTTATATACACTCAACAGATTAGTTCCATTATTTCATGATTTTTTTTTTAATGCAGAACAGGACCACATCTCATTCTTAATATTCCTGCCAGCAAAAGCTGGCTATGGCGTGGCACAAAGGCATTCACTGAATGTTTGTTAAGTGAATTACATAATTTTTTTAGTGTCAGTATGTGTGATTTGATATGCAGTATATCTAGTTAATGCAGCAAAAATATCATGACGGTTTACCATATTTGTTCAAAGAACCACATTCTTGCACAGAGTAGCTGCATTTAAGTGAGAAAGTAACACAAAGGTCCAAAACTTTGTGAAGAGACCTAGTACCGTCATCCTTCATCTTCCTGATCCTGACGTACACTGTGACCAAGAAGGTAAAGTCAGTTCTGGAGAGAAAAGACTTTGAGGCTAGACCATTGAATTTTATTCCCTTGCTTTCCTTTTTTACTTTTCAGAGTTTAGCTCTCTGCTGGGGCCTCTGGACAAGAATGTCATTAAAAGAATACTGTTTCTGGGAAGTTAATACGTTAGTTGTTCCGGGACTTCTTTGGTGAACCTACTCTGGGGGACAGTGGTGTAATGGTGACCCGGTGAGAAGTCAGAACTGCTACTGGCATTTACGCAGTAATCCAGGGACAGCTGAACCTGCCTCCGAGGACTTCCGCAGATAGAAAGAAGAGTAAGAGGATTTTGTAGCAACAGAGGAACCATAGTAAATATAAAAGCAATTTGCCAGGAGCACAGTAAACGATCAATAAATGTTAGCTTGAAAAAACAGTGGCATCTTCCAAACAATAAAATATTAGTACTGCAAGGGCAAATGCCTTAAGTCCCAAGTGGTACTCAGTACAAGGTATACCTTTCCTCTCAGAATGAGCTCCCAGAATGTACCGTAACCAACCCACCTATACTTAGATTAAAGATCTGGTACAGAAACGGGAGTGGGGAGAAGGGGGCAGGCCATGGAATTGACTGGAGGGGCCTTTCACTGAACGTCCCATCCTGGTCCAAGAACATGTGTTCCCATGTCTTAGATAAATGGGTTGCAGAAACGGGATGCTGTAGAATTTTCTGTTGCAATCCGTATGGAACAATAGAGGAGGAGCTGGTCTGTCTTCCAGAAGATCTCTAGCCATCTAACCTGCTCAAGTGGAAGGGAGGTTAAAATAAACACCTTCCGGAGGTCACTGTCTTCCATCACCGTGTGTCATCAAATGCTGGCCTCTGAAGCCAATTTGAGGGTCTGATACATAAATAAATCCTTGCAAGAAGAAACAAAGCTTTCAGTACGTCAACCAGAAAGCTCTCATTCCCTTTTCTAATTTAAATTATTTTCCTTAACAGCTCGGTAAATGTAGGATTGGGGGGATATTGACATTTTGGCATTATATTTAAAAGCAGAGGTTATCTTGACAAGTTCATTGTTTAACTTCTTTATGCCAAAAAAGAGATAGGTAGTTCTAATTCTGCATAGCTGGAGAACTAATGTGGTCTGACCGCATTACTGACAGCTTTTGGTAGGACTTGTTGCCAATGTACTGAGGTTGTATGTGGACAAAAGACATAACCTCTGGATCCTGTAAGGCATCCTCTTCCTACTTGGCAAGTGTCCCTCTTCCCTCTTGAGATGAGGCAGTGGCAGTTCTGCCTTGTGGGAAATGCAGTTTCTTTTCTGAGTGGCCTGCCCAAGTTAGATGGGGAGAAGGAAGAGATAAGGACATCTCCCACGTGATTGACATGGTTAAATGTGTCCCAGAGAGGCCACAGTGACTTTTTTTTTTTTCCTTGATGGATAGATTTGAGAACTGTGCTGGTCGGGCAGTTTCATACACTTGCACCGAGTAAGCTCTATAGTTTTTTTGTTTTGTTTTAAAAAAGTGACTCCTTTTGACATGAGAAGAAAGGGCATCTTGGTCATTGCATGGAATGAATTTTTATCCTTGAAATATTTTTCAATTCCATCATTTTTTAACTTTTCAATTGGACTTTGAAAAATTTCAGAGTGCAAAACACTACATATTTTGTAATCTGTCAGCACCTCGGCACGAAATACATTTACATCAGTTTGAGATTCATCTCTGATTAAGAACAGGGACCTAAAAAGTCCGCTTTTTCATTCCCAGTCATAGAGCAGTGAGCTAGTATCTTTCCAGATTCAATTTTACTGTGAAAAATATGACCTCTCCACTACCACCGTTTATCACATTGTCTTCTTCCTCAGTGCTCGTGCTTTTTTATGTCAGTTTTCCAACGCAAACAGTAATTACCTGAGATACCAGCGCTTTCAGCTCGCGGCCCAGATGCGATGGCAGCTCCACACAGACACGCACACAAAGAATGGGAGTAAGTTGCACAAATCCAGTGAAACTCCCCAAAGTGATTTTTGTAAATCAGTGTGTCCGCGAAAGAAGCCAGAGGAGGCCAAGCTAAGAACGTGGGAAATGAAATAGGGCTGCAGTGCTCGGAGGCATGAGGGGTGTGGTAGGAGAGCCATGGCTAGACAGTTGGGATATTGGCGTGCAAGGTGAACGTGCATGTAAAGGAGGTGCCTTGAACTTGCCGCCTTGAACTTGCCTTTAAAGCTTCTGCTTTGGAACTCTTTCTAAGTCTGCTACGCTGTGAGTGTGCACTTGCGGCCAGGAATAAAATACAAGTCTTTTTTGAGAGATTAGTGTTGTTTGTGGCAAGCTATCCAGCTTCCCCGCTCTCCAAATCCTCTGCAAAACAGTGTCGTCCTTCTGTGGTTGGCAGCGTTGATACCACGGGTAACACGGGACTCGTACTACGAGCCTGCTGATTAGGGGTCCCTTACAGAGCCCAGAGCCTTCCACCCCAGCCCCTGAATGTGTAACCTTTATCCTTAGAGAAGTGTGTGTGTGTGTGTGTGTGTGTGTGTGTGTGTTTTAAGAACAATAGAAATGCGGAATTTATTCACTTTCTCTGGTTTGTCTAGACAGGCTCCAATTTCTATATTGTATTATACCACATAGGCCTGAACTCTGATCTCTCTAGTAAGTTAAAAATTGTTTGAGACACTAAGCCCTGGCTGTTCCCTCTCTTAACTATTTTATGGGAATAGTATTAGAAACAGAGGAAATGTGATATATTTATAAAGCAACCATTAAAAATCATGTTTTCCAGGAATACATGATGTGAATAGTACTCACAATATAACACTAAATGGATAAACAGGGTATTAAGCAAAACGTGAAGTATGATACTGTTAAAAGTTGATTTATGTAAGTTTATAAAAAGGCTTGGAAGAAAATCAGCAAAATGTTGCAAGTGGTATTCTTGATGGAATACCTATAGGCTATTTATTGTTTCTTTTATATTTTCTCCCATACTTTTCAGAGTAAAATATGCATTGATTTCACCATGAAAAACATAAAACTTTATTTTAGAAAGTCTTAAAAGGAAATAAAGGAAAGCAGCAGGGGAGTCCTCTGAGGCCAGGAAGAAATCAGTGTCACTGTTGAAAGTAATACCAGGCCTTGTTTCTGTTGACTTGAAGATTAGTGAGCTCCTTGTTCATTAGGTGGGTCAGAGGTGTCCTGCTGGTGAAAAGTGCCAGCCCGGTGACACACAGCAGGTGCAGACCCTTCCTGTGAGCCCTGGGAACGTTTGGGACCTGCCAGCATCTGGCGGGTTGGCGGCTCCCCCAGCTGCTGTGTGTCAGGCAGATGCCGTGCCAGCGTTTCAGAGTTGGAGAGCCGGCGCAGCTCTGCCTCAGCCCCTCAGGCTCGCCAGTACCGAGTGCCTGGCCAGAGTGTCATCGGGCCCGAGAGCTGCCCGATGAAGTCATCTGTCCTTTGATGTGCTTTCAGAGGGAGCCGAGGTGATAGTTATTCATCCAGGGTAAAGGGGATGCAAAACAGAGTTAGCGCAGGACTGCTACTCAAGAGAAGAGACCCAGCGTCACACGGGGCCCGGGCTCAGGCTCGGGGGTCTGGCGTTGTGTAAGGATTTATCTGTCACCCATTAAAAGGAGGATCGATGGCCTCGGCCCAGTGAACGAGGGAGCTCCAGCCAGGAGGCAGATCTAGTCATGAGTTCACTCACCACATCTCGTGGCCGAGAAAAGCACACACTTTCTCCAGAGGCAGAACCTTCCTTCCATTGCAGGAGGTGAAGGAACACACGCAGCACGTGGCATCAGGCTTTCAGATGAGCACGTTTCACTAGCAGTTTGGGGGGGGTTTTTTTTAACATCTTTATTGGAGTATAATTGCTTTACAGTGGTGTGTTAGTTTCTGCTTCATAGCAAAGTGAATCACTAGCAGTTTTTTGTAACCTCCTTGTAAATAGATGGGATGAGCAATTGTGAAGTAACTGGAGTCTTTCTGTATCAGGAATGGCACCTCTGCAAAAACAAGCTCACCCTGTGCTTGGTCTCCAGCCCAGAGTCAGAACTGCGTCTCGCGTTGATGTACACGCCAGCGGTCCCCACGCGGCCCCCAGAACAGTGGGTGGGTGTGACTGTGTACACGTGCAGGTGTATATGGACCTGCTTCTCTTTACAGTCCCGAAGATTGCGGTAGTGGTTACAAGAGCTCTAGTCTTGCTCCGTTTCTTTGCCTTGGGAGGCGTAAAGAGACTGGAACTTCTTGTTTCAGATTGACCTTGACTTTCCTCATTTTTTTTCACCTCAGATCATCCAGCCCCTCTTAGAACTTGACCAAAACAGAAGCAAACTAAAGTTGTACATTGGACACCTGACAGCCCTCTGCCATGACCGAGACCCCCTGATTCTTCAAGGACTCACTCCACCAGCTTCCTATAACTTGGACGATGACCAGGCAGCATGGGAGAATGAGCTGCAGAAGATGACCCAGGAACAGGTAAGTCTCTCACCTGAGCTCTGGCGACACCCTCGCAAAATTCAGCTGCTCTTTAGGTTGATGCAGTAGAAGCTGCCTTGGAGAATTCAGGGTTCAGAGTCAAGATTCTTAACAGTGGTTGGTTCTCCAGTAGATATTAGGAGCTACCATTTGAAGTAAGCCCCACTTTATTCTTCCCTCGGTGTAACTTGCCAAAGGATCAGAAAGGGCTGGTTCGGAAGGGAGAGGGTTAAGGGGAATCTGTTATTTCACAGAACTGATGGCCACTCATGATTGTGACCACGGAAAGGAAGGCTGAGTTGGGGATATTTGGATGAGGATCCTTGACAAGTCAGCTGTCTCTAGGGAACTGTGGGTCACATCCTACTAAGTTTTTCAATAAAAGGACCATTAGGCGAATTCGTTTAGGTTACCCTCCCCTGCTCCACTTTCCGTTTACTGTTGCCTGTGAAATCCATTGGTTCTCTTTTTTCCATGTCGTGATTTTTTTAGTTCAATAGAGAAAACGATAAGGCTAAAAGGAGACAAAAACCATGAATAAAAGAAACAAGGAGAAAACGGGATGAGGGCAGACATGGAAAGTAAAAGAAAGAAAAATTGAATAGACACTGAGAAATAAAAATAGAAAAAAAGAAATCGAGCAGCTTTAGAACATTAATCCTAAGCTGCTTCTGTTCCTGGCTACGGAGTGGGGTTGATGGTGTCCCAGCCCGTCGTAGATGTGATCGTGCCATCAGTCTGCTAAAGCTCTGCACCAGAGTGTCGAAGCTGTGCGCTGTCTTCCAGCTGAATGCCTCCTATTTGTTCACCCATAATGCGTGAGCGGAGGCTGTGTCAAATAGGACACATCCTGTGGTGTGAGGTTGCAGGGAGCAGTGACAGCCGCCGTTCGAGAATTGCATGCTGGGGTCAGGGCGGGACTGACTCCCGGGTGTGGGCATTGCCTAAAAACAGACCCATTTAACGGCCTGTCAGTCACCCACCTGATTTGTGTGATGGAAAAGGTAAGGCCGACCTCTCAAATTTAGCGTGTTGCCATGGAAATCTTAATTTCTTTCTTCTCAAAAGAGGGAGAGATTTAAAGGACAGAATTAAATCGAATTTCTGGTAGCTCCTTTTGATATTAATAACCATGAAGTTAACATGCCACTGGAAGCCCGCTGGAAACAGAGCACACAGCCAGTTAATTTTAGAAACTCCACTTGAAAATGTTGCAGAGAGACAGGGCATCTTAAAGCACGAACAGTGATGTATCAAAGTTTAACTGGCATTAAATTATTTCTTTGTGAAACAACTTGTCTTGGAAATGAAAAAAAGTATTTTGGCTCAGTCCTGTTTTCCAAATATGCCTGAATGGAAGTAATCAGTCTTTCTAAGGGGAAAAAAATACCTTCAGGGTGAGGCCAAGGTAGAAAATCTCAAGCTAAGAGTTTTTCAGAAAGTTTTGAGTAAAAAACCAGGAATTCAATAGAAGGCATGCCATCCCACATGTTATCATCCAAACAGTTTTGCTCACATACATGAATCATGTTAATATTGTCACGTTTGCCCTTGGCTGAGAACCTGCTTCAGTTACTGAAGTTGTTGCCTGAGGCGTATGAAACTGTATCTTCAGCAGCATCCCTGGAAAACCTGGGGAGCAGGTGGCTAGGGTCATCTGTAACGGGGCACAGCAGCTAACCACACCTTCCATCAGCTTCTCCAGAGCAGCTAGAATTTGGTGGAGAAACCAACCCATTTTCTGCCACCTCTCTCCAAGTAAGATTTTAAGGGAGTGGTGCAGGCTGTTGAGAAAGATGCCCTGTGATAATACAAAATGACTTGCCTATTGTGAGCAAGGTTTGACTTTAGTTGTTGAAGCCCAAGAAACATTAGATCGAGAGCACCGCTAAATATGCATGTTGGTTTATTTTGTGTGTGTGTTTTTCTTTGGGGATATAGAGCCTTCTGCAGCTGACATTTGTGTTGCTCAACTCTGTGTGTCCCATGCATTTCACTGCCACCATGCTGCCCTTGGTCACACACCCCCATGAGGACAGGACAAGAGCCTTGTCTGTCTTTTTCAACACTGTTCTCTGTACGAAGAATAATGCCTAGCACATAGTATCTGCTCAGTAAAGGTTTGTTGAAGGAATGAGAGAAAGTGAAGGAGGAAGGCGGGCCGGATACACTCCATACTTCTTATCAAAGCGCACAAGGCCTCCTTGCACTCGGCCTAATTCTTAAATGCATATCTCTTCTCACCCTATCCCTGAAGCATACAACAACTGACAGTCTTTCAAACTGTCAGTTGACTTACGGTTTTCGCACGTGGGTCCTTTTGATCATAATGGTCCCTCTCTGCCTGCTCTGCCCTTTCCTGCCTTGTCTCCCTGCGGAATACCTAAATAGGAATCTGAGTTTTTAAACTCAGCTCAGACATCATTTCTTTTATGAGTTCTTTCCTGAAACCCCAGGCCCAGTGTGCCGCTCCCTCCTTAGGGCTTCTGTAGGACCTGTGACACTCGTACTTACTAGTTTTCATATCTGTCTTCCCGTTAGTCTAGCCTTTCTGTCAGCTGAGGACATGAACCATATCATTTTCATCTTAAAATTCGTACCACATCAGGTGCTTGGTACTTGCTTACTAACTCAGATGAGTGAGTGAATTCTAGTGAGTTCTGCATAGTTTATTACTTTGTGTTTCATAGTTATGATTCTTATTCCCTAACTAGATGAGTTTCTTCACTGCCAGAACCATGTCTTATATTTCTGAAGTGCCTGGCACAGTACTGTACATGTAAAGAACGCTTATTAGTATATACCTTGCTGATTGTTTATTTGGTGACCCAAGACAGTTTCCTCAGTGCCATTCAGTAGCTTTGGATAATCTGACTATTGATGTCAGGAGAACCACTCAGACTCTATCCTGAGTTATGACCCTATTATCTGCAACTGCCTGGCCTACAGAAATATTACTTTACATCTGAAGATTTCCCAGAATTGTTTTGTTTCCTTTGCCCTCTTAGAGGCTGGCTATCTTACCAACTAAATTTATGGGTTTGTTTATTTTTCTTACCTTATCGGTTTTTGCTTTATGTATCTTGAAGCTCTGTTATTGAGTGCATACACATTAAGGATTGTTATATCTTCTTGATGACTTGACTCTTTTATCATGATGTAATATCTCTTTTCAAAGCTGGTAATACTCCATGCTCTGAAGTCTGCTTTGTCTAACATTAATGTAACCATTCCAGCTTTCTTTAGAATTGTGAGTGCACGATAAACCTTTTTTCATATATTTGTCTTTAAGCTGTCGATGTCTTTATATGTACAGTGAGTTTCTTGTTGACAACATATATTCACCAGCCTAGAGGACACAGGTCTAGGGGGCAAGGCTGTCTCTTCCTCCTTGATTTCAATAGGCCAGGCTGCCACCCAGGGCCAGAGGGCTGGAGCTGCCACCCCAGTGGGCCTGGAGGACAGCATCCAGCCAAAGAGCCTTATTCTCAAGCCTTAAAATCTGATGAGGGACTTCCCTGGTGGTCCAGTGGTAAAGAATACGCCTTCCAATGCGGGGGACGTGGGTTCGATCCCTGGTCGGGGAGCTAAGATCCCACATGCTGCAGGGCAACTAAGCCCGTGCGCCACAACTACTGAGCTCGCGCACCTCAACAAGAGAGCCCACGTGCCACAAACTGCAGAGCCCACGCTCTCTGGAGCCCGCGCACCACAACTAGAGAAGAGAAAACCTGCACGCCACAGGTAGAGAGAAGCCCGCGAGCCACAACAAG
The DNA here is from genome assembly GCF_002837175.3 of Physeter macrocephalus. NCBI lineage: Eukaryota > Metazoa > Chordata > Mammalia > Artiodactyla > Physeteridae > Physeter > Physeter macrocephalus. Next base: position 54,320,497 of record NC_041219.1, on the reverse strand, counting down.
CGCTGCAGCAAAAGATCCCGCCTGCCGCAGTGAAGACCTGACGCAGCCAAATAAATAAATAAATATATTTTAAAAAATCTGATGGAATTTGACCTGCTAGGTTTTGGACTTGTTTGGGACCCATGATCCCTTTCTCTTCTTTCCAGGGTCTCCCTTTTGGAATGGGAATGTCTAGCCTATGCCTGTCCCACCATTGTATTTTAGAGCAGATAACTTGTCTGGTTTCAGCAGGTCCACATTTAAATTTTGCCTCAGGATGAATCATGTTTTTTAAGTCTCACCCACACTTGATTTAGATGATATTTACGTGAGATTTGGGATTTAGAGTTGATGCTGCCGTGGGTTAAGACTCTTGGGCTGTTGGGATGGGGGTGAATGTGTTTTGTGTGTGGGAAGAACGTGAGTTTGGGGGGATACAGAAGGCAGGGTGTTATGGGCTGAATTGTGTCCCCTGCAAAGTTTATATATTGAATCCCTGACTCCAGGAATGTGACTGTATTTGGAGATAGAGCCTTTAAAGGTAATTAAGTTAAGAAGAGGCTGATAGGTGGGCCTTAATCCAGTCTGATTGGTGTCCCTGTAAAAAGAGGAGATTGGGACATACAGAGACACCAGGGCTGTGTGCTCACAGAGAAAAAAAAAAAACGTTGAGGACACAGCAAGAACGCAACCATCTGTAAGATAAGGAGAGGCCTTAAAAAAAACCAACCCTGCCAACACCTTGCTCTTGGACATCTAGCCTCCAGAACTGTGAGAAATAAATTTCTGTTGTTAAGCCACCCAGTCTGTGGTATTTTCTTCTGGCAGCCCATGCAAGCTAATACCTTGTTTTTGAAAGATATTCTTCTCTGGGTATAGAATTCTAGGTTGACTTCCTGGTTTTTTAATATTTTAAAGATGCTGTTCCATTTTCTTCTGGCTTCCATAGTTTCTGTTGAAAAGTCTGCTGTATTCATGTGTGCTCCCCCTACCCTCTCATGTTTCTTTTTTCTCTGACTGCTTTCAAGATTTTTTTTTTTAACTTGTGTTTTCAACCATTTGAAAATAATGTGACTATTTGTATTTTACGTTATATTTCCTGTCTGGGCTAAAATCCTTTTTGAGATCTCTGTGTGCCTTGTTGTTGTTCATTAATTTTGGAAGATTCTTGGCCCTTATCTCTTCAGATATGTCTTTCGTCCCTTTCTCTCTTCCCTTTCTATATCTACAATTATGTATTTGTTAGACCATCTGATATCGTTCCACATCTCTTCGATGTCTGGGGGCTTTTGTTTGTTTCTTTTGGGGATTTTTTTCATGTTACGTTTGGAGATTCCTGTTATCTGTTTGGATAATTTCTATCAATATGTCTTTAAGTTCATTTGCTTTTTTGGGGTCTCATTATTTTTTATTAAGTGGCAAATATTATAGGTAAAAGAAGAGTAGAAACTGAGATTAATAACATTTATGTCTGGAAATAGGCAATTCCTCTTCTTCTGTCAGACCATTAGCATTTGGGAACTGAGTCAAGTCAGTAATTGAGCTGGGTTTGAGTTACCTTCATCGCTCCACAGGCTTTCAATTTTCCAGTGGTGAATTGTACATTTAGTGCAAATTCTTGAGTGCTGATTTTTCCTGGATTTCAGTAGTTCCCTCATGCCTGCACCACAGGGCTCCCCCTTCGCACTCTTGTCCTCTCCCAGTGCAGGCTGCTCTTACCTGTTAATGCTAAATATAGTTAAAGTCTTGTTTGTACCCGGTTGCATTTTTCTTTTTTCATCTGCAGTGGCAACCAGTGTCCTAAACTGGTTTGCATTTTTACAGTCCACGTTTTTACCTTTTTAATATACATGTTTGTTTACACGAACAATGTGCAGTATTGTTCAGTGTGATATAAATTTGAAATAAATGACATCATACTACTCAGGCTATCTTTCTGTTCATTAGTGTCTACTGAACCTGAGCCTTCTAGTCACTTGCTATTGGAAGGAAAGATGTTGCTGAAATTTTTCAGATAAATGTAAGTCTCATACCATTTTAAGTATGGCTCTGGAGCCCTAGAGAAACTTTCTTTGAAAAAGTAGATTGAGGTCGTGTCAAAGTAGAATGCTGTAGTGGTACAAAGTGGCTAGAATGAAGAAAAAGGTTTCATTAGGTTCAGATTTAGATTTAAACATCTCTGTTGATTCTAGGACAGCCCCGTATTTGACCACTGTCTGTTATCTTCCAGAATCACAGCTCATAATTGAAATTCCAGGTCCACTTTTCCCACACCACACACCTTCTACAGAAGGTGTCTTCTTTTCTTTGCCAGGCCCTCTTGCCAGCTCCTGGGCAGGAAACCTTGTTAGTGTTTCCATAAATCTGGCACTGACACTGGCCTATATATTTGGTGGGACCAAAGATTCTGGTGTGTTTGGCAGGCTGGGATCAAGGATTCGGCCCACATGGCCAGCATTTTTGGCAGGGCCAGGGCTGAGGATTCAGCTGGCATGGTGGCATTTGGAGGCAAGGACCAAGGTGATGGTGCAGATGGTTGGGAGACTGGCTACATACAAGGAGACTGAACAAATGAGTAAGTATATTGAAGCTCATGGGAGCAGGCTTGTTACTCCAGGAGGAGGAAGGAACAAATAAAGAAGGGTGAAGGCAAGTCTGGTGGTGTTCAGTTGCTGTTGGAGGTGTCCATATGGACTCCGGGTTTTTGACAGATAATAGATTTAGCTTTCTCTGTGTGTACATTTGTGTGCTCACCTACATGTATACATGTGTGTATTTCCTAGTTTTATCTGCTGAAGCACCTAGAAGCAGTGACACACCAGTAACAAGGAGCTCACCTAGCTCCCAGCTCTTGGTTTATAGATGCCTTTTTTCACCAAAAGGAACCAGGGCTCCTTGGAGACATGTCTCAGCCTAGGACTGTGTGTGGCAAAGTACAACATAAATCCAGAGCATCTTATACCAGAAAGTAATGGAGTGTTCCAAGAGTGGTGGGGATATGTTAGAAGGACATGGGGGGGACTTTCCTGGTGGTGCAGTGGTTAAGAATCCGCCTGCCAATGCAGGGGACATGGGTTCGAGCGCTGGTCCGGGAAGGTCCCACATGCCGCGGAGCAACTAAGCCCGTGCGCCACAACTACTGAGCCTGCGTGCCACAACTGCTGAAGCCCGCGTGCCTAGAGCCCGTGCTCCACAACAACAGAAGCCACCATAATGAGAAGCCCCTGCACCACAACGAAGATTAGCCCCCACTCACCACAATTAGAGAAAGCCCGCACACAGCAACAAAGACCCAACACAGCCAAATAAATAAATAAATTTTTAAAAAAAGAAGGAGGACATGGGGGGCTCCCAATAGCAAAATCTTCAGGAATTTGAGCAGCAAAATTAATAATGGTAACAAATTACAGCCCACTGAGTAGAACAGGAATCTATGAGTCTGTACTAGCGTAGAGAAATCAGTAAGCAAATACATGGTGGGGCAGGGGCCATGCCCTGTAGTAGAATGCCAGCTAATACATGGAGAAAGAGTGGTGGAGTGAGAGAATCACCACTGGGCAACCATCACAGTAATAACTGATTTGAACTGGAATCATCTATGAACGTGAAAACCAGTGGGTGGAAGTTAGTTGAGGAACAGGATATTTGCATAGGCTAAAAGTGTCTCTTCACACACACACACACAAAAAGTTATTTCAGTTAATTAGCACAAAATCCTTTCAGTTGATTTACGTTGGAAAAACTTGGCAGACACCATCTAAACCCAAATGACTGAAGGTAACGACACGTGTAGTGGGGATAAATGAATGTGATGTCTTAATTCTAGGTATTAGCCAAATGGCACATATGTTGCTGAAACTTCCCCCAATTCAGCAAGCACAGAGACACCAAACGCTAAACATGAGAGGAAAAAATGAAAAATTGTACTTTATCAAAACTTTAAACTTTTGTTCATCAGAAGACTGGGAGGAAATATTCACAATGTATATATTGAACAAAGGACTTCTATTGAGAAGATATTTTTAAAATCAGAAACAAAAAGACAAAACAACATAATTTTAAAATGGGCAGAAGACTTGAACCAGGCAGTTCACAAGAGAAAATACACAAACCAAGCACACGAAAACAGTGCTCACATAAACGAAAGCTACAGTGAGATAGCAGTGCCATTCCAAGAAAATGGCTAAAATTCACCAAATGTGAATTTTACACATTCACCAAGTGTCCACGAGGGTGTGGAGCAGCTGGAACTCTACGCGCAGCGGCGAGGGTGGTCCAAGGCTTCGAAAAGCTGTTAGGCGGTTTCTTATTAAATTAGATACACACCTGTCCTATAACCCAACAATCCCACTCTTCCTTATTTACTCAAGAAAAATGAAAACACGTCCACAGAAAGATGTGTACAAAATTGTTCAGAGCAGCTTTATTCGTAAAAGCACCAAACTGGAAACTACCCAAATGTTCGTTAACAGAAGAGATTTTTTTTTAATTATCATATATCATATAATGGCATACTACTCAGCAACAAAAAGGAATGAACTACTAATACAAGCAACTTTATGAATGAATCTCAAAAACACTGTTAAGCAAAAGAAGCCAGATGCAAACGAATATCTGATTAATGTCTGATTCCCTTTGTATGGCATTTCCAGAACAGGAAGAACTCATCTGTGGTGATAGAAACTAGAACACTGGACCCCTGTGGGAATTGACTGAAAGGGGTCCCAGGAATCTTTCTGGGACGATGGAAATGTTCTGTGTTTCGGTTGGTGAGACGATCATGTGGGCGTATATGTTGATCAGATTCATCAAATTGTACACTCTGACGTACAGAGATCTGTGCATCTTGCTGTATGTCAATGATAGTTTAATTCAAAACAAAAGCAGAAAAGTCACGTTTCCAGTCTCCTCTCGAACTTTTTGAAGCAGTTCGACTGATAGGCAGATTCTGCTGAAAAGCTGAAAGTGGAATTTCTCCCTGGAGCACGTGTCCTTTTTCTACCACGAATGCCAGCCCTCTGACGGCCGACTACGCTGGAATGAGCCCTCACTGGCCAGCTCGCTCCGTGGGTCACTGCTGTGGACTCCAGCACCTTTCCCAGCACCCAGGCCAGTTTTGACCTTCAGGGAAGTATTGTCGCACACCTTGGCTCGGACCTCGTCGTCTCCTCGGAGTTCTTCCATTTGTTTTCTCGATTTTGATCATTGGCTGCTTGGCTTGTCCCCTCTCTCGTCGACGGCATTGTCGATGCCGGGGTGGCTCACTCTGGGAGCTCGTGGGCCATCAGTCACGACGTGACACTCTTCTCTCGTGAATGCATCTGCACAGGTTGTCGTAGCCCCCAAGTGGGCCATGTGGACACAGGAGCTCTGGGGGGCAACGGGGAGAGAAAACAAGAGAGAGAGAAAAGAGAAGAATGGGTTCTTTATGGGCAGCAAACTCTGTCCTTGTTCCCAGCCTGCATGTTTCTGATCTGGTTTTCTCCTCTTTGCTATGTTTGAACTTGTTTCCTCGGCTCCGACATTGAACTCTTGTCCAAAAAGACTTAGAGCAGCGGAGCATGAGAGGCTGAGAGGCAACTAGTGATCCAGCAACAAGAACTGCAGGCCCTGAAGACAGATGGGTGTCTGTGCCTGACTGGGCTTGGGAATGGAGTGTTTGTATGTGTGTGTGTATGTCTGTCTGTCTGTCTTACATTTATGAGAAAACCCTGTGGGGCAGCCTCACTCTTTCTCTCCCCTCTGCTCTCACAGTCTGGCACTCTCCGCTCCTTCTGACAGCTTTCCACTAACCTTTTCATGCAAAGAGCAGAGTATCTTGCCAGCTGGATGTTAAAAATCTGGCAGAGAAGAGATTGTTCTAAAAAGAAAAAAAAAAAAAAAAGAGGTAGAAGCGCTGGGAGACCCCACGAGAGAGGACAGGGCCTGGCCATATGCTGGCTTGGGCCCTGAGACCCTGAGCCTGCTGCCTGACTTTTGGTAAAATCCCCTAAAACAAGGTTGCGGAGAGGAAGAGGAAGTGAGGATTTGAATATAGGGGAGGTGAGGAACTCTCTCACACAGATGAAGTGACGCAGATGCTAATCCTTCTTTGCAAATCACTCCCGACCTGAGGGCAGCTGAGTGGTGGACACGTGAAAGGTTGCACGTAAATAGGAGCAAACATAACGGCTTTTGCGCTAAACGTGCTACGTCAGCTTGTTTGTGGAGAGCGAGAACGCTGTATTAAGAGACCCAGCCAGACCAGAACGTTTTGATACAAAAGATCCCTCCGGACCGTCTCCCCCCCCTTAACTTATCTCAGAGAAGGGGGTTCTGCTGTTTCTCTCTTGTCTAAGGTCCCTCCCTCCCCATCCTGATCCTCACCACCAGGGCCTGCCCCCAGCTGGCCAGGACTAAATTAAAGTGGACATGAATCGCCTACTCTGAATTCAGGTCTCCTGTGCCCTCAGCTTCGCAGCAAAGAGGGCAGGAACCTTTCATTTTGTTTCCATTAGCTTGATCTCGCACTGGACCCTTTAGAGCTCTGAAATAGGAATATGGAACACTTTTTAATGATGCAGCTCTGTATTTATAGAGATCTTAACATGTTTTAGCTGCCCTGTGTTTTTCCTTTGTGTTGAGAGTATTCCCACGGAAGGAGGAGGTCAGCACTTGTGATTCCCTGGAGCTCCTGCAGGAGCAGTTAGTTACCCTCTTGGAGTTTTCACGAGTCTGGGCAACTACTACAGTCCAGCACATTGACTTACAGAGAGAATGCAGGGAAATGACCCTCGCGAATGTCCAGAAACTGGCCCGGGGCAGGCACTGCCACCCCAAAGCCCGTGGGGCGGAGAAACCTCGGAAGCGACAGTTTTCCCATCTAGTCGGAGCTTTGAAATAAATCGTCCTTAGCTTTCCTCAAACCACTGTTTAATTCTCTACCGAAGGTGTGGTGGGACAGTCTAGAAACAGAAGTCACTGAAACGTCTAGCGGGCAGCGCCCAGCGTGGTCCCAGCCACACCCCTGCCCCCGTGCGCCTGCACGAGGCCGAGCTCCGCTGTCACGGTGGCCGTGTGTATGTACAGCAGAATTCTCAGGGGAAACCTGTGTGAACTTCAGAAAAGGAAGAGGTGTTGGGCCGCACCCCTCGCCCCGTTTACAGACGGTGCTGCTGTGCCCCCTGACCTAAAGCGCTGCCTCCCCCAGAGAGTGGGGGAAGCACTGCCACAGCCTCCCTCCAGGCGTCCCCTCCTCCCGGTGCCCCAGTCCCCACTTGCTGCTGTTCTGACTGTTGTCCCTATTACTTGCTGGGCCTCTAGGCGACTCTCCTGCACCTCCAGTAAGAACATCAGGGCCGCCGGAGCAGTGAGGTTTTTCTCCCTGAGCCCCTTCCGGTGCTAAGTGGGAAAGGTGGGACCAGGCCACACTCACTTGCCACTGGGGCAAGTGAAGATGTGTTTCTGATGCGGGAGCTGGGACTCAGAGGCATCTTCCAATGTATAAAATGTTACGAGTGACGGTTAGGTCTTGTGATGGTTAGGTGGCGCTGCTCACGAGCAATACTGTAGCAGTTTGCAAGGCCGCCGTGACGAAGTACCACAGACCGGGTAACTCAAACAACGGGAGGTAGAAGGCGGAAGTCCCAGATCAAGGTGTCAGCAGGGTGGGTTTCTCCCGAGGCCCCTCTCCTTGGCTTGCAGACAGCCACCTTCTTGCCGTGTCCTCACGTCGTCCTGCTTCCGTGCAGGTACCTCCCCGGTGTCTCTGTATGTGTCCAAGTTTCCTCTTTTTCACAAGGACACCAGTAAGATTGGAGTGGGACCCACACTAACAGCCTTATCCGAACTTAACCGCTTTAAGTCACTTCTCCAAATACGGTCGCAGTCTAAGGTTTGGGCGTTAGGGCTTCAACATGTGAGTTGGGGGAGGGGACATGACTCAGCCCATAACACTATGGCCAGTAGCCCATGGGGCCTCCTGGGGCCCTAACTACCACTTAAGTAATTGTTTCAGCGTTTCAAACAACCAACTTCCAAGCAAACTCTGGAAAGGCCTTCCACGTAAATCACGGGGCCCGCCTTTTAAGAGGCAGGGGGTGCTGGAGAGTCTTGCTCACATCCGCCAGTTACAGAATCCTCCCTCAGGTGGGGGGAGGTGGGGATGCAGGGCCTGCCGGTGGTGTCAGTCCAGAGTGCCCTGTGACACAACTTAGAAACTAGACCTTTCTTTAAAAGCTGTGTAATAGACACAAAGGCATAAAGTGTGAAGCAGATGCTCGCTTAGTGAATGAATGAAATCAGGAATCTTCTGGAGATAAGATAGTGGCATTCTTCTGCACCGTATAAATGCTATCTTACTGCTTTGTCTACCTCTTTTTAAAGACCACTTCGGCACAAGAGAAAATGCCCCACCTAGCGTGTGCTCCTGGTGAAAGGGAGCCTGTAATTTTAACACTGAAGATAACAGATCTTGCTCCTGGTGAAAGGGAGCCTGTAATTTTAACACTGAAGATAACAGATCTTGCCGTAAACTGAAGGGATACTCAAGTCGCCCTAAAAATCAGGTTTTGATGGACAGGATTCTTCGTGGGGTTCTTTTTAAAGGCAAATGGTGGTTTTAATGTTATCAAACTAAAAACAAAAAAAACCTTTCCTAATAGAAACTCTCAGCCAAACTTAAATGCTAAGATCTTACTGCCATCTTAACAGAAAAGCAGGCTGTGGTGGCAGCTTAAGGTAGGGGGATGGGGTGTTTGACGGAGCCCCTGCCTGACGGTCACTGGTTCAGTTCCTTCCTTTGAATCAAGCATCTCTCCGAGGTAGTACCTTTTTAAATGCAGGCGTTTCTAGGAAGGGCAGCACGGTGTCGCGCACGTTGGCCTGCCCAAGGCTCCTGCGCACTAGGAGGATAGGGACGGGGAGTGACTGGGAAGAGGAGAGTTCAGAAGGGGACAACGCTGCCACGTTAAAAGCCAGCTTAGTCTCCAGTGTGACCCAGGCCTGGTGATAAAGCATCATCGTCCTTAGGGTTCACTGCTGTCGGCCTGTCGCACAGCTGAAGTCCACACCGGCCCTCTGCAAGTGTTTAGCCTAAATTTGAGTCCACGGATACTTATTCATGAGGTTACGTTTAGCACAGATGGGCGTCAGGATGCAGCTCGTGGGAAGGCGGGGAGTCACCGAAAAGGCAGGGTGTCGAGTTTTCTGGAGCGTGCTGTGCGGAGAGCCGGACGAGGAGCCAGGAGAGGAGACCCTTCCGACCCTCCGGCCTCGGGAGCTCAGCTGGGTCCCGCGTTGTTCCGTCAGGAGCAGCTGCGTTTACTCAGCCTCATCCCCTGCCCCTGGCTCTTCGCGCGTGAGGGAGCTGAGACGGGCGCGACGGGACTTGCCCGGCAAGATGAAGCCGAGTGGCCAGATGGGGCCTGGACGTTTCCCTCCGTCCCAGACCTGTCCCCACCACATCCCCCTGTAGTCCCGGGGGGAGAAACCCCCTCCGCCTGTCAGAGGACGCCCCCGAGACAGGCGTGTGCTCGGTGGTGCCGCGCGTGCGGGGGGGTGGACGCCTGTCTGTCCCAGGCCCGTGTGCCTACCAGGTACTGGGACTTTCTTCGGGGGGGAAAGTGAATAGTAGGTCGTTAAAATGCCTGTCCGGAGGTTTCTTTAGCCTCCCTCGGGGCTGTGGCTTTGCCAGCCGCGGCCTGCTCCCCGCGTGGTCGGCTCCCAGGCCCTGTCCTGTCTGGTGACACGGTCCGTGCCCCAGCCCGTCACCCCCGCCTTCTCTTGCCCGCGCAGAGCGTCCTTGCTCACCGGGCCGCAGCTGAAGGTTGAGCCCGCCTCCCTCCGCAGCTGCTGCTTCGCGAAGCTCGGGGACCCCCCCGCTGCGGGGCCTGGGAGGAGCCTCCCTTCCCTTGTCACCGCGGCCGTTCCTGCCGCGTGGAAACCACGCTGTGGGAGGCCGCTCGGGCCCTGCAGCGCCGTGGCCTCGCCCGCGCTTGCCAGGGGACTGTGCTCCCCGTGTGCTGAGCCTTGAGCGTCCGCTGAGCCGGACGGGACTGGAAGGTCCCTGGGTCTCTCCTCTCACCCTTCCTCACCTAAGGAAACGACTGCAGAAGCCGTGAGCTTCAGGGGGCCAAGGGAGTATTTTTCTTTCAACTCCAGCTTTCCCCAAGAGCTTTCAAATCCCATCACATCCTCTTCCCTTCAGCACCCAAAATTAGTACCTGTCCAGGCCCCGCCCCGCCAGCCTTCTCCACGTCGGCACAGGTGCCCGTCCTCGCGTTGTGCCTGCCCCAGCACCGTACACAGCCCGCCAGACGACGGTCACTGAGTGACACTGAGAACACTGAGTGTTCTGAGTGACGGGGGTCACTCGGCACAACCCACACAGCCCCGCAGCCTTAAGCAGCCGTGGCACCGCTTCCATGGCCCCTCTGAATTGCTGGAGCAGGAGCTTGTAAAAGGTCATTTTGTCATCTCACCAGGGAGTTGGGAGACACCACCCAGGGAGTGTGTCAGGCCGGCACTAAAGAAAAAGCAAAAATCAAACAAGATCCGTGGTTCCCTGAGGGAGCCTTGCCACCTCTCCCCGTCGCGCTGGCCCTAGAGTCGGGCGCCACGTGCTGGACGTGGGGCGTGCGCTGCGCACGTGCCGCGGCCGTGGAGGCCGCGTCCCTCTCTGGTCCTGCTCGGCCGCGCTGAGTCAGAGGCGCGGATTAGCTGTGTGCTGCTCTAGCACGTAAGTCTCAGATGCGGCAAAGCCCCGTTCTTGTCTGATGATGGCCTCAGCAGTAGATTCCTTAGCTGTTTGCATGGCTTCTTTTCTGTGTCAGATCCTCTCCCTTTGGCACGGCTTCCTTTCTGAAAGCCAAAGCCAACCCGCTGGCCTGGCCTGGCCGTGTCCGAGATTCTCAGAACGCTCTTCTGCTGCTCTGATGGTCCCTTTGACAGAGAGGGACATTCTTCCCCGTGTGGATAACAACAGGCTCTTAAAGTGAATGTCTCTACTCACGTCAGTTAACAGGTTTGTGAGAGGTGGTGTGAGGTGTTACCGGTTAAAATCCTGCCTGGCAGGAATGCTGCTTCCCCATTTAAACCTCCGCACTGTCTCCAGCCTCCAGTGCTGCCCCAGCAAGTCTGGACTGGGAAGTGGTCCGTCTCTGCCTCAGGACGCACTGCATCTAAGTGCCCCAGCCACATGGGTACCTGGCTTGCTCTTTTCAGCTTTATTGGGATACGACTGACAGATAAAATTGTAAGATGTTCAAAGTGGACGATGTGATGATTGCTATACGTATACATTGTGAAAGGATTCCCCTCATCAAGTTAATTAACACATTTATCATCTCACATTTACTTACCTTTTTTAAAGTTCTACTTAGCAAATTTCAGTTACACGATACCGTGTTATCAACTGTAGTCACGACTGGCTTGTTGTCTGAACGGGATGATCCATCAGGTTCCTTTGGTGTTCTGCAAGGTTTGTACACGAGAGAGGATTCCGCATTCTCTTTTTTTTTTTTTTTTTTCCCTCCATTCTCTTGATTCTTGACATTTAATGTAGAGGAGGCCGATCAGCCCAATGTAAACCTCCTACTGGGTTGGGGGGGCGGGTGGTCTCTTCCCACTTTTATCTTTTGTAGCCATGTCTTCTGTCTCCTCCTCTGTTCACTCCCTTCCCTAACTCGTTCAGAGAAGGTATAACACCTATATCAAGACAGAACCTTTCTGGAAAGAGAGCAACCTGGGAGGTTGAACATCACGAAGAAGAGCTCAGATTATCTCAGCCAGGGAAGAATACTTCAGGCAGGAACGCATCCAGCGTTTTAGAAGTGTCTAGACCTAAGTAGGTTAGAAATTAAGACAGTATGTTAGTGACATCTGCAAGTACAAAACGATTATCAGCAAGCAAAGTTTGCGCTGGTTTATGTACAGATAACTGTCTAGACCTGGACTGTTGCCGCACTGTCGGTGCCTGGTTCCAGCTCCTGCCGTATCCGGGTGTCAGCAACCTGGGTTTTGGTCCCTAGATCCGTTGACTCCAGTTCACCTGGGTCACTTGACTCCAGGTTGTTGACTCTCACAAAACCGTGACTGACACTGTCCTTCAAAAGATGATAAGCAGCAGTGACATGCCGACTCTAAGAGGTCCGGTGGTTAGCCAGCGAGACCAGCTTTCTTGCAAAAGTCGCCTCTGAGGCAGGCGAGAGATTCTCTTTTTCTCTCCGGAGCGCTTGTGCATCTGGAGGCAGCAGTCTGGTCCCTGACCGCTTGCTGGCGGGGCGTGAAGGACGAGCCCCGGTTTCCTGGGGTGCACACTCCATCAGCCTAAACTGCACCAGGCCCGTCACCTCTTCGGGCCTTGCTCGCCTCACTAAGGTTAGAGAATTGAACTGTGGGTTCTGTTAGCTCCCTTCCAGGCTTTTGATTCTCAGTTTTGGAATCGGCCTGCTTTTAGGTCTGGTAGTTCCACTGTTTGCTATTTTGTAGGGGAGGGGGTTAGTGTAGAAATGAAATCGTGTGCTTTGTACTAATACAGAGTCACGAAAAACCCTCTCTGCCTTACTTCCTTCGGGGCTAGGGGGTTGCCAGTACCACACTGCAGGATCTTCAGTGCCGTAGCCGGGAAGCAGAGAAGCTCTTGGTTTGTTTTTATCTTTGTTTAGTTTTTAACCATTGAAAAATCTAGCTCCCCTAAGGCACATGGCAAGCATTCATTCAGTAACTGTTTAGGGAGCACCCCCTCCGTGCCAGGCTTAACGTGCTCTTGGCGTTACTGGGAAGTCATTTATGATTTTCACGCTTCGGGAGGCCTTAGCGCCGGGGCTTTCCTCCTGCCTTGCTACCTGTCGTGAGGTGAGGGAAGGAGAGGAGGAAGTTCCTTTATTTCGCCACGTGACTCTTGAGGAGATCGCCGTGCAGCGGCCTGTGGCCATCAGTGGAACTGACTGTGGGTCCCCTGGTGGAACGGACTCTCGTTTTTATTGCACCGTTTTGTTCCAGATTCGTCATGGAGGAGCAATGACACCTTGCTTACTTTCGGCCTAAGCACAACAGTCTTTCCTTCTTTAGGAAGACACATCCAGACGCTGCCGGGCAGAGGGGTTCATTGCAAGGCAGGGAAGGGGGAGGGGAAGGCCCAGCAGCAACTCCACGCTCACCACCGCGTCCGGTCATCGTGCAGCGTCCGGGGCAGGGTGGCAGCTGCTTCAGGCTCTTCACAGTAGGCAGCTGGGGTGCGGGGAGACCTTGGGAAGGAAACTGGGAGATTCGAGCTGCAAGCTCGGACTTGAACTACGAGGAAGGGAGGGCCTTGGAGTTTATCGTGATCTGTGGGGCGTAATCGCAGGACAGATTCTTCAAGGGCAACTTTCCTTTTCCCTGTTACTAAACGCTAGAGGGATTCTACAGGGCAAAAAAGTGACCCAATTCCTGTAGGAAGGTAAATGAAATATTTACTACCTGGGCATGAAATAGCCGCCATGCTGTCAGGTCCCTCTGACCATGTAAGTGTTTTGTTTGATTCAGCAGATAATTATGACAAAATACATCGCAATTTATTCTAGCTGTTCGAAAATCCAAACTCGGGTTATTTCATGCCTTTGTATCTCCTGGGTAGACGTAGTTGAGCAGCCTGCTGATTGAGGCTGGGGACCGTGGCCCCGATCTGGCCAGGATAGAGGACCACTTCGCTTGACCGCCACTTCTGGAAGGCTCCAGTCATCAAGTCCGCTTACAGCCCACACCTCATGGCCTCTGCGTCCTGGGACCTAGCTGTCAAAGACTTCAAGTTCAGATTCTTGTCTGATTCACCCAAACCGAGCATCTGTTGTGTAATTTCCCACCCACCACCAAACCAGCTGCAGAAACGAGTTAATCTGAGTCACTGCCAAGCATGACTGAATCTGTGCAGTCAGGTTTCTTGTAACCATCCCTCCTGTAAACCCATCCGGCCATCCTCCTCTTTCACCTCATCCTGTGTCTGTGAATAGAGAACTATTTGCCTTGAAATACGGCTTTTTCTCTCCTTAAATTTAAGCCTTCCCTTTTTCACGGGTTTCTGTTTGGTCTCCCTTGGCCTTGACCCGGCTGTGGAGAGAGGCCGCCCCTGCCCTGAAACCCTGACCTGTGCTGGCGGTGGATGTTCTGGGCAGTTTCGGGTCTGCCAGCCCGTCCTCCGCCGTACCCCCGCCCCTCCGTCCTGCCCGGCTGGATCCTGATCATCCTTCCACTGTCAGCTCTGCTCTCTGACAGCTGTCCTGACGTGGAGAGCAGGAAGGGAGCTGGAGTGGTCTCTCTCACAGCCAGCCTTTCATGATGTGTTTTTGTGGAGCGTGAGGTTGTGAGGTATCCTCTCTGAAACGCCTTCTTCCCTGGGCAGCGGTGGAGGCCGACATGCCCGCCCGCCTTCCTGCCACACACCCTCCCCGTGTGTGCTGCTTGGAGCATCCAGATTGGGTTGCTGTTGCATTTGTGATTCTTGGCTGGAGTCCCTCTAGAAATCATATTAGTACTCTGAGGGCTGGAATAGCTACTCAGAACAGAATACATTATCATAACGTTCAGCAGACAAAGCCAGAAAGTTCCTGCCAGAGGCCACCTTGGTATCCTGTGCCTGCGCCATGTTCTGTCTTTTGAGAACTTTGGCAACGTGGGTGTTACCATGGGTAGTTGATGTGTCCTGCTACAAGGCCTGCACCATCAGACAGTCTCGATTTGGAGATGCTTCAGATTTATCTTAAAAAGCTCTTGGGAAAGTTATGGGTGTTTTCCCCCAGGATCAGCATCTTTTCCTTTAGTTCATTCTCCAGTTGTTTTTCGGTTGTCTGCTATGTGCAGGTTGTTTGCTAGGCAGACTTGGTATATGTAAAAAAGAATTCATTGAGGAGCTTGCTGAAGAGTTGGGGAATTGAGCACGTAGCGAACTCTTGAAACAGGAGACAAAATGAATACTTCAGCCGTGTTCACCTCGGAAAAGGGATGTCTCCACAGACAAAAGGGGCGAATGATCTCCACCAGGAAGAATAAGTTAGATGGGGAAGAGGGAGGTGTAGGAGGTAAGATTGTCCACACCCCAGGGTGAGGGAACCACATCAGAGTGAACGCAAAGACAGAGGGTGGCACGGACATACCAGCAGATGAAACTGGAAAAGTAGGATGGGGCCGGAGGGTGGCTGCCGTGCCAAAGAGATTGGACTCTCTTGTAGGCAGGAAATCACTTAAGATCTTGGAAGAGGAGTGAACCTAATCCAACCTGTTTTAGAAAGATTACTCCTACAAACCAAGGTTGAAATGATTTGTGAAGCTATTGCAATAAGCAAAAGATGCTAAGATATGAGAGCCTGTGTTAGGGTTGTGAGCAGGAGATCAGCAAGGAAGAAACTAAACCGAAAGAAACATGGCCTGGAAAGGGCGTTAACAGGAATTTCACAGAAGGCGAAATGGCCAATAAATATATTTTTAAACGTTTCGCCTCTATTTTTGGCTTCACCACAAATGCAAAGAACTACAAAGAACTGCAAACGAAAGCAGCCCTGTCATATTGGCAAGGTTGGGGTGTGTGTGTGACCCCAGTGGACCGGGAGCCTGGGAAGTGGTCACCCGTATTTGTTGACTGAAGATGACTGCAACTGTTCTGAACAGTTTGGTAACATGTCAAAAACTTTAAAAAGGTGTATATACCCCTTGACCCAGGAATTCTAAGAAAACAGTCATAGATATGCAAAGGTTTATGTACAGAAAATGTCAACGCATTAATATTTATAGTAGTGAAAAACTGAAAACAAGCTACATTTCTAATAATGGAATTAGTTAAATAAATTATAATACATCCATTAAAAGGATTACAATGCAGCCCATTTAAAAATTGGGTTTTAGAAGAATATTTAATCACGTGAAAAACTATTTTTAGTCATTACTAAGTGAAAAGAACAGTTTATTAAACAGTATAAACACTCTGATTTGACGTATAAGTGAAACATTCACAAAAAAGTGTTTATCAGGCATTGAATGTTAGTCTGAAGCTCGGGAGAAAGAAGGGAGCTACAGTTACACATACCTTGAAAATGGTTACATTTAGGTCATATGAGGGTTATTATACTGTTCTGTTTTGTAAATAAAAAAGTCTTACAAAACCCACCTGAAAAGAAATAATTAAGTTGGCAAAGAAAGTAAATTAAATGTGCTGGTTCACTAAAGCACGTAGAGCAGACCTGGCCGGGATCCATGCCCGGTAGGTTAGTTGCTATGGGTATTGAACTTCATGGAGGGAGGATGGACAGGGCGACCCAAGGACAACAGAGGACAGTCTCCTTGGGCCTCAGGGAACCCCTGCATGCCGGGCAGGAAGCAGAAAGGAGAGGAGCAGCCGCAGGACAGGGAAGAAACACACAGGTGGACCGATGGACAGGCCGAGGAGAGCCAGGAAGCCCGGGAGGGAGAGTCCCGAGCCGGTGGCCCCAGGGGGGCTTGTGTTGGACGAAGACCGGCGACCGACAGGTTGTGCTGATAGGGGATCCTTGAGGTTCGGCTTGGTTTGGAGTCTTAGGCCTTGAGGTATGACACCCACACAGAATACGACCTGAGTCATATGTGTGCAGTCTGTGCGCTTACACGCTCGTGGAACGGGCACCGGGCACAACCGCAGCCTCGCAGAGCAGCCTGCCTTCAGCACCACAGGCTGGTTTTGCCTGTTTCTGAGCTTTATATGCCCAGAATCACCCAGTGTGAACTCTGCTGTCTGGCTTCCGTTCAGCGCCACGCTGTGCGTGGGTGTGGCTCATCCACTCTCACCGCTGACACTCCATGGCGTGAATATCCACAGTTTATCATTCAGTTGTTGATGGACATTCGGGTTACTCCCAGGATTGGGCTCGTTCTCTGGATTCTCTGTTCTGTTCCTTTGGTCTCTATGTCTGTTCTTGTGCCAGTCGCAAGCTGTGTTAATAACGAGCGCTTTGTGTTGTAATAACGAGCGCTTTGTGTTGTAATAACGAGAGCTTTGTGTTGTAGCAAGATTTCTCCATGGTCGTTCTCCAAGATTGCACAGTCCGTTCTGGGCTCTGCATTTCCTCTCACACTCTGAGCCAGCGTGTCAGTTACACACACACACACACCTGCCGCGGCTGTGATTTGAATTTCGCTGAATCTATAGGTAGTTTGGGCAGAACTGACACTTTTACAATATTGAGTCTTCCAGTCTGTCATCATGTCGTATCCCTCCATTTAAGAGCTGTGTTACTTCTCCAAGTAATGTCGTGTGGTTTTCAGCGTAGAAGTCTTAGTTTAGCAAACTTTGGAGAGAGCAGTTTGGGTGAAATGGCAAAAACTAAATAAATTCTTAGATGTTAAGGAGGGAAATGAGAAACAGAGGTGGCAAATGTAGACTGTTCTTTTAGATGTTTGATGGTGAAAGAAAGGAAAATTGGTCTAGCCTGTGAGATGCAGACTCAGAAAGTTTGGGGTGGGCGTGCCCTCTGAGGCTGTGGTCGAGATCGGGGAGGGCAGAGGTTGGACACAGAGTTAGTTGACGGCACAGAGACGTGGGAGGTGGTCAGGGTAGCCTGGAGAAGGAGGAGGAGCAGCAGTGTCGTGGGGTCGTTTTGAGGTAGGCTGTGTCAGGCCTGCGTTACCGTAGTAACGAGTCCTCGGGCTCGTGGCCGCTGGCGCCGTGAGCCGTCCTGGGCTGTGCCCTTTGCCACTGACAGCAGCGGGCCCACGTGCAGGACGCTGCCCTCCCGGGCATCCTGACCCACATTTCCAAGCCCCCGTTTCTTTTAGCAGAGCCTGTATTCTGTTTTCTCTATTGGAGGCACATACTTGTACATCCCTTACCACAGGAGTCCCTTCCTCCAGAGCATCTTAGTTCACTTAAGGTTAAGCAGAAAGAGGCCCAAGACCCTTGAGGAAGGTTTTGTGTTAGACATTCTACATATGGAGGAAACGGAGATGCGGAGGTACGGGATTTAATGCTTACGTTACAGAAGGAGCTTTTGCGGGATTCGTGGGCACAAGTTTGTTTTGCAGTTTAGTGGAAATTAATTTACTTGGAGATGTTTTTAGGGTTGTTGTTGTTTGTCTTTAGATGCAAAGCTTTCAATACATACAGGGAAAATTGCACCTCTGTGTCTAGCAGGGAGATTGTGTAAACCTACCTGTTATGTAAGATTATAATGTTTTTAAGAAAGTACACAAGAAGACAGTGTTTTTCACTGTCGTACTTGCGGTGGTGGAACTGGCCTGCCAGTATTAGAAAGTAGAGAGTAGGATATGGAAGGTCTTGTTGGGCTACTCAGTCCTATTTATATCCACCAAATTTGGACTTGTAGCTTTAACAAGGAAGGGAAGAAGGACAGAGAGGGTATAATTCATTGTGGCTAAAAAGCTGTAATAAGCATTTTCATTAAATCCCAAATATCTCGTGTGGGTGCGTTCGGGGAAATCCTTTCCTGGTGTGGCGTCTAAGGGGCCCTTTCTCTGGGGAGGTGGTGAGGGATGGATAGGCAGACCTGAGGGGTGGGAGCAGGGGCGGGGACAGGAATATCTTGAGTGAGATCTGATAAATTAAGTTTCAGAAGCTGGAATATACCTTTCCCAGTCCATCCGTGGGACCTGCCGCATCTGAAACCATGCAGAAAGGTCCTTTTTTACACGCGCTGCGCATGCTAATGAAACATTTTTAAATCACGAGGTCCTGATCCATCTCAAGATTTGTTTTCCCACCTGTGCTGTATAATACAGCTGTCTAAAGCTGCTCGTTTGGTTTCTTCACATTGCCTTTCTTTCCTAAGTGGTCTGTAGTTTTAACCACATGTTCCCGACACATTCTGTGCTCCTTGGACTCCAGGATGACAAAAGCTTTGCATTTCAAAGTCAAAACCAAAATCCTCATTTAAAAAGTAATTCCAGTTTCACAAGAAAGGTTGATCTTTGAGAGTTCTTTTCAAGACAGGAAATTTTAGCATATAATGGATCAAGTGCCAGTGAAGTCTCTCCCTGCTCAGCCGTGCCCACGTGTAATGCTGCTTCCAGATAAAGTGCAAACCAGCCGTAACGCCTGGAGACAGAGGAAGGCCTGCGGGATAGAGAGCAGCTCCCACCAATGAAGGAACACTGCCTTCTCTAAACTTTTGATTCTTCTGACCCTCTCTGTGTTTAAACACCTTTTTCCCAGGCAGACCATTCATTAGATGTTGGAAAAAGCATAGCCTTATGGTCGACCTCTGCTTTTGTCCCCTGGTCTTCTTCCATCACTTCTGGCTCTGCGTCCTCCTCCAGTGCTGTCACCCTTCCCACTTCTGCTTCACCCCTGATGTTTGTGGGTCGTAATCACATTCCCGCTCTCAGTCTCCGCTCCTCCAGGTCTCCTGTTTATTTCCTCTAACCCTGCGTCTTAGCCGTACCTGCCATCGTTCTCTTAACTCACGCCCGTTTGTCTCCGCTGCTCTGGTAAAGAGGTGCTCGCCTCACTGAGAGTCTGGCGTGGCCTGGGGGGTCCTGGGGGCAATGCCTGCGCCTGGCCGGCCTGGGGACACCTGGCGTTGCTTCTGCCGAGACCCAAACCTCGGGGACCAGCCAAGCGCATCTCCTCCTCCTCCTCCGCGCCTGTTCAGCTCTTACCGTTTGTCTGTTTGGAATGACCCTTTTTCCTGTCCTCTAACATCTGCTGCCAACTCCCCTTTCTACCCAAGCTGAAGGCCGTAGCGCTCATTCATTCCTCTCTGTGGCCTTTACAGCACTTTGCATGCAGGACTCAGGCAGTATGCTTTTACAGTTTTATTGAGATATAATTCACACATCATACGATCCACCCGTTTACAACGTACAGTGTAATAGGTTTAGTATGTTCTCAGAATTGTGCGACCATTACCACAATCAGCTTTCTAACATTTTCATCGTTCCCTCTGATCACCCCGTCCCACCCTAGCCCTGCGCAACCACTGACCCGCTTTCTAACTCTGGATTTGCCTTGTCTGGACACTTCATAAAAATGGAATCGTACAGTGTGGTCTTCTGTGACTGGCTTCTTTCAGTCCAGATAATGTGTTCATGGTTCATGTTGTAGCATGTATCAGAACTGCCTTCCTTTTCATGGGCGAATCAATCAATACTTTTTGAATGAATGTTTTTACATTTCTATTTTTTATATAAATTTATTTAGTTTTGGCTGCGCTGGGTCTTCGTTGCTGCGCGCAGGCTTTTCTCTGGTTGCGGCGAGCGGGGGCTACTCTTCGTTGTGGTGCGCAGGCTTCTCCTTGAGGTGGCTTCTCTTGTTGCGGAGCACGGGCTCTAGGCGTGTGGGCTTCAGTAGTTGTGGCATGCAGGCTCAGTAGTTGTGGCTCGCGGGCTCTAGAGCACAGGCTCGGTAGTTGTGGCGCACGGGCTTAGCTGCTCTGCGGCATGTGGGATCTTCCCGGACCGGGGCTCGAGCCCATGTCCCCTGCATTGGCAGGCGGATTCTTAACCACTGCGCCACCGGCGAAGCCCCAGTATAATTTTTAAATTTAGATCTTTAGCCAGTTTTAAATTTATGTTTACGTATGACATGAGTAGGAATCTAACCACAACTGGGCCCAGTTTTCCTAATACAATTCATCGATTTCAAGTGCATCTTGATCATATTCTAAACCCCACTGATCTAATTTTATCAATACAACGCTCTTCTAATTAGTGTGCTCTTACACTGTTTTATAATCTGGTAGGGCAAGTCCTACATCATTTTTCTTCCTTTAAAATGTTTTCTTGGCTCTCTTTATATATTTACACTTAAGGATAAATTTTAGAATCAGTTACCAAGGTTCAAAAAGAGCCTTTGGGATTTGGTTTGGAAATGTATTTAGAGTATATTTTTAGGTGAAAACAAAATCAGCTTGTAAATAATCTATATAATATCATTGCCATTTTGTTTCTAAAATTACATGTATGTATAATAAAGTCTCAAGGAATATATGACTATATATAGAAGTGGTTATCTCCTAATGCTAATATTATAGGTGATTTGGGGGGCTGCCTTTTTTTTCTAAATTTTCTACAATGCATGTGTAATACTTTTTAAATCAGAAAAATAAAACCCTTGAAAAAATGTTGTTAAACTAAAATATATTCATTAGTAACTTCATGACTATCAACTTAACAGAACCCAAATTAGAATAAAAAGTATTTCATGGGCAATAGCTACATGACTTGTGAAGATTCCTGGCTCAGAATGTAAACCAAAGTTGTCCAGAGAGTTCCTGGGAAGGATTAACGTAAGAAACTGAAGCAGTACAACCTCATAACCTCCTCACTTACGTCAGCTGGTTGAGGAGACCTGAGAGCTGCAGCATTTTCACCGAGCAGTATTTCTGGGTTACGGCCTGTGCAGCCGTGTTCACAAGGCCCCTTGCCTCTCTGGTTTCCCCGTCTCAGAGACTCTTGTTCATATGATGCAGCCAGAGCTTGAGGTACACCAAGATTTCGTGTGGTCTGAATCTGGCCCTTGCACGTCCTGGTCTTTTAGCAAAACGTTGAGCAGAAAGAAGGTTGCCAAATCTGCTCCCAGCTCTTTGCGATATTGATGTTTGAAAAAGCAGCATAGTCATTCTTGGCTCAGAGCATCTAGAGTCTGTCAACAGTGTAATTGAAACTTGGATTCTTTTTGCATTTTAATCTACATGCTCTTTTCTGGGTAATCTTATCTGTTTAATAAAAACAACAGTAACAATAATGACAACAACATCTAACATTTCCCAAGCATTTTCTGTGTGCCCGGCATTGTACTGTACTTTATATGAATATCTCATTATGTCATTAAAACAACCCTATAAATATTATTGCCTCTTTTTACAGATGAGGAAACTGAGGCTCCGAGGGGTCCAGGTCACACAGACTAATAATTGGCAGAGCTGGCATTGAGTCCCAGGCAGCCTAACTCCAGAGCCTACGTTTTTAACTGCACTTTAAACTCAATTGTTTTAATACATATTTTTTATTTTTGGCTGTGTTGGGTCTTCGTTGCTGCGTGTGGGCTTCCTCTAGTTGCCGCGAGTGGGGGCTACTCCTTGTTGCGGTGCGCGGCTTTCTCACTGCGGTGGCTTCTTTTGTTGCAGAGCGCGGGCTCTAGGTGCGTGGGCTTCAGTAATTGTGGCTCACGGGCTTCGGTAGTTGCGGCTCGCGGGCTTAGTTGCTCCGCAGCATGTGGGATCTTCCCGGACCAGGGCTCGAACCAGCGCCACCAGGGAAGCCCCTAAACTCAATTTTTAATTTACTTCCTCTCCTAAAACCTGCTCTGCCTCCTGTATTTTCAGTCTTATTTGTCCCACTCTCTGTTCTCTCTCACGTAACCCTGCCTCCTGCCCGTCCTGCCTTTGGAAAATCTCCCACCCACCTGGTCCCCCCACGTTCCTGGGCCCACCTTAGGTTTAGTCCGGCTTCACTCTCCCCGGGCTCGTGACAGTAACCTCCCTCGACATGTCCCTCCTTCCACTCAGGCGGACGTGCTTTATCTTCCTAGTGTCTTCTGAGAACACGAAGCTGATCGTGTCACTCTGCTGTTTTAAAGGGCTCGGATTTGCTGCTGTAGTTGTCGTCCTTGTTGTTTTAACCAGATGAAATCTGAACCCCATAGCTCTGTGTATGCTGTCTGGCCCCAGTCTGTCCCTTCAGCTTCACCTCTGTCGTTCTGCACCCGGCCCCCTACCTGATGCTTCAGCCGCAGGGGAAGCTCACTCTCCCAAGGTCTGCACCAGGCCCCAAGGTGGCTCTGCGCGTCTGCACTTGCTTTATCGCTTGACCGCCTCTTCTGTCTCTGATCTCCTGGACACACTCCTGTTCGGGAACATCTCGGACCCCTCCAGGGTGAAGCGGACATCCTCCTGTCTCCCCCGAAGCGTGTTCAGGCCTTGGTCATGGCCCTTTCCCTGCTGGGTCATAATCATCTGTGTACGTGCAGATCCGTTCATCTTTCAGCACCTAGCACATGGTAGGCCCTCAGTACATGCTGGTTCGGTGCCTCAAGGAACGTCAGAGAGAAAGTTTAAAACAATAGGAGATATACTTGTAAACAAACAGAGGACTAGCGTGTCTCTCTTTGGCTCGGTCAGCAAGGGAGCGGCACGTGGCCAGTGGGGGAAGCCTCCCTCAGGCAGGGACCAGGGTGCAAGATGAGGATCCTGCCTGATCACGCGTGTACCCCTCCCTCTCCTGGGCCTGTGAGTGATGGTGTCGCCCAGTGGGGGGGTACTCCCGGGGTGCGAGCCCTGGGGTGGGAGCCAGCTCTGCAAGTCACCCTCTCGGGGCCTCGGACCAGTCACTAACCTTCCTTTTCAGGAAGAGACGTTTGATATTTGCTTTTACACTTTCCTGATTGTTAATTTTGACACAGGAAGACTTCACATACAAACTGCCTCTTTTTTGTCATTTCTCTTTTCTTTTTTAGCTTTACTGAGCTAAAACTGACAAAACTGTAATACATTCAAAGTATACACCCTGATGGTGTGATGCACACAGACATCGTGAAGGGATTCCCCATCCTTCCGGTCGAGTTACCAACACATACGTTGTCTCGCGATCCCCTTTCTTCTCTACGAGGACACTTGAGTCCCGCTCTCTCGGCGGACTTCAAGTCTGCAGCACAGCGTTATGGAGTCCAGTCATTGTGTTGGACCTGGGACCTCAGACCGCATTCATCTCATAACTGAAAGTCTGTGCCCTTTCACCACTCGCTGCCATTTCTCACACCCCCAGCCCCTGGCAACTACTGTTTCCACTCTCTGTGTCTCTGAATTTGATTTGCCTTTTTTTCCCCAGGTTCCACATGTAAGTGACACCACGCAATATGTCTCTTTCTCTGTCTGGCTTATTTCACTGAGCACAATGCCCTCCAGTTTCATCCACGTTGTTGCAAACGTCCTCTCTTTGCTGGTGAACAGTAATTCTTAACTCGGTGCCAATAGGGTTGTTTTACTTGACGTGACTCCATCTCTCCTTGCAGCTTCAGAACGAGTTAGAGAAGGGCGAGCGGGACAACTCAGAGCTCCAGGAGTTTGCCAACGCCGTCCTGCAGCAGATAGCAGACCACTGCCCCGACATCCTGGAGCAGGTGGTCAGCGCGCTGGAGGAGTCATCGTGACCGTCCCCGTGGGGGGCGGCCAGCCCAGTACGGGAGCCCGCTCGATGAGCCCGGGAGCCGAGAAGGGAGGAAGTACGAGGAGGGGGCGCTCAGACGGCTCTTGGCAGCAGACACGCGCTCCAGACTCTGCCCTGTCTTGGTTAGTCCCGCGAGTGTGGCTCCAGCACCGTTTCTGCGTCTGTCTTCCTATCTTCCGCTGTTGTGTCTGCGCCGATTGTCCTGCCGTCCAGGGTGGGTGAGCGGCCGAGCCTCCGTGGAGAGCTGCCATCCGGCCATCAGCAGTGACACCGTGGACGCGGGCGGCCGTGCCCTGACAGAGGGACACGGGGGAGAGCCCTCCTCCCTTCTGTCCGTGGCGTGAGGACTAAGTCTGGACTCTGCGGAGCTCAGCTCACCGAGAGACGCCTTCCCTGCAGACCAGGGTGCCGCGTGTTCTAATGTCACAACAGGTGCTTTCTCGTAAAAGGGTAAAAAAGACAAAAAACAATCTCAAAAAGAGTATTAAAAGAAGAGACGGTGGGGAGAGAGAACAGGGACAGAGAGCCGACCGACTCCTCTTCCCCATCCGTCCTGGTTACTGTCCGCGAGGGCCGTCTGTGCGGGACCGCGGGGGGGCTGCGCCGCGGCTCGGAGATCCTGGCCTCCGTGCTCACTGGTCCCCGCGCCTCTCCTAGCCTCTGGGCCGGCTCCCTCCTGTTCGGGCCTTTGGCTTGGTGTGTCAGAGCACAGCTGTCACTGAAAGAGAAGAGGGCAGTGTGGCCACCCCCGCAGTTCTGCTTCTGTGGAGGGCGACCGGCCCTCGGGGTCAGGCCGGCTTCTCCCCAACCCCTCCCTCGTCAGCAGTCTAGGCCCCAGAGGGCGCTTCTGCCTGAGCCCACCGCCCGCGCTCCCCGCTCAGGTGGCCCAGCCCCGCCACTCCCCGCTCAGGTGGCCCAGCCCCCCCCCCCCCACCCCGCTCAGGCGGCCCTCCTGATCCAGAGCGTCGGCTTCGGATGAGTGCTGCTCATCCCACTCGCATTCCTGCCCCCTTTCTTTCATTCGGATGATCGTTGCGAAGTGCCTACCGTGTGCAGGTCTCTGTCGGCCACCCGTCCTGGAAGAAAGCCTCTCTGCAGGGAGGGAGGGCAGTCGAGGATTCTGTGAGACCCACCTGGCCAAGTCAGCACAGTAAGAGGCATGCCCTTCCCCCGCCCCATCTTAATAGAAGGTATCCTTTCCAGAAAAATCTTCCACGAGTCAGCATTTCTCATTATAATGGAATTTATGGGTCTTGGGGGGCAGAGGGCTAAGTCACTTACCCGCCTGCAGGATCCCATCTGGTGACTCGGGATTCGGGGTTTTGTCCCCTGAGAGAGTGTACTGTTTAATGGGCCGCAACTGTGGATGGTGTTTTCGCTACACATCCAGGTGCGCCTTGTCAAACTCGGCCAGGCCCATGTTGCAAATCAGAAAATTGACCCCAAAGTTGCAAATCCCGTGGAAGGTATTGACCTCTTCCCCAGGCGTAGATAATGGCAGCCTTAAATATCAGGCACCGAGAAGTAGATCACTTCACCCAGCTCTGTAGCCCCTTGACCACCTCTCTAGCCAGACACCCACCGGACACTCACATCCTGGTAAGAGTTGCTGGGCTCGATGGGTCTGTCTTGCGTTTTCTCCTTTCTCCTCCCCAAGTTCTCCGATGCTGCCTGTTAGGTCCTCACAGCCGTCAGTCCTGCATCTTCCCGCCGGCAGCCCGTGACCGTACCATTAACTTATACGGTCACATCTCCAGCTGCCCTGACTCCCTGCCGTAAAACAATCTCTCCCTGTGAGAAGCTGTCAAGCGCTCCTTACCGAAGGTTTAAATGGACTCTGCTCATAAATTTCTTACTGAGATGCTTCCTGATTGCCAGGCTGGCCGGAGAGGGGGTGCAGCGGAGGTTAGACAGCAAGCGGTGGCCGTTTGTGGTCAATTACCTCAATCCCGTTTATTTATGGCACTGCCCATAAATCATGTAGAAAGCCCCCAGTATTTTAGGGCTGGAGTCTCGGAATCTCACGCCGTCCACCACAGTGCCAGAACTGCGGTAGAAAGACACCCTCCCCGGGACCACAGCAAACAGGTAGCAGGAGCAGAGGCCACGTGCAGAGCAGCGGCGGGCCTGGCCAGCTTCTCTCTTAGCTGCTCCCGGGTCCTGCTGATCGCACGTTACCCGCCAGATACCATCCCTGCCACCTGCCCTCCTGCCTGCTCTCCCTCCTGTGGCTTCCCCTCCAGAGCCTTATGGGATTCCTCTGGGCAAGTGCTTCTGAGAAGATCAGTTTCTGGGCAGACGCCATCTGTCTGTCTCTGAACCATAGCGGGACTCTCTTCGGTGCATCTTGGGTGGTCATCCTAGCATCTCAAATGGATCTAGGGGCTGTTTGGTCCTGGATGAAAGTCGGCTCTGGCTGAAGTTTAATAGTGAGCAAGGACCTGCCTTCATACCACAGGCAAAGTTAACATAGTTTCTAGCATTCAGAGTGTCTTACTAAGTTTAGGTCATTCAGTGAGCCAACACTTGCTAAATGCACAATTCCCATCACACGAGATCTGTCATTCCGTGACCTCTTCTGATACTCATGGTTTCACAAGTTCATGAAGCTGCTACCGAAGATGTGTAACCTTGAAAACTCACTGCGGGTTACCTGTGATGTCCACCAAACTCCTCCCTCCCCTTGGCAAGTCTCGTTCCCCTTAGCACCTGAAGCTCTGTACCCAGATCAAAGTCACCGTGAAGGGGGAAGCAAGAGGAAGAGTGGGTGGCATCCGCCCTGGGGCTCAGGACAGAAGAAGGACAACGCGACCGTCTCCTCTTCCCATGTACCTCCATCCCAGGCATTCGCTGAGCTCTGATGCAGTGTCTGGACTGAGATTTGCAAGGACTTGGATACCGTTTGAAATGGAAAAGATTTTAAGTGCGCTTTAACATGTGAAGAGATGGGAATGGGGCTCCCCAAATCCATCTCGGCTCTTAACTTTGACCGTGTACCTTACCATCTGGAGGCTCCTCTCTTCCTGACGCTTGGGCTTTAGAAATACTAGTGAAGCAGACGGGACCCGAGGCACCTCCGGTGTGGGTGGCGGCAACGGGGCTCGGCCTTTTGTGTCCATAACGGTCTGCTGGGTTTTCCGCAGGAGCCACTGGCTCACCCGCCCCTCGGAGGGAGAGGAGAAGAGGACGGTCGTCTCCAAGTTGTGGCCGATGGCCGATGGGCAGGATCGGTGTCAGGATTTGCTGCTGGGGTCCTGCTGGTCCCCCCCGCGCCCTCCTGTGGAGCCCGCTGTGTGAGCACAGGCCCTCGGGTGGCCCCGGGGCCTTTGAGGCAGGAGCAGGGGAGGGGGGCGTGGCCATGCAGATGTGGCCCTCCAGTGGTTTTTCCCCCGGAGTCCCCACGGACCCTGCGTGCCGCCCCCACAGCTTCATCTTCCACCGGCTGGAGCCCAGGGCTGCGGGAGGAGAGGGGGGGGCGCGGGGGGGGGGGCGGGGGGGCTTGCAGCTGGGCCGAGCAGACCTGGGCCCACCCGCACTGCCGGCCCCGGCTTCTCGGCAGGGATGCACCGTCAAAGAAGTGTCTTCAGAGGACTCTGGTGTTTCCCCCACGTGAACTAAGGGAACATTTGGGCAAGAAGAAAACATCCAGGGGAACCCTGAACAAAATGGCTGTCTTACTCTTTTTAAGCAAAAACTTTCCAAACTTTTTAGTGTCAAAACTGTTTAACCAAGTGTCTCCTGGTTTTTTCCAATGTGTTTGGCGAGTGCTGTGACCCTCTTGTAGGTATTTCTCCTCCTGACTCTTGGGGGAGAGATGGTTTTAGGGATTGATTTGGAGGGAGTGGGTTTTTGTCCCACACCCACCTCCTCTTTTGTTTCTCTGCTTGTCGATGTTGTCTGTGTGGTTCAGAGAACTGGGGCAGTTACCTTGTGTCCATTGTTGAGATTATTAAGATATTACAAAGTAGTTGTAGGACTGAAAAATTAAAAAGCTGTGTTTTAAAAAAAATCCCACCAATATCATGTTAATAAAGGAATTCAAGCTATGGGGCAGCCAGGCTCCTTCCGTCCCCCCGAGTTGGCTGGGACAGCAGCTGGGCCGGCGTCTGGGGAAACACGGTGGCCGTGGTCCAGGCAGGCGACCACCCAGGGAAGGAGGCAACCGCTGAGTTAGGGGAACAGGCTCCTGGGCCCCGGCTTGCCCGTCCACCTTCAGGACCTGTGCGGGGCGTCTCCAGATCTGTGAGCCCACACTGGCCGCAGCCCCGTGTGCCGGATGCTGTGTGGTCACCTGGGCCTGGCGCCGGACCTCTTCCTGCGCACTTGGTGCTATACCATCCCGTGGCCCATCCAAGACGGGCCAAGCCCCGGCCAGCCTGGAGCCTACGATCTGGGTGGGTGAGTCCTCCTCAGAGCCCAGTTCCTTTGGCTTCAGTCCCTGGATCCTTTCCCTGAAAGCTTTTTAGACCCCGGGTCTCCCAGGCCCAGGCCGTCCGTCTGGGCCCTAGCAGTGGCCTGGCCAGGAAAGGAGGTGGCCCCTGCCGAAGCCAGCGAGCCCCCCACCCTCCCACAGCAGTACTGTGCTCCACCTCGGACGGTGGACCCCCGGGGGCGGCCCGGGGCCTTCGAGCCCAGCGGGCGTGCAGGGGGTGGACTCGGGCCTCCTGGGGCGGCTCCCCCTGCTCCGGGGGGAGAGCTGCCCTTTGATGAGGCCCCAGGGCGCCGGGCACTGACCCCCTGTAGCTTGAGTTCCTTCTGGCAACAGTAGCGGCCGAGGGGTGGGGTCTGTGAGCGAACGCACCGCTGCCTTCAGCTGTGCGCCTGCCCCGTCGTGTGGCTGACACGATCATGACGTTACAGAGAAACTGAGTTAGAGTCGAATTTGCCTTGATAATTATTGTAAACACTTTGTTCGTTCTTTTTCTTTTTTATTCACAAACTAAATCCATGAGGAAATTATAAAGTTATTTAAAAATCATGTGCTGTGTCTTTCTTTGAGCCTCATGCAGTCTGCTCATCCAAGTGGAATGTGTCCTCAGATGCTTGCAAAGCAGGAGAGGCCCGCGGTCCCCACGAGGTCAGCCCCACTCAGGGTACCAGGGATGCAGGGGTGCCCGGGTCACGGGAGGGAGGAAGAGTGGACAGCACCCTGGCCCTGACGCGGAGAAGGGGGCGCCCCCGTGGGTGCCCACCTGGACTCCAGCTTGGCAGCCCCCTCGTTGTGTTTCACAGTCTGCATGCCAAGGCCCCAGCCCCTGTCCCCATTTCGGCTCTAACGGTTCCAGAGCCTAGAACAAGCGCCCACAGGGTGGGCGCGGACTCAGAGGGTCTGGATCAGCGGGTGCTGGAGCTCCCCTGGGGCGTGCGCCCATGTGTAGACTCCGAGGTGTGAGCTGTGTCAGCCGACGGAAGGCGGGTACCAGGAGTACCAGGCTGCCGAGAGCATCTGCTCAGAAAATCTCCGGCTTTGGCATTTGTCTTGGGCCTGATGCTCAGGGAGAAATTATTCTGGGCACTCTGGTGAGAGTTGGTTTTCTGCTTCGCTTGTTTCTGTGTCTCCCCCACAGCGGGGCTGGCCTGCTCTCGTGCAGGTCCTGCTGCCCCCCTACCCGGGCGTTGGCACTGGGGGCCGCGTGCCGCCACCCCATATCCCTGCCACGCGTGGCTCCGCCCGGCCTCACCCCCTCCAGCCTGGGGCGCAGCGCTGCTGCCCGTCCTTCCCTTGTAAAGCGGGAACAGTTTCGCTGGCAGGACGTTGATTTTGCTGCACGAAATCACCAGCACGAGCAGATGTGTCCACAGCCAGCCGTCAGGTGGCAGTGGTCGCTGTCCCAGGGTTTTTCATTCAGCCTGTCTCACTGCTTGTTCACTTGCACCCCGTGGTCACCTGCTCAGCTGCAGACAAAGGGATGCAGAGACCCCGAGGTTTAAGGAAAATACGTGAGAGGAGAAGTTTCAGTGGAGAATTCCGTCCATTTACTTGGTTTTTTCTCTGGATCCGGAGAAGATTGTGATTATTTGGAGCATCTCGGGCTGACCCAGAGACAGTTAGGGGCTGGTTAGACCCTGGGTTGAGGGACCATTCTGAGGACGCTGGCTTGAGATCCACACGCTTTCCCAGGTGTCCGGGGGGACCCTGGACTCGCAGCCCGGAGCCTCGGCCGCCCTCGACCTCATCTCCCAACCTTCTCTAGGTCACAAGCCGTGACGGGGATAATGGGCGATCACGTTTAAGCTGCTTGAAAGCTGCCTTAAGAGTGCGAAGCATAGAATTGCTTTCTTCACATCTGCGATTTGCCTTAAGATCATCCAGGCCGTGTGCCACGGAGGCAGTGACGAGCAAGACGTGGACACAGGGAGACTGGCTGTGAGTCCTTGTCCCGGCCGGGCGCTGGGCACCCGGCTCTTCACACTGCTCTGTCTACCGCCTGTGTCTTACTAAACATTCACGCCCTGCAGCTGTGCTTGCCGGGGATCCCACGCGGACCTTCCCCCAAGACCCCCGGATCCCTCACCCACACTCAGCGGCCCAGCTTCCGGCTCCCGGGACCGTGGCCGGGGCGCCAGCTCAGGACTCTGCACATCACGTGTTTGTCGCTTGGCACCTTCGTGGCCGTCGCGTGCGGTAGGTCCTCTTGCCCCATTTCACAGATGAGCCCGGGGCGGCCACACAGCTTTCCCAGGGCCGTGCCCTCGTCCACGGCAGGGCTCTGTCTCCAGAGCTGTGCTCCCCCACCGCGTCAGTGGCCACCTCTCTGGGCGCGCGGGGTCCACGGGGGCGGGGTGGGGAGGGGAGGCGGGCAGGCCGTGCTCTTCGCAGGCCTCAAGTTTGACCTTGGAAGACAGTTTGGACAGCAGAGGGGCTCGAGGATGAGGGGGAGGCAGGAAGGGACACGGGCGAGTGGTCTGGTGTCCCCAGGGCAAGGTCACTCGCTCGGTTGGAGGGCACGGCGGGGCCCGAGGTCAGTGCCCGGAGGCCTGCGATGCCCTGGAGAGGAAGGCCTGCTGGGAGCATGGCACACGCGCCCAGGTCCCCCTGCAGCCACCGCGGGGAGCTGAGCGGGGAAGGGCAGCTGGGGGTCCGGGCCGGGAGGGGGCGGTCCGCCAGCCCGAGGCTGTGGGACGCGCTGGGAGGAGGCTGGGCCTGGGTCCCGGTTACACAGCAGGGAGTGAGGGGCCTGGGGGTTGACCCCCGTCGGTGTCGCCAGCCTCCCTCCCTGTTCTCTGAGCGGCCCGTGGCCAGTCCAGGGCTCAGAGCCAGGGAGGGGCCGAGGATGTGGGGACACCTCCCCTGGCCGGAGGGTTTGGGGCATCGAAGCCAGCGGGGGTTCAGAGGGTAGAGGGGAGCCACGCTCTCACCAGCAGGAACCGGGCAGGGGGGCTCCCGGGGGCCCGGGCCCTGAGGGACGCCCTGCCTTCCCGCCGCCATCCACGCGGCGCCTGGCACCTGCTGCCTGTGCCTGAAGGGACGTGCTCCGCGGTCCCGGGAGGGCGAGGACAGCATCCACCCATGAATTCATTTCTCAGCATTCCCGTCGGGCTTTGGCGGGAAGCTGCAGCATCCCTGCCCGGAGCTTGGGTGGGCAGCAGACAGCCTCCCAGCACGACGGCAGGGCCTCCACGCCCCGCCAGCCCGAGGAGGAGGGTGGCTGGAGGGCTCGGTCAGGCTCTCCTTGGGTTGTCACCAGAGTGTGGACGTCAGGATGAGCCACCTGATGCTTTAGGGGAAAAGAAAACTCGAGTAGCCACTCAGCCTTCCTGTCCGGGGGGCCATCGAGGGACCGAGTCTCCAGGCTGCCCGGCCCCTCCCCGCGCTTGGCCTCTGCGGGGCCTGCGGAGGTACGGGGAGCAGGATCCCCACCCTGCTGGACGGGCGGGCAACCGGGGCAAAGTAGGGCTTGGCCCGTGGGGCCCTTGGCCATGAGCGGGAAGGCCAGTGGGCCAGGAGCCGGAAGACGGGGTCCCCGTCCGGTCTGTACTACGGGTCGGGTGTGTGGCCCTGGAGAGTCCACCTGGCTTCTCTCACCTTCGGTTTCCTCGTGTTTTAAATAGAGATAAGGATGCCCACTCCCACAGATGGGGGACACGGGACCTGGAGTGGGAAGTCTCCTGCGGGGGGTGGTCACGGGTCTCTTCACCTGCCCTGTTCCAGGCCCCCCCCATCCGGGCTGCAGTGCCCTCCCCCAGGGGCGTCAGACGCCAACAGTCACGTTGCTTCCGCTGTAGAGGGAAAAACCCAGATGCCAACGCGCCTGCCTCATCAGCCGTGGCCGTGCTATCCTCCCACGGCGATGGGCTCCTGAATGCGGACTTTGTCCGCCCGGCCTGTTAGTCACAGTGGCGAAAGGGACCTGGGGGACTGGAGCCTGATGCCGGGTCCTTGAGCCAGGACGTCAGGCCGTGGGGTCCAGCCCGCAGCCCCCGACGTGGACCGGAACCTGCAGGGGGTGCGGTGTCCCCATCCAAGCCCAGCTCGGGGGGGCGGGGGGACAGCTGACCCCTGCTCCCCCGCTCAGGCCTGCGGCTGGAAGGCCCCCGAGGGCAGGCGTCAGAGCCAGCCTGGGGGGACCCTGTCTGCCCCCTGCCCGCTCACAATCCTGCCTCCAGGCTGGGAGGGGGGCGGCTGGGACTGAGCCTGGAGCCCGGGACCCCGCTGAGGGTCTTGCCGTGGACTCACCATCGGCCCCCCTGGGATCGGGTCCTCTGGGGCCTTGAGACTTTCCTTTCTTTGCAGCAGCTTCTGAGCAGTCTGACGAGGCTCCTTCCTACGTCGCCAACCTCGGGGAGCAGAGACCCAGAGCCTAAGGCAGGGGTTGCTTCTTCAGAGGAGGGTCTTCGTGCTGAAGGCTCGTTTGCCAGGGACCGCGATGGCAGCCAGTCTCTCTAAAGGCTCCTCCCCTCCCCCTGAGCGTGTGCTTGTGGGTGTGTGTGCGCGTGTGCTTGTGGATGTGCGTGCGCGTGTGTGTACGGACAGCCACACAACCGAACTGCGTGTTCACACGCACACGTACCCGCAGGCTTTGGCCCAGAGGGTCTCCCGGCCATGAAGGAAATGAGTAAACCACTTCCACACTCTTGTTCCCCTCGGAGGCTTGCAAAGAAGGTGTTAAGAGCGCAAGAGTTAAATCATAAACTTTATTAAAAGCCAAACAGCCCAACGTGTAGCTGTTGCCAGCTTGGACCGTGTCTGGGGCGAGGCTCCTGAGCGGCTCCAGAAGCCGTCGGGGGGCAGGACGCGGGGCGGCCTGCGTGCCGGGCTCCTCCCCTCCGCGCGCCCTCGCGCGCCCTGCGCAGCCTCCCGGCCTCAGAACGCCGGCTGTGGGCAGCCGGGCGGCTTGCTGGGCTCTCCTGGCCCGACGCCGGGTTCACGTCTGCGTCGCACCAGCTCTTCCGGGGGGCCCCGTGAGGTCTCCGTCAGTCGCCGTTGCCGGGGGTGACTCGCATCCCCGGGGCGGCCCCCCCGCCCACCGGCTGCCCCCCCCACCAAAGCGGTTCGTGGTCGTCCTGCCGGGGGGGCGCCCCGTGAGTTTAAGAAACGAGACTGAGAAGGGAGTTACTCGGAGAGCACGTGCGGGGCCCTCGGTCGCCCGGCTGCAAGCGGAGGGCAGGAAGGGGCTGCCGATTAAGTGCCTGCGATGAGCTGGACGCCAAGCCAGCCCTGCCCACGCGACAGACCGGGGTCCCGTCTGCGTTTCAGACGGATGCGGCTCGCATCTGTGCTCTCATCAGTGTACCCTCTGCATACAAGGGCGTCCGGGGCATCCTAGGTGCTCAATAAAAACGCACTCCACAAATGGATGGGAAGGAAGCCGAGCTCAGAGCGGGTTGCCGCACACCCGGGCTCACGCAGCCCGGCTGCGGCCAGCTGGGCAGAGCCCCAGGCTGCCCGGCCCCCGGCCTGGCTCCTCCTCTCCTGCCTTCCAGGCTCTTCTGCCTCTTCTCTGGGTATAGCCTGTGGGGCTCTTTCAAAGGCTACCGGCAAGCGATATGGCGATTCCCTCCAAAATTAAACTGAACTAACTACCAGATGACCTGGCAGCTCCACTTCTGGGTCTATACCCCAGAGAACTGAGGGTCTTAAAGAGATGCCTGTACACGCACGTTCATGGCCGCGTATTCACAAAAGCCCAAAGGTAGAAGCGATCCAAGTGTCCATCGATGCCATGAACAGATGAAGCAAAGTATCCATAAGATGGAATGTTATTCGGCCTTAAAAAAAAAAAAAAAATCCTGACACAGGATAGAACATGGAGGAAACTTGAAGACATTATTCTACGTGATTAAGCCGGACCCAAAAGGACAGATACTGTGTGATTCCTCTTATGGAGGTCCCTAGACCAGGCAAATTCACAGGAACAGAAGGTAGGAGCGTGGTTGTCAGCGGCTGGAGGAGGGGGATGGCGAGTTAGTGTCTACCGGGGACAGTCTCAGTTTGGGAAGAGGAAAAAGTTCTGGATGTGAACGGTGGTGATGGCCACACAACGGTGTGAACGTACTTAGTGCCACTGAATTGTGCCCTAAAAAAAATGGTTAAGGGCTTCCCTGGTGGCGCAGTGGTTGCGCGTCCGCCTGCCGATGCAGGGGAACCGGGTTCGCGCCCCGGTCCGGGAGGATCCCACGTG
>NC_041219.1:54283220-54285623 GCF_002837175.3 Physeter macrocephalus | reverse complement strand
GGGCCCGCGTACCACAAAAAAAAAAAAAAAAAAAAAAAAAAAAGGTTAAAATGGTAACATTTATGTTATGTAAGTTTTACCACAAAAAAAAAATTAATTAAAAAATAACTACAAACAGAATGTAGAAAGGAGTTTTTGTTGGGGGTGACAAACTTCTGAGTGTAGGTTGTGGTGATGGTTATTCAACACTGTGAATTCAGTGGCACTGCGTTGTGTACTCACCGATAGTTAAAATCATAAATGTTATGTTATATGTTTTTTATCACACACACAGACATTTTTTTAATTTTAAAGGCTGCCCCACACCACATCCCTGCAGTCTTGGGCACTGTTGCTCCCTGGCCTAGAATCTCTCAAGGTTCCTCGTAGCCCAGGATGAAGCCTGAGCCAGTCCGCCCGGCACCAAGGCCTGTCCGCTGCCCGGTCACCGCTCATCGGCTCCCCGGCACCAGCCTCCCCGGGGCCTCCCCGCTCCCTTGCCCAGCCCCGACCCCGGTTCAGGGCCAGTGTCCCTGAAACATTGACAGTGTCCTGGCAGCTCCTTGCCGGCCCATCCCAGACGCGCCCTCCCTGTAGCCCCAGGCTGTCCGGTCGTTCTTTGGCCTCCCTCTGGCCTGCCCTAAAAGGACACCCGCATGCTTCCTCTGCTTTCCAAACTGGGAACAGGGCATAAGGAGGTTGAGTAAACTACCTTGTATTAGATTTGTTTGGTTTAGAGCAGAAACCCTGTGAGGAATTCACTTTATGTCGGAAGTAGAGAGAAGCTGCTTTCTCTTAAGGGGTTGCCCAAACTCCCCTCTTATTACGGGATCCCCTGGACTTCACACAGCCCCTCGCACTCTCTGAGGCCACCAGTTCTATCTTTGAACAGATTTTTATGTTAGGAAATTCTTCCTTGTAGACTTGTGGGTGATTAGAGCTGGAAAGGATCTTAAAAACAATCCTGTCTGGTCTCTTCCTTTTAAACAGAAGGCGGTCTGGAAACACTAAGCACGGCGGCCGTGGTCCCGTGGCCGCTCGGGGGCAGGCCCGGCTCCCCACCCTGCAGGCCGGGCCGCCTCCAGCACCGCACTCGAGCCCCCTGCGCTGGGGCCCCAGCCCCGCCTGAATCACAGGGCAGCTACAGCTCTTGCCCGCCGTGGCCCCAGCTCGGGGCGTGTCTTCCGCAAGGTCCGCCTGAGAGCTGGTTGACTGGAGGCCGGGCGCAGGCTGAACCTGGATCCATCTCCAGCCCTTCCTACTTCAGCAAGAATCGGT
The DNA here is from genome assembly GCF_002837175.3 of Physeter macrocephalus. Lineage (NCBI taxonomy): Eukaryota > Metazoa > Chordata > Mammalia > Artiodactyla > Physeteridae > Physeter > Physeter macrocephalus. The sequence goes on along the minus strand of NC_041219.1, from coordinate 54,284,366 downwards.
CTGCGCTACCAGAAGCAGCAAAGGTCAATGTTGTGTACTCCGAGCAGGCATGGGCACCCGACTGATGCCACCCATGGAGGCGGCATCTCACACTTTGTTTAATAAGTAAACCCAGCGTCCAGCGGAGGCGGCAGAAGACGGTTGATGCTTCCAAACTATCGCGCTCACTAGGATCCTCAAGTTGCCAGCAACTGCAAAGTGTCGATGTGACCCTTGGGACTGAGATGGGGGTTCACCCACTCCCCACTGTGGAGCCAGAAACTGTAGCTGCTACTACGTTTGTACCAAATTTAACTGCTGTATCCGACGAAAACGCCAGCGCGTACTCAACTTCACGCCCGGCCTCTGAAACGGCTTGAGAAAAACCCCAAATAACTTGGAAGTAACTTTCAGACAGAACTTCTCAACCCACCTACAAGGCTTACGGAGCAGACTTTCAAAGGAGCTATCAAGGTATCTGAGAAATGAGAAAACTCAAAACTACACTTTAAAATTTTGACTTCCTGCATGAAGAGAAGGAATGTCACAGACTGTCCCTGATACTTTGGGGTGAGCGTGGGGTGGGTGACTGCCTGAGCGGAAGGGCTGGGATACCCACACATGCATGGCACCTCCCACGCCCAACAGATATCCCACCAAAAAGGAAAATGAGCCTAAGCTGGGATGATTTATTTTTAGTGAACCCATGTTGTGTCCTCGTATTGAATAATTTCTGTTCAAAGTGTGTCCAGAAACACTTTAATAACCGCCTCCAAATGTTTTGCTGGAAGATTAACATTAATTAAAAAATTGAAAAAGCAGTTGATGTTTGACCCCCCAGAGCAGATGTTGGCAATGTTCCTCTCTAGTGAGACAGGCCAGCTTCACGGGTGTCACTCAGGACCCTGGGTTTAGAGGGGCCACCACCCTCGTCCTCTGCTCTACTATGACCATCGTGGGATTCTTAACCACTTTTTTTTTTAAATAAATTTATTTATTTTTGGCTGCGTTGGGTCTTTGTTGCTGATCACGGGCTTTCTCTAGTTGCAGCGAGCGGGGGCTACCCTTTGTCGCGGTGCGCGGGCTTCTCGTTGCGATGGCTTCTCTTGTTGCAGAGCACGGGCTCTAGGCGCGCGGGCTTCAGTAGTTGTGGCTCGCGGGCTCTAG
>NC_041219.1:54281225-54282939 GCF_002837175.3 Physeter macrocephalus | reverse complement strand
GGCTTAGTTGCTCTGCGGCATGTGGGATCTTCCCGGACCAGGGCTCGAACCCGTGTCCCCTGCATTGGCAGGTGGATTCTTAACCACTGCGCCACCAGGGAAGCCCTTTAACCACTTTTTTAAATGAGGGCCCCACGCTTTCATTTTGTAGGCAGTCTTGATGGTAGGCTTTGCCGTCCATACAGTCTCTACTCGGCTGTGGATAAAAGCGTGTCTTCTGATGAAGCTCTATTTGTAGACGCTGAAATTCAAATTTCATCTAATTTTCACGTGTCATGTAATATTATTCTTTAAAAAAAATTTTTCCAACCACTTAAAAATGTAGAAGCCGTTCTTAGCTTGCAGCTCATGCAAAAACAGGCGGTGGGCTGGATTTGGCCCCTGAGGTGTGGTCTGCCGACCCCCAACCGGGGCATGCCGGAATTTTCCTCTTGTCACAATTCTGGACCGGGCCCGGGTTCCAGGGGTTGATAGGGCTTGCTCTGTACGGGTGGCGCCCGAGTGCCGCCTGCAGTGTGGGTGCAGGAGTGGGTGTTACCAGTGACAGAGCTGTGCATCTGCATTGCATGCAGCGGGGGCCGGTCAGGGGCACGGGCGGTCAGGCCTGAACCCGGGGGTGAAGGTGCGCGTCCAGCAAGGGGGTGAGGGAGGCTCGTGGTTCGTGGCTGCTTTAAAGCTGCGTCCTGGGCTCGGGGCTGGGAGGGCAGGAACTGGGCGGCTGAGGGACCCGCCATCGGGTGGCAAAGGTAAGACCAACCTATAGACACGCGGTTACTGTCAGCACGAGGCCACCGTGGCAAGTTCACGATCACTCGTCGGACGAGCCCCCCCAGAGCACCCGCCCTGTGCCAGGGAGACGCACATTCGTGAGGGCGAGGCACGGGGACACCCTGGGTGCTGGGGAGGCAGGTCGGGGAAGAGGATGGAGCCTAGACGAGCTGAGAGCTGTGAAAGGGCCGTGGGCGTCCGCGTGGGACCACCAGCTCTTTCAGCGAGAGGGCACTCGGAGCAGCGGAAAGAAACAGGGACATTCCTTGAGGGGACAGCCAGGCCGAGATCAGCCTTCAGTCAGGGCCCCCTGGGCTGAGAGCTGGAGAGCGAGGCGGCAGAGGGGGCGTTTAGAGGACACGAGACTTCAGGAGGCAGGGACACCGGCCGGCTCACATGATGACATCGAACAGGAGCCCAAGGGGACGAACTGCTCAGTCCGAGATGGAGCTTGTTTCCGGGGCGACGGCCACTGTGGCAGACCCGCCGCTTCCTCGGTCCTCTTCCGTCTCAAAGGCTGCCCGACGATGCTTCCGCGCCCCGCAGACGGCGCACAGACTTGGTCTGAAGCACAATTCCTCCGCTTTGGGCCCTGGTGTCCTTGTCCCTAAAATGGGACAAGACAGACTTCATGGGACCACAGGGGCGGCTGGACCAGACGATCCACGGACAGAGCCTGGCTGGCGTCAACGGCCCACTGCACTTACCTCCTTTCTCCCTTGTCCCTTGAGGTGAGTGGATTTTTTTTCCTAGTCTTTTTAAAAATAATGAGTCTGGGGCTTCCCTGGCGGCGCAGTGGTGGAGAGTCCGCCTGCCGATGCAGGGGACGCGGGTTCGCGCCCCGGTCCGGGAGGATCCCACGTGCCGCGGAGCGGCTGGGCCCGTGGGCCGTGGCCGCTGGGCCTGCGCGTCCGGAGCCTGTGCTCCGCAGCGGGAGAGGCCACAA
>NC_041219.1:54250237-54280887 GCF_002837175.3 Physeter macrocephalus | reverse complement strand
AATGATGGTGATGATGATGATTATGGAGTCACAGGACGTTAGAAAAATAGTACAGAAAGGTCCTCATACGCTTCATCCAGTCTGTGCCAATGGTCACATCTCACACAGCAGATCAAAACCGGGAAACTGACGGGTGCAGCCCACAGACCTTCCTTACTCAGGCGTCACCGGTGTACTCGGGCTGTGTATGTGCGTGTGCACGTGTGTGCTCCTGCGGTTTCATCTTGTGTGGAGTCGGCCACGATACGGGATAGTTCCTTGGCCACAAAGATGGCCCTCGTGCTCCCTCCATAGCCTGGCCCGCCCTCCTGCTCCCACCTCATCGTTTCAAGACTGTCACATAAATGGAATCACACGGTCTGTAACCTTTGAGAACGGCTTTTCTCAGCAGGATGCCTTTGAGATCCACCCAGATTGTTGCACAGATCAGTGTTGGTTCCTTTCGGTCGCCGAGTGGTATGGACGGGCCACGTTTCGTTCACACGCTGACCTGTTGAAGGACCTGTGGGCCGTTTCCAAGTCTGGGCAGTTGCAAATAGGGCTGCTGTGAACCTCCAGGCACAGGTTCTGGGGGAACGCAAAGTTTTCACTTCTCTCGGGTAAACGCCCGGCGTGAGGATGCCAGATTGTATGGTGCGCGTACGTTTAGTTTGTAAAGAAACTGCCAGACTCTTTTCCAGAGTGGCTTGCACCATTTTGCGTTCCCACTGGCAACTTATGAGAGCCAGCTTCCCACAGCCTCACCAGTGTTTGGCATTGTCGCTCTGTGCATTTCAGCCGTTCTCGTGGGTCTGGGGTGACACCTCACCGTGGATTTCACTGGCTTGTTCCTAGTAGCTGGTGACGAGCACGTTGGTTTTTGTACGATGCCGGGGCTCACGTCTGCAACCTGCGGGTGCCCAGTGGCCCCAGCACCCCTTGCTGGAAAGACTGTTCGACCCACTACCCCGTGTAGAATGAGTGGCTGGTGGGAAGCAGCCGCACGGCGCAGGGAGGTCAGCTCGGTGCTGTGTGACCACCTGGAGGGGTGGGGTAGGGAGGGAGGGAGGGAGACGCAAGAGGGAGGGGCTGTGGGGACGTATGTATATGTACAGCTGATTCACCTTGTTATACAGCAGAAGCTAACGCACCATCGTAGAGCAGTTATACTCCAATAAAGATGGTAATAAAAACAACAAAAACCGTCCCCCCATTGAACTGCTTTTGCAGCTTTGTCAGCAGCATTTGGGGGTGTTTGTGTGGGTCTGTTCCCGGGCTCCGCACCCTGTTCCACTGGTCTGTCTGTCCTTCCATTAAGCCATGCTGCCTCGATTCTCCAACTGTATTGTAAGGTTTCACATCAGGTACAGTAATTCTTCCCCATTTATTCTTCCAAACTGTGCGGATTTTAAGACAGTATTCCCCCTAGATTCCATTCTAGGCTGAGACAAGCCCAGGAAATTTCAACACAAATTGGGTGATTTGGGAAATTTTTTAGGACTCTGGAAAAAGGTGTGTTTTTCCCCCACAAGGATGGATGGACACATTTCCTCTTTTTCTTTTCTTGTTTTTTCTTTTCTTATTATGGTAAAATATAAATAACATGAAATTTACCATTTTAACCAAGCGTCCAGTTCAATAGTGTTAAGGACATTCACACTGTTGTGCAATCCTCCGTCTCCAGAACTTTTTCATCTTCCCCAGCTGAAGCTCTGTCCCCGCTAAAGAGCAGAGACTCCTGCTGCCCCTCCCCCAGCCCCAGGTGAGCACTATCCTACCTTTCGTCTCTGTGTATTTGACTCTCCTCGGTGCCCTCATGTAAGTGGAGTCACACAATATTTGTCCTTCGGTGTCTGGCTTATGTCACCGAGTACAGTGGCTTCAGGTCTCATCCATGCTGTAGCTTGAGTCAAATTTTCTTTCCTTTTTAAGACTGAATAATGTTCCACTGTGTGTTTCTACGCACTGTGTTTATCCATCCCTCGGCCAGTGGATGTCTGAGCTGTCTCCACCCTCTGCTCTCGTGAACTCGGGTCCCTATGCATCTTCTCAACTCCTGGGTTCACGCCCAGGAGGGGACCGGCCTCTCCTATGGCAGAGACTCTGGACTTGTTCAAACCTCTGCTTCCTTCCCTCCTCCCGCTGAGACCCCAGGGGCCACCAGCAAGGGGGTCCACGGGGCCACCAGGGGGAGCCTCCCACCCTGGGGTCCAGTGGGGCTTCGCTTTCTTTGCAGCCTCTGGCTGGTGGGGGCAGGAGGGGACACAGCACACAGGAAGCAGCAGCCTCTCGCTGCTCAGGGCCTGACCCGGCCTGAGCGGCTTGGCGGGTAGCGGTGGTTTCCCGGAGCTCCAGGTACCGCCCCAGAATTGTTTTATTAAAAGCATCATGTCTCCGGCCCCAGGGGCCAGAGAACTGCCCTTTTTCTTAGTTTGGGGGGAACTGGTTTCCTGCCTGCTTGTGAGCTTGAACAGATTACGCAGAAAAGCACTTTATCTTCTGCGTTTCTCCCACGGTCTCCAGCCCAGTCCGCCCCGCCTCCCACCGCTATTTATAGAACTGGGCCAGCGTGACTCCCGCCCCTGAGTGATGGTGGGCGTGGCATGGAGACCTGGGGTGTTTGGGGCGGAGTTCGGAGAAGCCTCTGTCTCCACATTGGCTCCTGTACACCTGGGGACAGGTGAGGCCTGACCTGGGTCCCCCTGGCCTCGCTGGGTCTCAGCGCTCTCACCTGCAAGACGGGGTGACAAGGGTGCTGTCCTCAGAGCGCTGTGGGGAGGGTCCCATTCCTCAGCTCGTGGTCCGTGCTCCGTTAGGACTGGTCGGTGCTGTCCTGACGCTGTTACAACATCAGCTCTGGACCGAGCAGGTGTCCCTGCACACACGTGCTGGCACCACATACTAGTGGAAAACCCATGAAAGCTGACAGTTGTCCCTGTGCCACGGTGTGACTGACAAAGCGCCCTCACTCGTTGCCACGGCGGCTGTCCTAATCCGGAAGGTTTTCCCCGGAGCCGGGCTGCAAGGTCTGCGCTCCCCAGACGGTGGTTCTTATGCTGGAGAGGGTGTTCCCTCCCCGACCCCAGGCCGGCAGCCCCACCCGACCACCAGGAAGGTGGAGGGACACCCACGGGGCCGCTGGAGGGCCAGGAGGGCCGGCCGGGCCGGGGCTGCAGGCCGGCGAACATCTCCCTTGGTTAGGAACTCGGCCCAGGTGGTTCCTCCCTCCTGCCGGCCGCCCTGGGCCAGGAGCAGAGAGGTGGTGCCCTGGGGCCACCCCACAGCTTGTCCTAGCTGAGCGCAAGCCTGTGGCTTCAGCTGCTCAAAACATCCTTTATTGCTACCAGCCCGCCAGCCCCTCCCGAGCCCACTGAGACGGGAAAGAAAGTCAGACCGGGCTCTGCGGTTAAAGCCGGGCCTCGGCGTGGGGCTGGGCTGGGGCGCTGGGCCGCCCGTGCGGAACAGGACAGGATGCACCATCTCCGGCCCCGTCGGGCTCAGGACCACCTCTCGGTAGCGGGGAATCTGGGGCCCAGTCCTGGGCAGTGAGGGGCCTCCTTGTCACCCCTCCCTCACTGGGGGTGACTCTCTTCCCTCGGCCCCCAGGGGACAAGGCTGAGAGTTCACTCTTTTGTTTCAAGCAGTGAGGACTCCACTCGGCTGGTGGGGAGCCTCCAGCCCGTGGCGCTGGCGGCTGACCCAAGGCCCTCCCGGCACGCCCGCCGGCTGCCCATTGTTGCCCCCCTCGGGCCACCCCTGCTCAGGCCCCCCAGCTCCGGCCCTCCCTCCCCTCCTCCGGCGGCTCTGAGCCAGCTCCTCCCCAGAGAGAAACTCCCCTTCCTCCCTCCCTCTGGCCCAACTGCCAACCCGCCTGATTCATCTCTGTCTCCCCACATCAAAGGCTCTCGGGCCAGGGCTTGGCCCTGAGTCAGAACGTACGTGCTCCGTAGCTGGAGCGAGAGTGGCCTCTGTCTGTCCGCGTCGCTGCCATAGCGGCCGCGCTCAGGGCCCTCTGAGTGCAAAGGGAGAGGCTTTTCAAATATGGATGGTGGCCGGGTCGGGTCCGAACCTTTAACTGTTAGAATGGAGGCATCTTGGAAACACACTCTCAAAACCCATCCCAGCGAGTGAAATTCCTGGGGGCCCTGGATTGCCAGGCCTGGGTTTCGGTGACCTGGGCCTTCTCTGTCAGCTTCCGGAGACCCTGTCCCTGTCACGCACTGCAAACCCAGGTGGACGTTTAAACTGAAAAGCTGAGTGAGCAGCTCCTGGCTGCCTGCCACCAGCTGGGACGGGGGGAGCCCTGACAGAGCCTCGGGGAGCGAACTGGAGGTGGGCGGCCGCCTGGGCGTTGAGATCTAAAGGTACTGGGAAGGCTCCCAGCGTCCCACCTACCCCCCGGGGCCCCGAAGCATCTCCTCCATCCAGATACCGCGGTGCCTGAAATTCCACCGCTGGAGAATCTGCCCTGGGTCTGGTAGCTCTTCTGTTTCCAGAAATTCCTGCTTAAAATGCACCCCAGATGGCAGCCCACGAATGAAATCAGCCGACGGGATACAGGTGTGGTTACCAGGCTACGAGAAAGGCAAAGAGGAAATGAAGCAGGGCTGGGGGGAGCGGGGGTTAGGAGTTTGATAAAGGAGAGGGTGAGGTCACTAGCCAGCACTTTCCCCTCCTGGGCAGTCGCCCCCCACCCTGTTCTCTCCTTATCAGTTTCCCTCCCACCCACTCAGGTTTGGGAAACGCGCGGGTCAGCCCCTCCAGCCCACCAGCAAGTCTCTCAAAGCCAATGGCATTTATATGTTTCTTCTCTTAGAATCAAAGGTGTTTAAGGCCCATGTTTGAAACTTGCAAGGAAACACTGAATATAACTTCAGTCTCGTTGCTCATCCTCTTTCTTTCTCTCTCACTGTCTTCACGGCCAGAGCGTGGAGTCTCAAGAAGGGCTTCTAGGAAGGCGGAAACCTCGGTCTAATTAGCATTGAAGCTGATCACCGTTTTCCGTGAGTTTTCTCATTGATCAACCTGTTTAAGGACATCCAGGGCTAGTGCACGTCCTGAACTTAATTATGTATTAGGGCCCAGAGGCTCCTAGACAGAGTGAAAAAGATCAGAGAACAGGGGAGGGTGTTGGGCCAAGTGCTTAAAATTTCACATTGTCCAATGTAACTCTTGTCCCTTACGATGATACATTCCCATGTGTCACTGTTCGCCTCTTGCGGTACAACCGTTTTTTTCTCAAGCCAAACGAAAGCTCCAGCCAGGAAACTGCCAGCAAAGCTTCCCAGCTCAGAAGGTGGAATTCAGGAGTTGATAAATGCTTTGGATGATAATTATAGGTCGGGGGACAAACCATTACTTACCGTGAGATGTTTGGATTACATGTGGATTTCCTTTATCAGCCTCATTAGTACCATTTAGCGAAAGTGAACTCTCAAACACGATGGTGACGGCGGGCCTGGAGCCCGGTCTCGGCTGGTGCATCGCCAAGGCCAAGGTGGGCTGGAGTCGGGCCGGGGAACCAGGTGGGCTCCCCTCCGCCCTGCCGTCTGCCTGGGCCTCTGGGAGCCAGGGCGCCTCTCCTCTCCTCGCAGGCTTGCTGGGTGTGGACCTATGGGACCCTGTGGCCGAGTCTCAGACTGCGCTGAGGACCAGAATCACCTGTGGGGCCTTAAAAGTACAGGCCACAGACACACCTGTTCAGGAGGCCCGAGGGGCAAGCCTGGGAGTCTGTGTTCGCAACAGTCTTTCCCGGGAGATTCTGAGAAACCCGCGATCCAACCCACCAGGGCCCTAGGAAACCTCCCAAGCAGCAATTTCGGACACCCTCTGGCCACAAGACTCAACATCCCCCGGAGAGGAGGGAAGAAGGCCCCTCGGGCCGTGGACTGCTAGCCACCCCCCGGAGCCCCCGGCCCCCTCCTCCAACGCCAGGAATTTCTCACCCGCCCCACTTTTCTTCTGATTTCAAGCGCGTCCAGGGGCCCGTATTGTGAAGGGCACATCACTTGACCCCAGGGCCCCTGCCGGTCGGCTCTCCTCCCAGTTAACCGTGCAGGGATTATCCCCGAGGCTCCATCCCCTCCCAGCTTGACCCTGGCCGTCTGGCTCTCACAGTTATCAGTTCAGTTTGCTGGAGCTGCGTCTCCGGCCACCCCGACCTCTAACCCCGCGCCGGGTCGCTGTTCCCTGCCGTCAACACTTGACCGCCCCACCGACCCTCAAAACGAGATGGACGTGGGGTCGGAGTCTCGTCTCCCACCCACACCTCCAGCCGCTTCCCTTTCCCTTTGACCCAATCTTGGCCTTGTGAGGTTGGCGAGGACACTGCGGCCCCAAGAGAGGAGGTGACCTGCGCGGGGCCCACCCCGTCCTGAGGGCACCGGCATCTACGGCGGGGCACCTGACCTGGCTGGGAGCCCCTCTGCGGCCCCCAGCCCCACCGTGAGGGCAGACCTCCCGACACGGGCACCGTGTCCCCGTGTGTCCCCCTAACATCCGTCCGTACAGAACACACGAACGAAAGGACTTCAGTCAAAGCTGAGAAGGGGAAACAGGAGGGACATGGGGACACCGGCGTCTCAAAAGGGAGGTGGCATTTCGTGTCCGTGGCGACTCCAAACAGGGCCTCCCTTTGGGCCACACTCTGGAGCAGTTTATTTCTGGGGCCGCGCCCGCGAGGGCTTCCTGTCCACGCACCCTGGGGCCTTGGCAGGTGATGCTGGCGGAGGCTGGGGTCTCCGGATTTTGCCAGCTTTTAGTGACACCTTCAGCTGCCTCATTCTACATATTTGTGAAGCAGTAATTCATTCAAGGAACCATTTAGGACCCTGTATGTCTTCTCGTAGGAGAAAAACGGGGATGAAGATCCAGGAGCTCAAGGGCTGAGAGCCACAGCGTGTTGTCCAAATGGGGACGAACTCAGGCCCTGTCTACTCTGGAGGAGTAATACTGTTACTAGTTTTTATTGAGTGTGTACCACATACAAGATGTGGTTCTCGGTTTCCTCACCTGCATTGCCTGACTTAGGTTCCCCCAGGCAGGCTGCCGTCTTACTCCCTTGCAGATGAGGAAGCCGGGGCTGAGAGACAGCAGTGGCGTCTTGCCCAAGATCACACAGGCAGTGAGTCCGGGCTTCCCGGGGGGGCTGACGTGGAGCTCCCTGCTCAGCACCCTCGTTAGATCTCGCCCTGGACGGCACCTGGCCTCTCTTTGGGGAGAACTGGTTACAGGAGACCCCTCCAAGTGCGGTGAGCGGAGCTGTCCTCATTTGATGGATCTCAAGCAAGATAAAACGTAACTCTGCACATATCAGCGGTTGAAACTGTCAATACTTTAGCCTCCTTCTGCCTTTATACAGATTCCTTGGGCTGCTGGCCTCTTGGGGTGAACTTTTTCCCAAGAAGTCGACTGCAGAGCCAGATTCGAGCTCATGACAGCAGAATTTTCTTCTTACCCGCTGCCTTCAGCACTTAGACTCCCCCTGACCCACATGTCCCAGAACGTCTCAGCTACCGTCGAGTCCGTGGGGGGCTCCATGGATGGTATCTGGACATTTGGGTCCGAATCTACCATTTTTTTTCAGCCCTCCTTCTCAGAAAGGCATCCAGATAAGAAGCACAAAATGAACGCCGCATGGCCCAGGCAATGTGCCTATGAAGTAGCTAGTTGGGAGAGCGGTTACTAGCTTTGCCTCTCTGTCTTCTCGCTTCAAAGGCTCATCAGGCTGGTGCCCCCAAGAAATTTTCCCTGCATCCCTATAAACCCTCAGAAAGGGCTAGAGAAGCAGCCTGGGGTGGGGGGAGGGCTTTCCCACATCAGGGCGCTTTTCTCCTCCTCCATCTGGAGCAGCCGCGCTCCCCGAAGCGCTTCCTCCTGGTGCTGGGATGGAAAGGGAACGGTTGCCAGCGTGCACAGCCCAAGGGGCAGAGGTCAGCCCTAGACCTAGTACCCCGACAGGCTGGCTCCTCCTGTCTCTTTCTGATGGGGTTTCGTTAGCTGTTCTGGCTTGGAAGCGGCCTCCCAGTGTGGCTGGTGGCCTTTGAGGGCATGACCAGGACGGGGGAATCGGGTCTCGAATAAAGAAGAGCAGGAGTCTTTACTAATTTCCATATGTCCAAATACTTGCTTTCCCTTTCTTTGTTTAAACCACAAATGCCAAGTCAGGGTATGTTTTCTCTGGGGGAGAAGGCAAGAGGCCCCACCCAGCAATCACAGACAAAACATGGGCAAGATCTGTCCCCAGTACCCTCGGCTCTCATCTCCGGGCTGACTCAGGCGGTGGGGCGCTCACCACTTCCCCTGGGAATCCAGCCCGGGACTCGGGGTTCCTCGTGTGAATGCTTTCCCAGCTACTCAGCCCCACGCTCCTTTCCTGGGGGGAGCTGCAGCTTCCCTCGCTGGACCACAACCGTTGACTCATCTTGGACGGAGATGGAGCCGGGAGGTGCGGGACCACTCCAGGGACACTCAGCTGGGGTTGCTGTCATCTGTCACCTGCCCTCCCCCTGGGTGGTCAGCTGGCGGCGGGGGGGGGGGCAAGCAAAGTGGCCCGTTCTTGTGCTCCTTCCTTTAGACTTTAAACTTCCTGCGGCTGGGAACTGCTCTCAGCCATCTCTGTGTGTTTAGGGCTCAAGAAATGTGAGTGTGAAGTGAATCCCCAAACTCTCCCAGTCTGCATTCTGGAATGATCAGGGCCTCCTGCATGAGGTCTTCCCTTGACCTCCCACAAAGACCCTAACCCCAGAGCCGATGCTTTCTTCTCAGGAGGAGAGGAACTGAGCCTATTTGTAATCTGACAAGGTGGATTCAAAGCTTTCATCCAGCATGAGGCCAGCTACCCTCTGTGTCTCTCATCTGTCCCCAAAGATAAAGCCTTGAACTAGTTCCCTTCCGTGAAGGGGGCGGGGGGGCGGCATGGCAATTATAGGCCATTCATTTCAGGTTGCTGGACCTGGTCTCATAAACCCCATTCACTGCGAGGTGAGAAGAGCCGTCAGGCACCTCCGGCCAAGACGGCACAATTCCAAGGAAGACTTTCCCTCTAATTAGTCTGGTATTTGCTAAAACTGCTCTTACTTTCCTTATTGTAAAACCCAGAGGACAATAGCTCCTTATTGCCAGCCCAATACGGTGGGTTCCTGGTCCCTCGCTCCCTGACCACCGCCCGCCCCCCGCGGTCCCTTCCCCCACTGAAAGGGGAAGGTTGTCACCCTGTTCAGTTACTAATTAAAAAAGGCCAAGCCTTCGATTACTGCTATTGTTTTTTTTTTTTTCTTCTCACTGTACTGCATTCAAAGGCAATTTCTTTAGCAGAACGACCTCCTACTCACTCAGGGAAGAGAAGCGGGGGTTCAGAACTTAAAAAAAAAAAAAAAAGCAGTTGGAGGGCCGGCCTCAAACCATGCTGGCCCCATTGGTTGGTGCCCTGTTACTGGGGTCTGGAATAGGGTCCAGGGCTGGAGCTGGAGCTCTGCCTCCGTGGGACCTCGGCTACTCCCTCTGGGGCAGCTCACCCAGGGTGCACCACCCAGACTTGGGGACATCGGTCCCAGCCGAGCCTCTAGTGACTTTCAGGCACCAACTCCCGTCAGTGACGACGGACTAATTCAGGCCGGACGCTGTCCCAGAAGCGATGGGAGCGCGCGTTTCCCATGCGGAAGCACCCTTCTCGGTGGACCCGCGCCGCGTCAGCTTTCCTTGTCCCAGGGATGGCTCTGCTGGGTGCCGTCGAAAGGGGTCCAGGACCAGAGGGAACGGCTCGGGTTTGTGAGGCAGCAATAACAGATCACTCGGAGGCTCCTTGGGGAGATTCAAGGAGGATAAAGCGCGTGTGAGTGTTGGATGTGAGTAGAAAAGCTGCTACGTGAGTCCCTGAGCTGGGGGCTCCCCGCAGGAGCGCTGGACGCCCCGGGGGCTGCTGGCGCGTGAGACCCCAGGTGCTCCCGGAGGAGCGGGGCGAGTTCCGGCGGAGGGGCCGGGGGGGCTCCCCGCGCGCGCCCGGGGGTCGGGGCCCGCGGAGCAGCGGGCGCGCGGGGAGCGGGGGCAGGTGCGAGGAGCCCCGGGGGCGGGTCGGCGCGGCGCGGCGCGGCGGGGGCGGGGAGGAGGCGCGGGGCGGAGCGCGGGGCCCGGGACCCGCCGGCCGGCGCCGGCCCTGCACTCGGAGCCGCGGCCGCCACCGCCGCAGCCGACTCGGGCCCGAGCTCCCGGCCGCGGCGGAGAGGAGCGCGCAGCCGGCGGCCCGAGCCCCGCGCAGGGCCCGGCCGCCTCCGGCCCCCGCTCGGCCACCGCCCGCGCCGCGCCTCCGCCCACCGGCTCGGAGCGGGCGCCGCGCGGGAGCCCTCGGGGCAGGGAGCGCGGGCCCCGCGGGGGCGACCGGCCGACCCCCGGGGCCGGGCGGACGCTCGGCGGGACCGGAGCGCAGCGCGGAGAGTCGGCGCCCCCGGCCGCCCCGGCCCCGCGGGCGCTAGAAGCGCCGGGCCGGGCGGAGAGCGAGCCGGAGCCCGCGGGCCTGACGAGCCGCGGACGCGCAGGTAAGCCTGGCGGCGGCCGGGGAAGCGGAGCCCGCGCCCCGCCGCCCGACTGCCCCGCGCCCGCGGGCCGGGAGCGGGGAGGTGCGGTCCGGGCGGGGCCTCCCCTCCGCCCCCCGCGCCCGGGGACCGCGAGCCCGGCCCGGGACGGGTCTGGGGGGCCGGGGCCCGGCGGCGCGGGGGGCGCGCAGGGGAGGGGGTCCCCGCCGCCGAACAAAGCTGGGGCCGCCCCCGGCCGGCAGGTAGCGACGCTCCCCGCCCTCCCGGCGGGCGGGTGCCGCCGCTTTCGGCCCCCGGGCGGCGACCGCGGAGCCGCGGGGAGCCGCCCCCGGGCGCGCAGGCTCGGCCCCGGCCCATCCGCGCGCCGCGAGCCCCCGAGCTTCCCGCGCGCTTTTCCCGGCTCGCTCGGGCCCAGCTGGGGTCCGCGGTGGGGTCTGCGCCCCGCGCCCGCCAGACTGTGGCGAGAGCTGCATCTGGATTCTTTTAACCCCCGCGAGCAGTGCTACTTTGGTGCCTGGGTTCCTGCCGAAGCCCGAGCAGGTCTCCGGCTGGTCTTCCTAGTTTTCGGCTTTCTTCCGTTGCACCTCCGCTCGCCCTGCCTCTTCCATCCCAGCCGGGAGAGGTGCGGGGTGGCCGTTCTCCACCTCCTCGTGGAGCCTCGGGGGATGTTTGGCCGCGCACTCTAGTTAGAGCCCCCGTTCCTAGATGTTCTCATCCAGCAAGTCTTCGTGAGAGACCGTTCCACTTGCCTGGAGCGGGACTGCTTCTGTTTTACAGAGAGGGGAGCTGAGTGGTGACCCAGCTGTTCTGGGGAGCTTGCTCTCCACTTTCCCCCGGGCCTTCTTCACTGCTTTTGCCACCGGGCTACTTGGCAGCAGCTTTCAGTTGCTACCGCCCTGGGCAGAGTTTCAGCCTGGTACCTGGAGGAGAAAGGCCAGGATCGTGTTACCAGTCTAGCGGCCAAGGAAGTGCCCACTTGCCAGAGCTGTGATGCCGTGCCGTCAGCATGGGTGCGGAAAACTGCAGTGGGGCAGAGTCAGGCTCCTGGCCAAACACCAGCAGCCAGGCAGGCACAGGGCTGGCAGCTTAGGGTGACCCCTCCTGAGGCTGGCCCTAAGGCACCATAGGGGCCAGGGCGCAGTGGGTACACCCTGGGAAAGCTGAGGACCCTTTCCTGGACACCGGCCTTCCTGCTGCTGATTCAGATGTGCAGATTACTTATCAAAGGCAAGGCTCCAATCTCAGGCGTTGGGTGAGCGAGGCCCGGCCCCGAGCTTGTGCCCACACGCCCGCCAGGAGCACACGCGCGTCCCCCGGCAGACCCGCCGACCTGTGGAACGTGGAAGGCTGAGTGGTGGTTTCCTCTGTTTCAAAATAGCATCTGTTCTCTCTTCACACAGAAGATCTGTGGTTATAAATAGCGGGAGGAAGGAGGTGCGTCTCCTGGGAAGGAAGGGCAGTGCTCGGAGCCCTCTGCACGCTTGCGGGAGGAGTGATGTGGCTGGGTTCTTTGTGGGGAGGTCCAGGCCGGGGCCCAAGGCCAGAGGCAGACTGGGGCCAGGTCCCCGCCCCGAAAGGCGCAGGGAAGGAGGTTCGTGGAGCAGAGCACCTACCGAGGTGACATGTGGCTAAGGACCTAAGGGCAGCCCCCCTTCCTTTCCTAAAGAAAGCCAGCCCTCGGGCGTGGGACCCGCTGGGGCCTGCCTGCCGGGGAGCAGGAGCCAGCCCTGCTTTCCCAGGCCCCGACTTCCCGTGTATTCCAGTATGAACGTGTGAGCAGGCGTCTGCTCAGCGTGCCTGAAAGCAGCCCTCTTCATGTCCTTTGGTCGTGCTGATGTCTCCAAGGGTGTCTTGTTGGCTTGAAACAACTGTGTTCTGAAAAAAAAATGTCTATGCCCAAAGCTTAAGCCAAATTGCTGGGAGCCATATGCTGTGAAAAGAAAAAATCGGGCATTGTTCTTCACCTGCGTATTTCACCCTGGTCTTGCTCTAGCGGCAGCTGGAAGATTTTTTGTTGGCTCTTCTTCAAGAAGGACAGGAGCCCAGGCGAGGCTGTTCTAATTTTCACTCCGGGGATGGTTCTGCGGGTCCTGGACGGCCACGGCCGGCATGTCTAGCAGGGGAGGAGGGCTTTACACGAAGCGCTAGTCCTTGCCGCCTCCGAACTAAGCACCAGTAGGCCCACAAAGCTCTCCTGTTCGCTGCTCTTGTCTGTGCTGCCAAGCTCCTCTCCAACCTGCCTGTCATTCGTCCCCTCATCATCTTCCGAACAGGTCCTCAGATGCCACCCGTGCTCCATCCCCACACCTGAACGTGGTCCTCAGCGTTTTCAGTGGTTGGTTGGTTGGTTGGTTGGTGCTGTTTTTGTAGCCCCTTCAAGTCTCTCAAGACTCAACAACAGCAGATCTAGAAACCCCGAGTGAGGAGAGGACAGGGGGGCTCCCCATCCTCACCCCAGGGGCATCCCTGGCTGGTTTCTATTAAGTGTCTTCAAACTGCCTCCAGCAGTCCAGAGAAATCCAGCAGAGGGGTTGGGAACGGACACTGTGATGAAGATGAAAGGCCCTATCGTTTTGCGTCTGAACCACCTTTCATGGTAAAAGTCACCTTCTCCCAGCTTAGCTGGGACGAAGTGAGAGAGTGGCATGGACATATAGACACTACCAAACATAAAATAGATGGCTAGTGGGAAGCAGCTGCACAGCACAGGGAGATCAGCTCGGTGCTCTGTGACCACCTAGAGGGGTGGGATAGGGAGGGTGGGAGGGAGACGCAAGAGGGAGGGGATATGGGGACATATGTATAGGAATAGCTGATTCACTTTGTTACGCAGCAGAAACTGACACACCATTGTGAAGCAATTATACTCCAATAAAGATGTTTAAAAAAAAAAGTCACCTTCTCCCCGTCCCTGAGGGACGACCGTCCACTCCCCCAGGCAGCGAGCTGGCAGAGCTGGGACAGCGGACCTGCAGTTTGGTCCAGTCGGCCAGCCTTGGCGGTGACGGCCCTCTCCTCCCAGCCCCGCGGTCGGCTCTGTTTACCCGGGTAAATTTAAGCCTCCACCCCCTCATCCCAGTTTTACCCACTGGCTCTTGGTCTCGCCCTGCTGGCCGCTGGGCAGCGTTTCCAGACTTCCTTGCCCCTGTGGTTGCAGCTGGGTCTTTCCCAACTGTGCAGCCTGAGTTCTCCTCCAGACTTTCTAAAGCTGGCCTCTCTCCTCCCGGCTTCTGCCCGCGGGGCTTTCTTCCCAACTCTTTTTGGAAGCTGGTTGGTACTGGGGGAAGCTCTCCCCTGAGCCCTCCAGATAGCAGGCACAGAAGTTCCAGGGAGCTCAAGCCTGGCCGCCGAGACCCTCGTGCTGACTGTAATTGTCGCCAGCCCAGCCCAGGGCCCCAGGGCCCCAGGGCCCCCTTGGAAGCAAGCGCAGGCCCTAAAGACACAGGGGTGTTTTCTCAGACACAGGGGTGTTTCTTTTTGCACCCCGAGCCTCCAAAGCCCAGGAGGACCCGGCCCGCCTGTATGTCCTGTCCCTGTGTGAGGTTTCGAGGGGAGGTGTACTGGGGGGAGGGGTGCATGGGCATCTCCTCTGGGGGGCTCAGTTGTCTCTCCCGTCATGTGGGGCGTGGGATTTCATTGCCCTGGAGGCCCTTCCAGTTCTAACAGCCTGTTGTTTCAAAAAGCTCTAGCTGGTTCCGTTTTGGAAAGCCCTCTGCTGTGGACCAGGCCTGGGGGTGGGGAGGCAGCCAGTCAAAGGCGTCCGTTCCCGACGGAGAGGCAGCGACGGAGGGGCAGCCGGGGGCTGCTTTCACGGAGTTACTGTTTCACCCCCTGCGGGCCTGCAGGCAGGGCTCGTGGGCCAGCTGGAGGCTCAGGTTGTGCTCCTGGCTTTGGGCTCCGGCCCGGAGGGGCCCCTGTGGTTAGCCGGCCTCCCAAGGATGGCTCGAGGCCCTGTGTGCAGCTGCCGGTGACTTAGGGGCCGGGGCCTGAGTTCCTGGGGGGCACCCAGGGTCCCTGAGCCCCAGAAGTGCTAACCCCTCCAGGGTCACTCCTGTCTCGCTGACTGATAAAGGGTCAGCGGTGGATTTCCCGAGGTCTTGGCTTCAGTTTGGGAAGTTCTTGGTTTACAGACTTTAGCCCCCGAAGGTCACATCCGAGTTATCTGGGATGTCCAGTCCGTAGATCTGCTCTGAGGCCTGCTGGGAGAGCAAAAGGAGTGAGAGCGAAGCTTTTCTGACACGGGCTCGGGGTGACCCTGTGCGCCGGCGAGTCTCGCTCTGTCCTCCTTTGGGAGGGGACTCTGGGGGAGAAGCCTCAGGGCAGCCCTGGGCTCTGTTCCTGCTGGGTCCCCCCTTCCTCTTCCCAGCAGATGCCCAGAGATGATGGCCTTCCTGTCGCCGAGGGAGGCTGAAGGAAGTTGACCCCCTTTGTGGGATCGTCTCTAGGATAGTATACCTCACCCATGCTCGTTGGGAAGTTCCTCCTGGGAAACTCTGAGTAATGAATCACTAAATACTTCACACGGATCTTGTCTGGCCTACAAGACCTGCAGTCAGAGTAAGTAAACCTTTCAAGAGATCTTGTGTTTAAGCGCGTAGGGCTGGAGACGTCCTGTCCCGCTGGGGAGCAGGGGCCGGCGGATGGCGTGAGGGCCCCGGGTGGCACTGTGGCTTATGCCCCGAGTCCGCAGGCTGCGGGAAGCTAAGACGCTAGAGGCCGGGCCTCAGGGTGGCACTGCGGCTGTGGCCCGGCCCTCAGGAGCCAGCCCCGACACCTGGCTTCTCCGTACCTCGGTTTCCTCACCTGTAAGTGGGAACAGTAACCGTCTGTTCCTCTCCTGTGGCTGCCGAGAGGCAGTTGGTGCCGAGGATCCGGCTGTGCGGGGCACCAGGCTGCGCAGGGCTGGGCGTCGTTGGCCGCGAGCCGTGGGGGAGGAACCTGGAACCCGCCCTGCTCCCGTTAGCAGAGCTGCCCGAGTCAGCGTGTGCCCGCCAGTCCCGGAAGGGAACGACTCCCGTGGGCGTCCGCCGCATCCCATCGGGCGTGACGTCCGTGGGATGGAGGGCCCCGGTTTGTGGAGCGACCACCGACGGGAGGGGATGGGTGTTCAGCGTTGGCTGTTACGAAGGGAAGGAGAAGTGGACGCTCTCAGGATGCTGATGGGGCCTGTAGGGTTGGGGGTCGAGCAGGGCCCCGTCTCACACGAGTCTGTCCTTTTAACTAAGCAGATGCCGGGAGAGTCCCTGCGTTTGGAAACCACTCAAGATCTTGACATGTTGTCTTTTCTCGTTATTAAAAGGGTAACCTCTGCAAAATCGAATCTGAAGTATGCTTTAAATACACAGGGGCAGCTCCCCCGAGGGCGTCTTCCTTTTCCCCAGGCCAGGTCCGCCCACCCTTGAGACCAGCCGCAGAGCGCCTGTGAAGGGCCTCGCCCTCGGGTACGCCCAGGAGCCGGCAGGGCCAAACGGCGGGATGGAGGGGAGGGCGGTGGTAGTAGCCAGCGGTGGAGCCGGGCTCGAGCGCACACTGGAGAGGCTCTCCCACCTGGAGGCGTTCAAATGCGCTGACTCCGCCCCACCAAACGCCTCTGCTGGCTGGACGTTGTCCCAGACTTTCCTTGTGACCACGGGGGACCTCGGGTTGACAAGCGGGGACCCACTGGCTTTGTAGGCGACAGGCCCTTCTCCAGGGTGGAGGTCGGGCCTCACCTAGGGGGTTGGGGCAAGTCCTTTAACTTGTCAAAGCCCAGAGGCTGCCGTCCCCAGCCCTGCCCCTAACCTAGTCTCCAGCTGCTCCGAGAGTTCCACCTCTCAGAGTGTCAGGTTCGGGGCCATCACACATGGGCTTTCCCGCAGATTTTGTGTATCTTTCAGGATACAGTAAGTCCCCTACATACGCACCTTCAAGTTGCAAACTGTCAAAGGCGCGGACGTGCGTTCGCGTGTCCAATCACGTAAGTCAGTTCACGCGTCTGGCGTACGTTGTCACGTGTGTGCATCCCCCACAAGCGGCTGTGCTTTTGTGTACTTTACCGTACAGTAAGCACTGTATAGAGTACAGTAGTACAGTGTCTTTATTTCCAGCCCAGAACCTGTGCCTTCGGCGTCAGGCGTGAGTGACGCTGCAGCTTCCTCCGTCCCCTGTCGCTGGCGATCCTTCGGCTCCACCGTCTCCCGCCCCCTCCCCCTCCCCGGTCAGTAACTCTTCCTGCCTGTTCACTGACGGCAGCCCCCGTGTGCCAGCTGTCGTGCTGGTGCCACTGTACCTTTCAAGGTCCTGTACTGTAAGATTAAAAATGTTTTCTTTATTTTCTATTTGTTTTTTATGCATTATTTGTGTGAGAAGTATTATAAACCTATTACAGTGCAGTACTATCCATATAGCCGATTGTGTTAGTTGGGCACATAGGCTAACCCTGTTGGACTTACGAACGAATCGGACTTATGAACGTGTTCTTGGAACGAAACTCGTTCGTATGTAGGGGACTCACTGGATTAACAGGGAGTTTGCACGCTTCCCAGAAAATACCCTCCTCAGCTCCGCTGCCGTTAAACATAACCCAGACCGCACACCGTGGTCTACCAAGCTCCCTGTAGCCGGTCCCGCCCTCCTGTCCACGTGGCGCACCTGATGCTGCGGGTGGTCCTCTCTGTGCTGGATGGACCCCTACCCTCAGGCCCCAGCGGCAGAATTGACCCCCCCCGCACACACTCTCTATTCCTGGCTCTTTGCTCTAGAGCACCCGTCACCGTCTCGAACTCTCTTTTTGGTTAGTTCTTGTTAAACGTCTGCCACCCTGTGTCTGTCCTGCTCTCCGCTGCATCCTCGCGGCTGAAACAGTGCTGATGGTGCGTGAGCTTAAAGGTGCCCCCAAAACAGCTGCGCTTGTTGATCTTAGGGCAGTGAGCTTTGTAATTGTACAGCATGTTCTTTGCTAGAAAAAGGCCTATTTTGCCTAAAAAGAATGCCATCCTTAATGATTTTTCTGTGGATTGAATTATTCATATAACAGATATCGGTCCAGGCAAGTCCCAGGCGCTGGGGATATAAGATACAGTCCCTGAACCTCAGCAGCTTTTGTTCTAGGAACTCCTTCTGTGTACAAACAGCAAGTGTGCAGAATTCCAAAACCTCTTGAGTCTTTTATTCTCCCGTACCCTGTGCTTAAGACCCATCTGTGACAGCGCACACACATTGTGGGTGGTGTGGGGATGCAGCAGACGGTGGAAACACAGCAGAACAGGAAGCCACAGGAGCGGTCCGGGCCAGAAGAAGATCCGAGAGGGGAAGCGGCGCCGACCTGACCTCTGCTCAGGCGGGATGCTCGGCTGCCCCCAGGGGACCTGGAACATCCCTCCCTGTGCCATTGCCAGCAGGACATCTTCCACCCACGTGTGACCAGATGGAGAGGTGGGGAAGGAGCTGGGTTAGGAGCTCCGTGAGTGCATTGCAGGCCCACAGCCGTCTGCCTCGCTAGGCTGTCATTCCAGACGACGGGCACCATCTAGAAGTTACTAGCACGCATGTCTTTGGTCCCAGGTTGCCCAGCCAGCGTCCAGTAAAGCCCCACTGAATAGAATTTGAGAAGACCTGATAAGCAGGGTCTCTGTTTGCCTCGGGCGGCTACACCGTCGCCCCGTCCTTGACTCTCGGTCTTGGCTTGGCCCCCAGATGCCTCGCTCTCCCAGGCTCCCTCCTCCCTCACCGGCTGAGGCTTTCTGGGCTTTCCTCCTCTGCCCGGACCTCTTCTCTTCTCCACACACTGCGATGGCTGTAAGTGCCTTCCGCCCTCTTGCTAATCTCACACCGTCATCTCCTGCTGGCCCCTCTCCCTTGACCGTCAGACTGGTCTCTCGATTGTTCAAGCAGCACCTTCTCTAGAAGGTCTGGGGGGCATCCCAGCCTGACCTTCTGACCTTTCTCCTTAGACCTGCTCTTTGCACTGCCTGCACCTTCTCACCCTCCAAATCGCTCGCGCCGGAAGCCCTGGATCCTTCTTGGTTTCTCTCCTCCTCTCACGGCCCACATCCAGTCCAGCAGTGGATCTTGACATGTCTCATTTCCCAGAAGATCCCCAGAGCCCCGGCCTCTCCTCACCCCCTCCACCCCCTCCTCCTGTCTCAGTCCACCACCGGCAGCCTCCCAACTGGCCTCCCTGCTGCAGCCGCAGCCGTCCTGCCCACACAGGTCAGATCGTGTCACGGTTTGGCTCCGAGCGCTCTGCTGGCCTCCCGGCTCGCGCAGGAAAAAGGCGTCCCTTTTCAGTCTGTACCACAGCGACGTGTGCAAGCACGTAAGCATCTTCAGACACGCGTGTGTTTCTTCCGTGCTTGTCCCCCTTCTGGAAGGTGACGCCTTGAGGGCAGGGGCTGCTCCTGCCCTCACCCTCGGTGCCTGTCGGGCCTGGCCGTAGCACGCGCCCAGGAATGTAGAGGAAAGGCGTGGGGAGAGGTGTGTACTGGTCCTGGTGAGTGGCTGCGTCTCTGCAGAGAAGACCCCCTGCTTCCTCTGCCTTCGGGCTCATGAGCTGCCTGGTGAGTGGAACGTGGGTACCGCTTTCCTCTCCTTATGGTCCCAAAACCATGTTTCTAAACCTTGACACTGTTGATCATTTTGGACCCAGTGATCCTTTGTAGTAGGGGCTGTTCTAGCCACTGTGGGGTGTTTCGCAGCATCCCAGACCCCCGCCCACTAGATGCCGGCAGCACCCGGCCTCCGGTGTGCTGACAGCCACAATGTCTCCAGACATTGCCCGTTATCCCCTGGGGGCAAAATTGCCCCCGGTTGAGAACCACTGTTCTAAAGTGTGTCTGTTCCTTTCCTGAGACTCTTTCCTTATTTCGGTTTCCCTTCAATCCCTTGGCATTATTATCCATTTTGCATCCTGTATGGGGGCTCTTGCCCGGGCGTGAGCCCTCACGTGAGGGACGTGAATCACGGCCCCAGCTCTCCCACCAGCTGTTGGTCCCTGGTCCACCCCCCAGGGACACCGCTCGCCTGCTCCTGGACGGTCACCCTGCCGCCCTGGGTCCGTCCCCTGCTCAGCATTCCTGAGTGACTCCTCGTGACCGTGCTGAATCGATAGACTATCTTGGCTCTGGCGTTCAGTAGCCTTCAGTCCTCACCCCGCCGACCTTCCCAGGCTTCTCTCCTCTGCTTCTCTGTGTTGCAGCCAAACCGGAGTCCCGCTCCCCGATGTCTGCTCGAGCCGAGCCCCCTCCCCCTCCCCCTTCCTGTGGGAACCTGCCTGTCCTTCAGGGTGCGCCTCAGATGCCAGCCCCCCCCGCCCCGCCTCTGTCAGAAGTGACCTCTCTGGCTGGGAGCTCGCAGGCTGCTGCAGTTCAGAGGTCATCCGTGTGGCCCTTTTCACACTTTGTCTTACGCTGTGATCGCTTGTGTTCACGTCTCATCCTCCCTACCGGGCACGTGGCTGGTTACGCTGTGTTCTCAGCAGATCTTAGGGGAGGCCCTCCGTGCAGCTGGGGCAGCGCAGGGGACCACCTCAGCGGGGAGACCGGCCTTCCTGCTGACCGGCGGGTCCCCCGAGAGTGGGGCGTTCTGCAGCAGAAGGGGTGTTGTCTGCTGTGCAGTTGTTCACACAGCGTAAGCCTTCCAGGCTTCAGGTTAGCACGGCTGTGGTTTTCAGGCTTGTAGAGGCCTTTGCCCTCCCTGCTTTCTGTGCCCCGTGTAGTGGAGAGCGCATGGCCTTTGGGGGCAAGTGGATGGACGTGGGTTTGAATCCCCACTCAGGCGTTCACACCTGATGGACCTCACCCTGGTTGCTGAGCTTTTCTGGGCTCCCTGTTCTTCATCTTTTAAACAGGGATAACAATGGCCAACTCATAGGGTTATTCTGAGAATGCGCTGTGATGATTTGTGTGAATTAGGGCAATTCCGCACGCGGTCAGTGCCAGCCCCCTTCTTTAACTCTCTGCTGAGCAAATTGAAGGTGTCAAGGAGCCGTCGCCCGGATGCTCCAGTGCGTGCTCAGGGTTTGGTCCAGAAGGACCGAGTGTTTGTAACTTGGCTGGTTTGGGCAGCGAGGAGACAAAGGAAATCTGAAAGGTCACCCCTACGACAGCTGCTCTCACAAGGCGCTCTTGTGGGCTCCGCGGCTCCAGGCTCTTGGAATTGTCCTTGAAGCGCCCAACCGGAGAGGGCCCCTGCAGTAGGCCCAGCAATCAGCATCCTTACCACTCAGTAGTACTGATAAACTAATGAGCTAGTGACGCCTGAGGAGGTTATCACCCCAGTTGGAGGAAGCTGGTCATGGATTACCGTATTTCATCAATACTAAGACACGTCGTAAAAATTTATTTTATTGCCGTATAGTTGATTTACAAAGTCGTGTTAATTTCTGCTGTTCAGCAAAGTGACTCAGTTATACATATGTGTGTACATATATATGTATATATATATATATTCTTTTTTGTATTCTTTTCCGTTATGGTAATATCACAGGATATTGAATATAGTTCCCTGTGCTCTACAGTAGGACCTTGTTGTTTATCCATTCTATATCTAATAGTTTGCATCTTCTAATCCCAAACTTCGAAATCCATCCCTTCCCCACCCCCTCCCCCTTGGCAACCACAAGTCTGTTCTCTATGCTAAGACACATTTTAACATATCTGAGATCAGGATGCATCTTAAGGGATTCATTTGAAATTTAACATAAAGCTAGCTTCATAATCTTTTTAAAGTTTATTTTACTGAAGTATAGTTGATTTCCAATGTTGTGTTAATTACTTCTGTACAGTAAAGTGATTCAGATATATATATAGACATAAATATAGATATATAGATATACACACACATTCTTGGAACTTCCCTGGTGGCGCAGTGGTTGAGAATCCGCCTGCCAATGCAGGGCATGCACCGCAACGAAGAGTAACCCCCTCTCACCGCAACTAGAGGAAGCCCGTGCACGGCAACGAAGACCCAACGCAGCCAAAAAATAAATAAAATGAAATAAAATAATTTTTTAAAAATATTCTTTTCCATTTGGGTTTATCTTAGGATATTGGATAGTTCTCTGCACTATCACAATGAGAAGCCCGTGCACCGCAACGAAGAGTAACCCCCTCTCACCGCAACTAGAGAAAGCCCGTGCACGGCAACGAAGACCCAACGCAGCCAAAAAATAAATAAAATGAAATAAAATAATTTTTTAAAAATATTCTTTTCCATTTGGGTTTATCTTAGGATATTGAATAGTTCTCTGCACTATCCAGTAGGACCTTGTTGTAGGATTCATCTTAAAATGAATGTGTTTAAATTGGGAGCACTTTTCTCTCTTAGTGGGAGGGAATAATGGTGCATTTTAAGATAAATGGCATCCCGGATTTGGTGACATAAGTCAATGTCATTGATCACTGTTTTCTAAGATGACCTGTTGTCATTTCCTGGTGCCTGCCTTGGTGTTCCCTTGGAAATGTGCTTCTGTTGTTTGCCAAATAGAGAATTCAGAGTGTCACCTCCATGCTGACCATCTATTGACGAAGAGTTAGAACTGAGGTGGGAAATTCTAGGCAAAGGCCAGATGTCCCACAGACCTTGGACCCGGATGCTTGAGGACGGTCGGCCCCCTGTGGTCACCTGTGAATCAGAAGTCCAGGGTCACTGCCCCTGTGTTCCCAGGGACCTTGGACAAGCCTCCCTGTCTGTCCTCATTTGTAATTTGTTTGTTGGGGTTCACAGTGTACCCCCCCAATGCCTGCGTCACCAAGTTGTAGAATTAAGTGAGACGATGTGTGTGAAAGTGGCTTATACCCACTGTGAGGCGCTGTTCATGCCTGCAGGATAGGTGACCCAGAGACTTTTTCAATCCACTGACGAGACACAGCCCCTGGTGACTCAGCAGTGATTCCTACGTGGCACCTGTCCTCTCATTTCTCTATTTCTAGGAGAGAGTCTTTGAAGACTTTGTGGAAGCTTGTCTGGTGAGGCAAAATCCTATCCCAAAGGATCAAAAGGAAGTTACATCCTGTAACTAGAGTGCCGGGCTTTTTGTTTTTTCCATTTTATATTTTCCTGTTTCACTGCCTTGGCATTGGAAGGTATGTCAGAAAAAATATCATCAACATGGACACAAATGTGTTTATCATGAAAGAGGAAGTCTAATCTCTACGTGCAGTGCTTAAATCAACTTCTGCAGCCCAGTAGGAGCCCGGTCCCGGGCCCAAAACTCACCAGCAGTGAGAATTCCCCGGCGGTCCAGCGGTTAGGACTCGGCGCTTTCACCGCTGAGGGTTCGGGTTCGATTCCCTGGTCGGAAAACTAAGATCCTGCAAGACATGCAGCCAAAAAAAAAAAAAAAAAAAACGAAACAACACGAAATCACCAGCAGTGTGACCACACACAGAGGTGCTCTTGAACCAGCCACCCAAACCCTCTTGCCCTCTGTTTCCTCATCTGTTAGAGGCCCTTGAGAGGATTAAAGGAAACACGTGGAAAGCACTTAGCAGGGCCTTGCCCATAGAAAGCCGTGCCCAGCAGGTGTTCACTCTAATTATGCTTCTAAACAACCTCGCAAGCCACTCTTGCGCAATAGCCAGTGACTAGCTCTGCCTACATCATCTGAGGCTGGGTTATGTCTGGAGAGAAGGGGTCACCTCGGTGTTATTTTCACATTTAGGCGTGGCATTAATAAGCTACACAAGCCTGTCAATTCCACAGTAATCCGACCTCAGCGACTTTGCATTTTCAGATACAGTTTGTTATACTGTAACTAAATCAGGAGAATGCTGGTCTCGACTTTGCCAGACAGCTTTGAACTGTTTTCTTTCCAGTGAGGTTGTTGAGGTGCGCTGCTTATCGTCCTTAAGGAAGAGCCCTAAGTGGCATCTAGCTTTTATGGGTGCAACCTGGGAGGCCTGCTTCTGAAGAAGCGTCCTGAACTTCCTTCCACACGCTGTTTGCATCTGGAGGCTGGGGGAAATCTTGGCGGCCTCAAAACTCATAAGCTTCATGCAGTCTGCCCTCTGTTTCTTCACGTGCTGCCCTGTATTGCCACAGCTGAATGGGGGAGGGGTGTGTGTGCGCGCAACTTTTTCTTTTCCTTTTCTCTTTTTATTTATTTATTTATTGGCCAAACCACGCAGCATGCAGGATCTTAGTTGCCCGACCAGGGATGAAACCCGTGCCCTCTGCAGTGGAAGCGTGGAGTCTTAACCACTGGACCACCAGGGATTTCCCTTACTTTTTCTTTTTGATCAACTTTATTGAAGTGTAATTTGCATACAATATAATTCATCCATTGTTAAGTGTACAGTTCAATAAGTTTGGACAAACCCGTGCAACTGCCTCCCGAATCAAGATATTTCCATTCCCCTGGAAAGTCCCCTGGTGCCCTTACAGTCTCTCCATGCCAGCACCCACTACAACTCAGGCAACCACTGATCTGATTGATGTCATTCTAGATTAGTCTTGCCTGTTCTAGAATTTCACATAAGAAGAATTATACCAGAATCCTCAGGGTTTTTGTTTCAGCTCTTTGCTGTCCGGCTTCTTTTGCTCAGCATAGTATCTGTGAGATTTTTCCATGTTGTTGAGATATTAGTAGTTCATTCCTTTTAAATGCTGTGTATATACCATTGAATTCACTTTGGATGGACATTTAGGTTATTCTAGATTTTGGTTAATATGACAGTCTCTGTCTTTTAATTGTCCTGTTTAGTCTATTTACATTTAGTACCATCTTTCAACTTTTTGTTTTGAAATTATTTGAGCTTTTTTACAGAAATGTTGCAAAAAATAGTTTCGTTTCCCCTAATGTTAACATTTTTGTATAACCGTAGCACAGGAAACAACAGGGAAATTAACACTGCTACAGTATTATGAAGTACTTCACAGATCTTCTTCCAATTTCACCAGCTTTTCCCTAATGTCTTTTTCTGGCCCCCAGTCCAATACAGTCCTGACTCTCACATTACATTTAGTTGTCATTGTCGCATCAGTCTCCTCCGGTCAGTGACACTGCCTGGTGTTTCTCTTGTCTTCCTTGACCTTGACACTTGGACGTGTACACGTGCAGACTGTCCCTCCCTCAGTTTGGGTTGCCTGGTGTTTCCTCACGAGCACGTCGTGGTTGTACATTTTGGGCAGGAATACTACAGAAGGGATACTCTGTCCCTTCAGTGCATCTTCTCTGGGGTACATGATGTCGGCATTCCTACCACTGAGGATGTTAACTTTGGATCATTTAATGCACTTTTTGTTATGGTTTGGTTAAAGTCTGCCACGTTGATATTTGTTTTCCATTCATCCCCTCCCTGCTTTTTTTTGCAAGGGGTGTGTGTGTTGCCCTAGAGCTAACTGTAGCATCCTTAAATAATCAGGTCTATTTAGAGTACCTCTTCACAGAGCATGCTTTGCAGATATGATAAACTTACAACAGCATAATTCTACTTACCTGCTCCTAACCCTTCGTATATTGTTATATCTTTTACTTTTACATATGTTATAAACCCCTCCTTATAGAGTTCGAACTTTTGCTTTACAAAGTCAGTTGTCCTTTAAGTAAATTATTTGAAGAAAGAAAAGAGTCTTTTATACTTACATGCTTATTTTCCATTTTAGGTACTCTTCATTCTTCCAGGTTTCTAGCCTTATGGATATCCTTTAGCATTTCTTATACTGCAGGTCTGCTGATAATGAATTCCCTCACTTTCATTTACTTGAAAATGTCTCCACTTCATCTTTGTTTTTGAAGGACGTTTTTGCCGGACATATTTTTTTTCAGCACTTTAAAGGTGCTGTTTCATTATGTTCTGTCCTCTGTAGTTTTAATGAGGAATCAGCTATCTTTTTCAAAGTCTTTGTTCCCTGTACATACTGTGTCTCTGCCACCCCACAATCCCCACACTTTCAGTATTTTATCTTTATGTTTCATCAGTTTGACTGTGACGTGCCTAGGCATGGTTTTTTTTATGTTTATCCTTCTTGGGGTCTAGTGAGCGTCTTAGATCTAGGAGTTAGTGGTTTTCATCAAATTTGGGGAATTTTTGGTCATTTTTTCTTAAATATTGTTTCTGCCCCATTTTCATCCTCTTATCCTGATACTTTCATTACATTTATATTAGGCTGATGGATATTGTCACTCAGGTTCCTGGAATTTAGTTCATTTTTCTTTAATTCTTTTTTCCTCTCTGTTCTTCAGATTAGATAATTTCTATTGCTGTGTCTTAGTGTTCACTGACTCTTTCTCCAGTTTGTTGTTAAGATTATCCAGTGAATTTTTCATTTTAGTTATTGTGCTTTTCCATGCTTACATTTTCACTTGGTTCTTTATATAGTCTCCATTTCTTTCCTGAGATTCCCTATCTGTTTCCACATTAAGATCAGGTTTTTATTAAATTCTTTGAACATTTTTTTAAATGATTTAAATATGATTGTAGGGGCTTCCCTGGTGGCACAGTGGTTGAGAGTGCGCCTGCCAATGCAGTGGACACGGGTTCGTGCCCCGGTCCGGGAAGATCCCACATGCCGTGGAGCGGCTGGGCCCGTGAGCCATGGCCGCTGAGCCTGCGCGTCCGGAGCCTGTGCTCCGCAACGGGAGAGGCCACAACAGTGAGAGGCCCGCGTACCACACACACACACACACAAGAGTATATATATACATATATATATATATATATATATATTATTGTAATAGCTGCCTCGAAGTCTTTGTCAACTACGTTCAACATCTAGACTGTGTCAAATTTTATTTATCTTAACTATTTTTTCTCAACTTTTTCCTATTTATTTATTTATGTCCAGTGATTTTTTTAAATTGAATATTGGGCATTGTGTTACTATGTTTTAAAGACTCTGGATTTAGTTGTCAGTCTCTGAAATGTGTTGTCTCTTGCTTTGGCAGACAATTAAATTACTGGCTGATCACTTGGTGCCAGTGTAGGTGTGGTGTGGCACTTGATTAGTACAGATCTGTCGGCAGCACAGACTTTAACTTGGCAGGGCTCAAACTCTTAACTCCGTCTTTCCTGTAGATCTTGTTAGGGCTTGGTTTGAGATTTTATTAGACTGTGTTTAGAAGAGGTCTTACTCAAGGGCAAGGTCCTTACTCCTAAGGCATATCTCAGCTGGACTCCAGGGCTGTTAACTACCTACTTTTTAAAGATATTGAGATATAATTCACATACCATACAATTCACTCATTTTGAGTGTATAATTCAGTGGTCTTTAGTATGTTCACTGTGTTGAGCAACCATCATCACAATCAATTTTAGAACATTTTCATCCCCCAGAAGAAATCCCACACCCATTAGCAGTCACTTCATTTTCCCCCAACTCCCCTACCAGCCCTAGGCAAACACTGATCCACTTTCTATCACTATAGATTTGCCTATTCTGGACTTTTCATAAAAATGGGATCATGCAATATGTGGCGTTTTGTACTGGTTTCTTTCACTTAACATTACGTTTTCAAGGTTAATCCATGTTGTAGTACTTCATTTCTTTTGTGGCCTATGGATAGGCCACCTTTTATTTATCCTTTCGTCAGCTGATGGATATTAAGGTTGTTTCTACTTTTTTGCTATTATGAATAATGTTGCTGTCAACATTTGTGCATGAGTTTTTGTGTGGAAAAATATGTTTTCGTTTCTTTGGGGCAGATACCAAGGAGTGAAATTTAGAATTTGGGTCATTTGGTAACTCTATGTTTAACCCTTTGAGGAGGTGGCAGACTGTTTTTCAAAGTGGCTGTACCATTGTAAAGTGCCACCAGAGGTGTATGAGGGTTCTGATTTCTCCACATCTTGTCAATACTTGTTATTATCTGTCTTTTTATTATAGCCATCCTAATAGGTAAGGCCATGGGCTGAATTATTTCCCCCAAAATTGCCATGTTGCAGTCCTACCTCCCAGTGGGGTGATATTAGGAGGTGGGGCCTTGTGGAGTCAGCTGGGGTTAGGTGAGGTCATGAGGGTGGGGCCCTCATGATGGGGATTAGTGCCCTGATAAGAGCAAGAGACACCAGAGCTTGCTCCTCCTCCCTCTGCCATGTGAGGACACAGTGGGAAGGCGGCCATCTGCAAACTAGGAAGAAAGCCTTCACCAGACCTCAGCTGTGTTTGCACATTGATCTTGGACTTCCAGCCTCCAGAACTGTGAGAAAATATGTTTCTGTTGTTTAAGCCCCCAGTCTATGGTATTTGGTTATGACAGACTAAGACGGGTATGAAGTATTTCACTGTGGTTTTGATCTGCATTTCCCTGATGTCTAGTGATGTTGAGCATCTTTTCATGCTTCTTGGCTACTTGTATGTCTTTTTTGGAGAAATGTCTATTCAGATCCTTTGCCCATTTAAAAAATTGGATTTTTTGTCTTTTAATTATTGAGTTGCGTTATTATATGGTGGCTTATCAGATACATGATTTGCGAATCCTTTCTCCTGTTTTGTGGGTTCCTTACTTTTGGGTGCATTGTGTCGCTGAAGAAGAAATACGTTGAGTAGTTAATACAGGTCTCTGAGACATCCTGCATTAGTTATCAAGAGAGAAAGTAACCTGAGCATCTTTAGAAGATCCAGTCCAGCCATGACAGATTGACAAAACAGAAATCTTCTTATTATTTGGAGTACTTAATGTTGTTTTCTTAGACAATAAGTAGGAAATCCCGTAATTGTCACTACCTGGTATCCTGAGGGTTGCAGGATCTCAGAAGCCCGGGGACTTTCCTTTGGGGCCGATGGCTTGTGCACCAAAGCCCCATTGGCTTGCGTAAGGGGAACGCTGGCCAAGTGAGTGAGGCACCTGCCGTTGGAGCTCGGGGGTCTCGGGGATGTTCAAACCCCACAGTCACCTGAGCTTCACGCCCTTTGTGTCTTGCACAATTTAAGAAGTTTGGAGGTGAACGAAAGCCCTCTGGAAATAAAAGTAGACGTTTCGGAAAGGCAACATGTATCCTTAGGTGTTGTGACAACTCTTCTCTCCCTTCTCCCAAAATACTACCTGGTGTGTGCCTTTTAAATAAATGTGAATTGAAATTCACGGGGCTGTGTGTTCATGGTGCCTCTTAAGAGAATTGGAGCTGATGAGAGATTGACATGAAATTCTAATCGGATAGTAAATATCCTGAGACGTGCTTGTCGTATTTCAGTGGCATGGCCGTCACTGGGGCTCAGGCGGCTCTCCATGCCAGGCAGTTCTTCCCGTCCACCGGCAGCCCTGTCGCTCATGGGAGTCACTTGCCAAGGGCAGGTGGGAATAGGTTGACGCTTCGTATTCTAGGACAGTCGATCCAGTCTGCCGCATGCCCCCCTTTACGGGGGTGAGAAGGCTTTAAGGATTAGAGGTGAGGGGGACAGTCCTGACTCGGAGGCTCTGGGTCGGAGACCAGGCTGTCCGACCTCAGGCCAGCACCTGCCTTCGTGACCGCCGTGTGCCCTGCCGCTCGCCGAGGGGGTGACACGTGAGGACACTCGTGTCCACAGAGGCCCAGGTCACAGCAGGCACTGCCAGGCTGCTTTCGTTTTGCCCCCTTGTCGCCCTGACCGCCCCGTCGGGAGGGGCAGGGGAGACCCAGGGCCTGGGAGAAGGGGTGCGGGGACTGCTCGTTCTGGCGCTCAGTGGTGGCTCCCAGATTGTTTCCGTTCAGTCCTGTTTACTGAGCTTTCTGCCCACACGTGGCTCCCAGTGGATGGGTCCTGAGGTCTCAGGAGCTCTCTGGCCCCGGCTTCTGCACGTGCTGTCGTTCACAGGGGCCTGTGGGCACATCTGTGTCACATCCACCAATCCGCCCAGGCTTTCTCCTGGGTGCGTGCCCCGGGGACAGGTTCTGCCAGCGCCATGGTAACCATACATCCCGCGCTGAGGCTCAGGATGTGGGGAGGGCATGTGAGGAGAAGTGCCGAATGAAACGAATTCACAGACCCCCGAGGGTCTCCACTTGGTAACTCTCGCCACCTCTGTCCGGGCTCTGCAGCCGACCGTGCTTTCCTCCCTTCATTTCCTTTCTTCCCTTCATCTTTTTCTCATCATCCTCTTCAACGTGGCAAGTGCAGAGTTAGCCACTCAAAATGCCAAAGATGCTGTAACCAGAGGAGATCTTTGGAAGAGATTATTTAATTCAAGAACTATTTATTTTATGTTGTGGCAAGATGCTGTGCTAGGTTCTACTGAAGCAGACACGGCTAAGACAGTCCTTGCCTCAAAGGAGAAACAAAATACCGAAAGACACATATTACAAGGCAGAAGCACTTATTAGCTCTGATGCCTTGGGAAAGGCATTGAACTTCTCTGACCTTCAACTTCCTCATCTCTGCAGGGGGTTGAGAGCTCACCTTGAGGGGTTATTGTGAGGTTGTTTAAGAATGAGATGAAAATAGTTTTCTCTCAAATTATGTGTTTCATCTTCGCACATGGCTCTAAGTTGTTGGAACATAAATGCTTATTGCGTTGCTTGGACTTAACTAATCACTCAGTGGAACGATCAGCTATTTCTTGAGGCCTGGGTGCTCCTTGGGAAAATTACTGAGATGCTAAGCTTGACATGAACCAAGGGTTCTTGGACTCCTTTGGTTTTATGCTGTGCTTCTTTGTGGCAAAGAGAGAAAAACAGTGCCAATTGCCTATGATACAGGGCCTTTCAGACAGTCCCATGAAGCAGTGAATTTACAACAGCCCTCCTGCTTTGCAGTGTTTGTAAGAACTTTGTGTTTCAATGCTGAATCCTGGTATCATCTTTTTGAAGACATTTTAAATTGCAGTTAAACTCAAGTGTGTGCGGTACCAACAGTGGACATGCTCAGCTGAAGTGACAACAGTATGAACAACTGTGACCAGTTTCTCTCATTCAGCGGCAATGACGGTTCTGTCACTGTCATTGTGTTTGGCTGACAGCATTGAATGTGTTTGGCTGACAGCATTGAAATTTGCATTTGATTTCAGAGTTGTTAAACTGTGATAGAATGTTCTGGAGTGTCGACTTTGATGCATGGTGGCTTCCTAGGACTGTATGCTTTGTGAAGGACTGTGAAGGCCCAGGCACTACTCTCCATCCTCGGAGGGGGAGCAGGGAGGAGGAGGGGGAGCAGGGAGGAGGAGGGAGGAGGACGGAGAGCAGGGAGGAGGAGGGAGGAGGAGGGGAGCAGGGAGGAGGAGGGAGAGCAGGGAGGAGGATGGAGGAGGAG